>NC_079190.1:89198809-89798809 GCF_029499605.1 Hyla sarda
TTTTCCAAAGGGTGTGCAACCAAATATTAAGTTAGGGGTGCCAATAATTTTGTCCAGCCCATTTTTGTCCAATGTCCAATTTGCTTTTTTTTCCTCCCTTTTTTGGTTTAGTTCCAATAAACACAAAGGGAATAAACATGTGTATAGCAAAACATGTGTTACTGCAATCCTTTCCTGTGAGAAATACTTAATACAAATTTCAGGGCTGCCAACATTTATGTTCATGACTGTATATGGCCCAAGCTGATCATTTTAATCTTTATACATACTTTATCCCACTTTGAATAGCCTTTATAGGGCAAAGTTTTTGGACTGGGACATATTTCCTCCTAAATAAAAGTGAACAGAGGAAGTCCAGAAAAATGTCTAGTACATGTATATTATTTTATCTCCAGTGTTGAGGTCCTCTAGAAATCTAGAAACCTATACTTTACTTTGTCTATAATATCAGCACTACATACCTTTATGCACAAGCTTTAGACTCTTTAAATCATAAACTCCTCTTGACATGACCGTTCTCGTAGGCCGTCTGCCACATTTGTCAGGGTGAAGCATGAATAATCCAGTAAGGGCATATTGTACTTTTAGTGGCTTTTTTGAGAATTCTATTGGTAAGTTTTAGGGCTGCAAGCTATATCTCAATCGATTATAATGATTTTGCCCTTTCTAGAAAATGTGATTATAAGAGAAACAGTGGGACATATGCTGAATGGGCTGGGCTGCACTGTATGGGAGCCAACAAACAGATCAATCTCAGGCACTGATGCTGGTCATCGGGCTCCGAAGGCGGTTGTAGACTCAGCTCCCGAACTGCGCAGTCCGGCCCCTCTAGCCAGCATCTCACGGTCTATCCTCCCAGCAGTACCTCGCGCTGGGAGGAGGTGACTTGAACCTTCCACCACTGGCCGCCTTATGTAAACAGTGCAGCTGTGCGGTGGGTCTATGAAGCGAGCTCAGGGCGGAGCTTGCTTCATACTGGCTAATGCCGGACATCACCAGGCAATGCCAAACATATTAACCTTGATCGTGATGCCTAAAATGGCAAAAACCAAGTGCCGGTAGCTCAGTGGAGCTTATCAGGACACCCACAGAAAAAACCTGCAGGGTTCTAATCAGCTTAGAGGACGGGCGGAGGGTCCCTACCTGCCTCCTTCCCGTCCGATCGCCGCTTCAATAATGCAGGCAGCCACAGTATCCTGTAGTAATGGAGCGCCGATAATGCTGTGCTATAGGCCCCTAAGGCACAGCAGTTATCAGTGTCTGCAATTACAAGATTGCATCTGCGTGTCTCCAGTTGTTGGAAAAAAAAAATAACTCCCAGCATGCCCGTACAGCCTTTGGCTCTCTGGGCATGCTGGGAGTTGTAGTTTTGCAACAGCTGGAGACACTGTGTGGAAAACACTGCCCTATGGGGACAAAAAAATTGTGGGGGAAAAAAATGGAAAAGAGAGAAAGGCAATAAATGTGAAAAGTCCATCCCTTAATAAGAGTTTAAATCACCCCCCTTTTCCAAATAATAAATAATAAACAAAAACAAGCATAAACATATGTGGTATCACCATGTGCATTTGTGTCTGAACTATTAAATATATAATGTTAATGAAACTGCACGTTCCATAAAAATAATACAGAGTTCAGAATTGCTGATTTTTGGTAACTTCATATAGCAGAATTTTTTTTTTTTTTATAAAAAGTGATCAAAAAGTCCCATCAAAACAGAAATGGTGGTAATAAAAAATACAGATCAGGGCACAAAAAATAAGCCCCCATACAGCCCCATAAAAATTGAGTTTTATGGTGATTAGGAGGATAGAAAAAAAAAATCCCTGTCCTTTACCACTTAAGGACCTATGGCGCACCTGTACGTCCTGAGTCTGCTCCCATTCTATAACGCTGGGCCACAGGGTCCCCGTACCTTCCTCCTGGTGTCTGATCGCCGAATGACTGCTCAGTGCCTGAGATCCAGGCATGAGCAGTCAAGCGGCAGAATCATCGATCAATGGTTTCCTATGAGAAACCATTGATCAATGTAAAAGATCAGTGGGTGCAGTGTTATAGCCCCCTATGGGAGCTATAACGCTACAAAAAAAAGTGAACAAAAGTTAATAAAGATCATTTAACCCCTTCCCTAATAAAAGTTTGACTCACCCCCCTGTTCCCATTAAAAAAAAAAAGTGTAAATAAAAATAAGCATATGTGGTATCGCCGCATGCTGAAATGTCCGAATTATAAAAATATGTTGTTAATTAAACTGCACGGTCAATGGCAAAAAAATGTAACTTATTTCTCCCTATTTCATATCCAATCCCCTCCATGTTATGTTCATTCAATGAACATGAAATGGGGGATTTGACATAAAATTTGGGGATTTCACCATTTGTTTATTATATTTCAATCACATATCAAAATCACAATATTTACCTCCATATTCACAATCGCACGTGTTCCCCAAATTGTGCAGCCCTAGTAGGTTTATTATAAAATGATTACATTTATTTATTGTATAGCAGGTTTCATATGTGCTGACATCTAGTGGACAAACAGCTCGTTCTGCTTCCTTTTGAGATCATTCAGTTTCTCCCAAGTCTAAAACTAGATGCTTCCTTGACTCAAAGGATTGCTGGGAAAATGATAGATTTATTGTATTGCCGCAGATTAACCCCTTTACTCAACAGCCTGTTTTGACCTTAAAGGGGTATTCTGGGCAAAAACATTGTATCCCCTATCCAAAGGATAGGGGATAAGATGTCTGATCGCGGGGGGCCCGCTGCTGAGACCCCCCGCCATCTCCCTGCAGCACCCGCATTCTACGCGTCCGCATTCTACTGTGTCTCCAGTTTCGGAAACCTCCGGGTTTCCGGGACTGGGGACGTGACATCACACCACGCCCGCTCCATTCATGTCTATGGCAGGGGGCGTGATGGCTGGGGGCGTGATAGACATGAATGGAGGGGGTGTGGCGTGACATCACGTCCACAGTCCTGGAAACTCTGAGGTTTCCAAAACTGGAGGTGCAGCTCCCGCATAGAATGCGGGTGCTTCGTTGGGGGGTCCCAGCGGCAGGCCCCCCTGCGATCAGACATCTTATGCCCTATTCTTTGGATAGGGGATAAAATGTATTTGCCCGGAATACCCCTTTAATGACAAAGGCAAATTTTCTAAATCTGATATGCGTCCACTTACCGTATTTGGTAATAACTTTGGAATGTTTTTACTTATAAAAGTAATTCTGAGATAGTTTTTTCGTGACATATTGTACTTTACATTAGTGGTAAATTTTGATTGATATATTTTGCGACTTTTGTAAAAAAAAAAAAAAAAAAAAAAATCTAAAATTCTGCGAAAAAAATAGAAAATTAGCATTTTTCTAGATTTGAAATTTTCTGCTCGTACGATATAGTCATACCGCACCAAGTTTATGATTAATTGACATCTACAATATGTCTACTTTATGTTCCCATCATTTGATAAACATGCTTTAACTTTTTTAGAATGTTAGAACGTTTATAAGTTTAGCAGCAATTTTTCCAGGTTTTCAAGAAAATTTCAAAATCTGATTTTTTTTTTTACCAGTTCAGTTCTGAAGTGAAATTAAAGGTTTTGTATGCTACCCCCATAAATCGGCCCATTTTGAAAACTGCAGCCCTTAAAGTAGTCAGAATGACATTAAAGAAGTTTATAACCCTTTAGGCTTTTCACAGAAATGAAAGCAAAGTGGAGGCTGAATTAAAAAATTTAATTTTTTGGCCGATTTTTCATTTTAATCAATTTCAGTAGGTGTTGACAAAGAAATACAACTCAAGATTTATTCCCTGAATTGACATATTTAGAAATATCCCATATGTGGCCTTGGTGCGCTACGTGTCTCACACATAGGCCTCAGACACGAAGGCGTGTTGTGTGGATTTGGGGGGTCCTTTTTAGTTTAGGATATTTTGTTGGCATCATATAAAGTGGCAGAGGCCTTGGGGTGCAAAAATATTTTTAGGAGACAAGTTGACGCTTTCATTGGTATAGGAGGTGGTATACATTAAAAAATCAATTCTGCGGTTGTTTTTTTTCAAAAAAAAAAAAAATTTTTTTTTAGGGCATTCACCATGCGGTATAAATGATATGTTAACTTTACTCTGCAGGATGAAACGTTTATGGCGATACCAAATTTCTATACTTTTTTTAATTTTTTTTTATGTTTTAGTTCATTTATAGCATAAAAACTATTTTTGTAAAAAAAGAAAAAAAAATAAAAAATCACATTTGTAAGTCGTATTCTGTGAGCCATAACTTTATTTTTTCACAATTGTGTGTGGACTCTTTAATTTTTTGTTTTTGCAGGACATGTTGATGTTTTTGGGGGGACTATTTTTGGGTGAGTCTTGGGGTGTATTATATAAATTTTTTCACATTTTTTATTTTTTTTATTTGTGACCTATTTTATTTTTTTTACATTTTAATTTTCACTTTTTTGTCCACTTTTTCGCATTTTTACTTTTTTTTTAATTTATTTTATTCTTTTTACTATTCATATGATTCAATGGCATACACATCTGTACAGTACAGGCATAGAATACATCAGTCACTACCTTAGGAAAAGACTGATCTGTTGCCATAACAACGGAGACCACTATTGGTCCTCTGGTTGCCATGGCAACTGTCGATTGCCATGGCAACCGTCGACGCTCTGCTTTCACTCTGCAGAGTGCTGATCAGTGACAGAGGGAGCTCTGTTGCCTAATAAACGCTGCGGTCACAGCAGCGTCTACAGGGATAACTCAGGATCGGAGCGCAGCTGAGGGTGGCCTCCCCCAACTGGGCCCCCCTCACCCACCGATTGTATCACTGTGTGAAGCGATCGAGGAGACCCCCACCAGATCCCTGCTATCCGTCAGTCTGTACTGACGGACCAATAAGAGCTATTGCCGGCAGGGTACCGATGCGATTAGTCTCTGGTCGGCTTCAGGGAGGCTCGGCTGTACAGCACAGCCAAGCTCAATCAACTGTCACAGCTCCCGGTGGCGCTGTGACAGTTTATTCTCATCAGGTACATGTACGTGGTGATGCGGGAAGTCATCCCTAATCATCAGGTACATGTACCGGATTTTGCATAAACGGGTTAAGCTGCTCATGTACATTGAAGTTAATGAAACAGACTGTTTCAATCAAAACTATTATTTTAGCCAATAACAGACTGAAAATGGAGATTTAGCAAAACCTGTCCAGAGGAAAAGTTGCCCAGTTACCCATAGCAACCAATCAGATCACTTCTTTCATTTTTAACAAGGCCTCTGCAAAATGAAAGAAGCGATCTGATTGGTTGCTATGGGCAGCTAGACAACTTTTCCTTCTCCCAATTGTCAGGAAAGTAATCGGCTGAAATTTCAGGAAAGGATGTTCCAGAATGCTGGGGGGTCAATTAATCACTTTCTGGCTGCAGCAGTGTCCTGCCTGAGCCAATGGCTGAGCAGCAATGTGATGTATTGGCCCCTGGCACCAGGAAGTGGAGCAAATCAGAGGTCAGGAGCAGAAATACCAGAGGCAGCCGGAGGTGAGTATAGTTGTTTTTTGTTTATTTTTTAGTTTAGACAGGCTGGGCATCTTTATAGAGAAAAAAAAATCACTGTAGTACCTCTTTATGCTGTATTTCAGATATTACAGATCATTACATGTTGTTAGGTCCATGGCCACATGTTGGAATCCTATAGAAAGCTCCCTGATATTCATTCAGAAGAAACGCACATACTTTGTGATTCAGTTTATTACCGTTCTAAAGATTGTGTCATGTAATTGGTTGACAGAGGCTAAAATTATATCCTAAAACACTTATTCAGCTGTTTTCCTTAGGTCCCCTAAAAGGGATTAGAGAACAGCAGTTGGGGACCTCCTTTCTAAAGATTGAGATCTCTGGGACCCCAACTATCACACATTTACAGTACTCCAGTATAGAGCAGCAGTGTAAACACAACCTTTGCTCCATTCTTCCAGGACTCTCGGGACCCCGTTCTCGAGATTGCTGCGTGGGTCGCTCTAGGGTCTGAATGCTGTTAAAGGGGCACTCCGCTGCTCCAGTTTCCAGAACATTTTGTTCCGAATGCTGGTTGCAGGCTGTGGGGTTCGTGACAACATGGCCATGCCCCTCGTGACGTCACACCATGCCCCCTCAATGCAAGTCTATTGGGGGGGGGGGGGGAGTTGCAGCCGGCACGCCCCCTCCCATAGACTTGCTTTGAGGGGGCGTAGCGTGAGGTAATGAGGGGCATAGCCATGACCTCACGACCCCCGCAGCCCGCACCCAGCATTTGAAACAAAAAGTTTAGAGTGCTGGGGCAGTGGAGTACCCCTTTAATAGTGGGCCGAACCCTTTCACTCAGTATTCTGTAGAAGAGCATTTGACGGTGGATTTTCTGCAGTGCCGAACTCCTTTTTTATTTATCTATTTATTTTATTTAACACAACAAATATAATGCATTGACCATAGTTTAGTAAATTAGAAATTCAAATGGAATTTAATGTATAACTAGTGCTTTTTTGACACTTGGAGAAATAGCGTCACTATTCATGAGCAAAAATATCAGTGTTCTACCTGTAAAGAATTACTAAACGTTTCCAATTTAGGATCTATTAATTCTTCAGCAATTTTATATTTGTGGTTAGGAATCCTTTATAAATGTCCTGTATCAACTTTAAATGGGGTATCCCGCCTGCCAAATAGACCCTCTTCATTCTGCTTTCTGTCTTAATTTTGAGGGAGAGGAGGAGGGAGAGTGGGGTGACTATCTGAATGGGAAGATGCTGTCTGGAAACTATGCTAAATAGCTGTTTGCTGTTCCGCTGCAGCTACTATAGCACCTTTATTTCCATCCTGTAATATGTAAGTCTAATGAGAATTTTCAGTCCTGGTCCCTATGTTCTCCTTAATACTTCCTTAAAGGGGTATTCCAGGAAAAAACTTTTTATATATATATCAACTGGCTCCAGAAAGTTAAACAGATTTGTAAATTACTTCTATTAAAAAATCTTAATCCTTTCAGTACTTATGAGCTTCTGAAGTTTAGGTTGTTCTTTTCTGTCTAAGTGCTCTCTGATGACCTGGGAACCGCCCAGTTTAGAAGAGGTTTGCTATGGGGATTTGCTTCTATACTGGGCGTTTCCCGAGACACGTGTCATCAGAGATTACTTGGACAGAAAAGAACAACCATAACTTCAGAAGCTCATAAGTACTGAAAGGATTAAGATTTTTTAATAGAAGTCATTTACAAATCTGTAAACAGTTGATATATAAAAAAAGTTTTTTCCTGGAATACCCCTTTAAATATAATATTATCTAATAGGTAATGTCGTTTAGGGTTTTTGCAATGTTTCATCCATTGTGTGCTACTTCTGTTGCTACAAAAACATAGGCAGTATGATAGGAGTGGCACCATTAGTAGTGCCCTGGAGAGGACTGGACAGGGAGGTGCATGCAGCTGACAGGAGAAGTTGAGATCTTCTAAAAACTGTAATTTTCCCAAAAACAAATAATGGTCATGTGGAAAGACTATCCATGTTTCAAATGGTAAATTGGAGATGAAAGTAAATGAAAAAGAAACACATAGGGGGAGATGTATCAAAACCTGTCCAGAGGAAAAGTTGCTCAGTTGCCCATAGCAACCAATCAGATTGCTTCTTTCATTTTTAATAAGGCCTCTGCAAAATGAAAGAAGCGATCTGATTGGTTGCTATGGGCAACTGGGCAATATTTCCTCTGCACAGATTTTGATAAATCTCCCCCATAGGCCCTGATGTACCAAGAGTGGAGTATAGCTTTTTTTGTGTGTGTGTCCCCCCCCCCCCCCCCCAAAAAACAGATATTTCCCACTGTTTTTACTAAGATTTCCCTACATTTTGCACTTTTCCCTACATTTTGCTTTTTTTTACACATCTGTCGAGTTTTCTACAGCTCAAATTCCCCCCATTTTCTGTGGAAACCTTAATAAATATGTTGGGGCCACGCCCCTTTCCCCCGCGGCCATGCCCCTTTTTCGTTTTTTTTCTCAGTAAAATGGAGAATTAGTCAGGTTTTTTTTTTTTTCCCAATTCTGGCGCAGACAGAATTTTTGACCCAGTGCACCAGACTCTGGCGCAAAACAGGTTGGGTTTACAATAGTACATCAGGGCCATAGTTTAGGTTTGTTTGGGTAAGGAAAGGGGCTCTGCGATGGGGTGACTGCAGCAGGCTTTTTGAAGGCCTAGGGCAAAAGTCTGGAGTGGAATAGGAATCTAGAACGTTCTATACATGAAGGACATTTATAGCAAAATATATTGTCAGTTATTAGGTTAATGCCCATTTTCGGAAATTATCTTGTTTCACCCTCTTATAGCAAACGTATATGGTTACATATGGGTATAAAGTACATAAGTAAATGTATTTATAATGCAGGTTTTTGTTTTATTATTTTACTTACTATAAGTAACTACTACAAGTAAGAAACAAACCTAAATCCCTTTTTGTTGGGCTTGCCAGTTTTTCACAATGCAAAATTGCTGGTGGGGGTAACTTTATTTTTAAATTTTTTTTTATCACTCTGACTTTTTCTCTGTTCTAAATAAGCCTCCCTTATATTTAAATAATTGTATTTAAAGTGGTTTCTTTTTTATTCATGTTTGAAATTTTCATTTTTTTTTTCTTTCTTTCACCAGGTCCACAGAGCAAGATTTCAAAATGTCAACCCAATGAGCATAACTGTTTGGGCACAGAAATCTGTATGCCTATGATTAAGCTATGTGATGCTAATCCAGACTGTCCAGACCGCTCAGATGAAGGAGCTTTCTGTAGGGGTAAGGAGTGTGTGTGTGTGTTTTTTTTCTTTAATATTAATCCTAAAACAATTAATAAAAATAAAATGGCATGGATCATAAAGGATTCTCCCAGGTACTAATATTCAAATACTCAGCATGATGGGAACTAGAGATGAGCGAATTTACAGTAAATTTGATTCGTCACGAACTTCTCGGCTCTGCAGTTGATGACTTATCATGCATAAATTAGTTCAGCTTTCAGGTGCTCCCGTGGGCTGGAAAACGTGGATACAGTCCTAGGAGACTCTTTCCTAGGAATGTATCCACCTTTTCCAGGAGCACCTGAAAGCTGAACTAATTTAACGCAGGATAAGTCATCAACTGCCGAGCCGAGAAGTTCGTGTTTACTGTAAGTTCGCTCATCTCTAATGGGAACCTAAAGGCACATGTTTTCTAGTGACATTGATGGTGCAAAGGTAGAAAAAGATGCAAGTACATTTTTTTTTAAATTTTTGCAAAAATTGAAAAATCTTGAAAAAATTCAAGAACTTTGTTCTGTTCAGGCTGTTTCTTATTTCCCAGTGATTTTTGAAGTCTTCCCTTTTTTTGGTCACATTGTATTGTATAGTCTATTTTCTACTAATAGGTTGGGATACATAAGTCAGTTGACCTTAGAGGTATTTTAAGCTCTGACGTTTATGGTATATCCTGTGGATATGTCTGAGATGGGAATACCTTATTAAAGGGGTACTCTTCCCCTAGACATCTTATCCCCTATACAAAGGATAGGGGATAAGATGTCTGATCGCGGGGGTCACTGGGGACCCCCTCAATCTCCCTGCTGCACCAGGCGTCGGTTTAGAGCGTCGGGTGCAGCGCCGGAGGCTCGTGATGTCACGGCCACGCCCTCGCAATGCAAGTCTATGGGAGGGGGCGTGACGGCCGTCACGCCCCCTCCCATAGACTTGCATTGAGGGGGCATGGCCGTGACGTCACGAGCGGGGTGTGACCGTGACATCACGATCCTCCGCCCCACATCGCCAGTCATCCGGCACGGAGCGAAGTTCGCTCTGTGCACCCGATGGTGAAGTGCAGCAGCCAAGATCGCGGGGGTCCCCAGCGGCGGGACCCCCGCGATCAGTCATCGTATAAGATGTCTAGGGGTGGAGTATCCCTTTAAGGCTACATTTAGGTGTAGCAGGTTTGTTGCAGATTTTGTGTGCGGTGGCACACTCTATTTACATGTACAGTATTGACTAAGGTCCAGTCTTAGGACCGAAACGCGTCACCTTGTCATGTTCTCCTTGTCTTTTTGGCTATTGGAATAAACATCCAGTTCCTTCATATTCGCGCTGGACATTTTGCTTTTACTTGTCAGTTCCAGTCGGTGTTGCCCACGCCGGTCCTGGCGCGACGGGCTGAGGGAGTGAGCTGGACTATACACTTCTTTGTCTGCAGTTACAGTATTGTACTTGTATTGTTGTTTTCACACACAAGAAATCTGCAACAAATCTGCACATTTGGGCTTTTTCTGGCAGCTTTATCCTGCCACCCGCCCTTAATTGATAAAAATATACTGATACCCCAATAGGGAGAGATTTATCAACCTGGGCTGCTGGGATGGGGAAAAACCATTGGGGACAGCTCTAATGACTTGTGGCTCTGGCATCATGTAAGGGATGACCAGTCCACCATCCACAAGTGTTTGCCATACCTAACAATTTTGGCAGGACCACATGTCCATCGAATATGTATAGGTGTCTTCTCATCTCTTCATTGGCTGCTGATGTTGGGTGAGAAAAGAATTGGGCATTTTGGATTTCAACTGTCTGATCCTATTGCTGTTGGTGAGATAAGCTTCTTGCCAGTGGAGCTTGGCACTGACTTTTCCCTTTTCCCTATTGAGAAGATGAGCACCCTTGCCCGAGCTGAGTGTGCATAGGTATGAGAGGATCAGGAGCATTCTGTCAGCCGAAGGAGTGCTGGATGGACCGCTCTTGTGTGTTTGACCATCTTTCGTGTGTACACAGCCTGGTTACTGATGTCTTCCTCTATAAAGCACTGTACCTGCCTCATGCTATTATTTATTGGGATCGTTAGATTTTTTTTAATTTTTTTTAGCTCTTCTGTACTTTGTGTAGTTTTGGGCCAGTTGCCCAATATCACATTATCTCAGATACTATTAAATAACATGGGTATTTTCTCTTCTACCCACTTAGGCTGTCTTTGTGGAGATAGAAATGAATCTCCCTAAAAGACACTTATGAAAGGGATAAAAAATTTGAACTTGAATACATTATTTGGAAAGTACATTTTTTGTTACGCTGAACACTGTTCATCTACATCAAGAGACAATTACCAGGTGCCGATTGTTGTACTGAAAACATTCTCTTCATTTGTCCAAATACCATGGAGAACTTTTAATGGTCTTTTTTTAAAACACATCAAACGGCAGCGTTTATTTGCACATGATTATCTTTCCTATAAGAATGGAAACAAAAAGCTTTTGCTTGGCATCCTTGCAGAACCAAATAACCATGTAAATGCAGATGAAAAAGAATGTTATTGCTTCTTTATCCTCCCCACCTATTGACTTACCATGGGTATGTCACATTTTTTTCTTTTTGGGTGCGTTCCCACCTAGCGTATTTCACGTTGCGCAAAATTTACGGCAGCAGCGGGAAATACGCTGCGTATTCCTTGCTCACTATACACACAGGGCTCTCCGGTGGCAGCTCTGTGTGCAGTGAGTTTTGGAGGCGGAGCCACGTGTCACAGTAACGCCGGCGCACGGCCTCGCCTCCAAAACTCACTACACACATAGAGCTGCCGCCGGAAAGCCTTGTGTGTATTGTGAGCGAGGAATATGCAGCATATTTCCCGCTGCTGCCATACATTTTGCACAGCGTGAAATACGCTGCGTATACGCCATGTGGGAACGCACCCTTAAATTGTATTTAATACTGCATCATACTGCACATTGTGACTCAACCTGGCAGGAAAGAAATAAGGCACTGTTCACATTTTAGAGGTATTTCATGGGAGATGCTCACAATGTAAACCTCCTAAGACTTGGTTCCCATCTCTGCCTGTTTTCTTGTTTCTCTGATAAGTTCAGGAATCAGAAAATGTAGTAAATGTACCCTATTGTTTCAGTTCAGGTTGGAAGCCTCTGATGTATCGGACAGACGATGAACATCTCATTCCCATTAAGTATACGGCACGGTATACATACCTTTTTTGGCCTTTGGTTGCCTAAACTACTCATCAGAGTGAGTCTGTCACATCATGGTATTGGTGCTTTTTGGAAATGTTTGGCTAAAGTGCTGGGAGCCTAAAGCTTTGTACACATTGACATGATTATGTCCCCTTAAGGTTTCTATTGCTTTTGGCCAGCACTACAGCATCGTAACAGTTCTTGGAAAAACAGAAGTCATGAAATCTGTGTAAACAAAGTTTAAAGCTTGATAGGAGATAACATGCTGATCAGTTAGGGTTTGACCACTGCGTGAGATTAGGGCTGGGCGGTATACCGGTTCATACCGAACACCGACATTTTTGTGCTGCACCATATGAATTTTAACCCATACCGCAATACCGGTTTGGCCCCTCCCCCTCGGGAATGAATGAATTATCAGCCCAGCACTGCTCTGTCCCCACATCGGGGAACTAATCACATGTGACCCGCGAGCGCTGTTCTGCCCCCCCAATTATCAGCCCAGCGCTGCGCTGTCCCCATCGGGGTACTACTTGCATGTCACTCGTGAGCGCTGTTCTGCCCCCCCCAATTATCAGCCCAGTGCTGCGCTGTCCCCATCGGGGTACTACTCACATGTCACACACAGTATAGAGTGTCAGCGCCGGCGTCCGCAACAAACAGGGCGAGGAGGGCAGCGCTTGCGGGTGACATGTGAGCATTTACCCTGATGGGGGCAGCGCTGGGCTGATAATTAATTTGGGGGGAGAGGAGGAGGAGGAAATACCATTATATACCGTGGAACCGCCAAAAGTTACAAAAATACTGTGATACACACATTTGGTCATACCGCCCAGCCCTAGGTGAGATGTCCACCAGGATTTATAGAGCGCATTATCAATACTCCATTTATTTTCTATGGGGCTCAGTAATTTTCTGAGGTTCCACCAACAATGAATGGAGTGCCAACCGCTTGGGGAAAGTATTAGGAAAGTATTCTCCTTGTTCTTGGAATTGGTGGTGTTCCTCGTAGTTGGTTCCCAACTGATCATCTTGGTATCCTTGGATACCCCTTTAAATGTTGCTCAACTGTGCTTCTTAGCAATAGGCAATGATTCCTAATGGACATACTGGGATATAAATATGACACTATGATAGGACTGACCATAAGCCTTTTACAATGTAGACAAAATAAATAGTGAGAAGGGTACAGAGAACTTCATCAACCTTTAAATTTGTAAAATTATAATAAAGAACTTTAGAACCACTATATTCGTGTAAAGCACACAAGGGAACTTTTTCTTGCCATTGTTTAGTAACGTACAATATAATAAATCTGCTTTCTAGTCTAGCTGACTTTGTTCTGGTTGGGTTTGGAGTTCTAGGGCATGCATGGCATATGGGCTTGTTTCTGGAGAGCTTTCATTGAATGCACCATAAAACAAGTCAGTGGGAACAAAGGATCATTTTTATGTGTAGATTTTGTGGTTTTGGACAAGACCTCATCTTTGTTACAGCAGGTTGTTATGTGTCTTGTTTGGCACCAGGTCTACATGTTTGACTGCAGCAGGAGTTGGCTTGAAGACACTATTAAGGAGTGATTAATGATGTGGGCATGGCAATAAAGGCATAAATCTATCTGACTGCGGCTGTAAAGGATCCTTATCAGCTCTTAGAACCACTTCATAGATTAGGGAAAAGTGCAGTACTATTTATAAACAGACCATTATTCTGGTTGACAGGTGATATGATATACCTTGTATACAATCTTATGGGCTACTGGACATTTTGCCAGTTAAAGGGGTATTCCAGTTTTTTTTTATTTGACTATGCTACAGGGGCTGTAAAGTTAGTGTAGTTCATAATATAGTGTTTGTACCTGTGTGTGACGGTTTAATCACCCCATTCTTCTGTGATTTTCACCCCACTATTTATTTTTAACAGCATACAAAATGACTGCTGTCTCGGATTTTCCCAGCTTGCAATGCGGCTGAGACCTGACTCACTAGTCAGCTGATGACAGGGAGCCTGTCTGCTTCAATGGCTGGAGAGATCAATCTGCAATTAATGCAACATCTGTAGGCACCCTGATTGGAAACCACAGGTCTTTTGTTTCAATGGGTGGGGTGGCTGATGTGTGGGAGGGAGGAAAATGGAATTTGGAGATTTGTAGTAAAAAAAAAGAAAAAGAAAAGTCAAACAGGAAATACAAGCTCACAAAAAGCTATCCACAGTGTTATGGTAATCTCATGACATAGCCATTTAGCCCAAAGACAAGTGCAGATCCTTCCTAAGCATGCCCATTACTGCCTGCCAGGTACGCACTAAAATTACCTTATGGTAGATAACCCCTTTAAGCTTAGGAAGGTTATTAAGGGTTAATGTGAAACTTGGTCATAGAAATAGCAGTAAAAGATAAGAGCTGCTTGGCACAAAGGCTCCCCGTAGGTGGGACGGTGGCAGGAGGTGTAATGTGGGTACTGTAGCTGGAGTGACTGTACCGGGGTCACTGAGGGCGGTGTGGCAAAGTCCGGAGAATGCAGTACCAAATACACTATGTAGGCGAATAATGAGACGTAGCGCTCACCCTTCAAACGGTGCAGAAGAACGAAGATCCTTTATATGAAATGCATCAGTACAGGTACAGGCAGTGATGAGGAGAAGTAAACAACATGGGATTCTCTGAGCTTAGAGGAGCCCATGTTGTTTTCTTCTCCACGTCCCTGCCTGTGCCTGTTCTAATGTATTTCACATAAAGGATCTTCGTTCTTCTGCACCGTTTGAAGGGTGAGCGCTACGTCTCATTATTCTCCTACATAGTAAACTTGGTCATAGACATGAGATGTCATGTGTGATTTGTATACCTCCTTACGTGTGCTCTAGAAGGACTGGACAGTAGAAGTTTTAGGCTTCACTATCTTTTGTTTCTTTAGGAGGTAAGCAATGCCCTAAGTGTCTTTGGCTTATCTTCAGCAATGATGAAATAAATGGATGTGTTTAGCTGATCTGACTATACATGTTTATGGAGCCAAGTGGGGGAATTATTCCTTTATATTTACACAGTTTATATGTACATTTGTCTCAATTTGCACACAAATGGTGACCTTAAATTCAGTCCTTTTACCAAATGTGTTCTATATGAGGTAAAATGTGTTTTTAGTTTTGCACTGGTTACTGATTTATGACATTAATATTTTTTCAAGAACTTGGAAAAATGACTGCAAGAGCAAAAATGTTTGCACACTCACTTCAGCCCAGACCACACTGTGAAACTTACTTAGATCTATACTATTTAGCTATTTGTGAAGAATGTGACCCTTTTTGATAAATATGGTACACATACACACAACGCACACACACAGGAAAAAGGAAGGAAAAATACATTGAATTAGACATACAGTGGGAATCAAAAGTTTGGGCACCCCAGGTAAAAATTTGTATTAATGTGCATAAAGAAGCCAAGGAAAAATGGAAAAATCTCCAAAAGGTATCAAATTACAGATTAGACATTCTTATAATATGTTAACAAAAGTCAGATTTTATTTACATCATTTACACTTTCAAAATAACAGAAAACAAAAGTTTGGGCTCCCTGCAGAATTTATAACATGCACTGCCCCCTTTGCAAAGCCGAGACCTGCCAGTGTCATGGATTGTTCTCAATCATCATCTGAGAAGACCAGGTGATGTCAATCTCAAAGGTTTTAAAGACTCATCTGACCTTGCCCCAACAATCAGCACCATGGGTTCTTCTAAGGAGTTGTCTAAAAATCTGAAACTGAAAATAGTTGACGCTCACAAAGCTGGAGAAGGCTATAAGAAGATAGCAAAACGTTTTCAGATGTCAATATCCTCTGTTCGGAATGTAATTAAGAAATGGCAGTCATCAGGAACAATGGAAGTTAAAGCAAGATCTGGAAGACCAAGAACAATATCAGACAGAACAGCTCGCAGGATTGTGAGAAAAACAATTCAAAACCCCCGTTTGACTGCACAATCCCTCCAGAAAGATCTGCCAGACACTGGAGTTGTGGTACACTATTCCACTATAAAGAGATACTTGTGCAAATATGGTCTTCATGGAAGAGTCATCAGAAGAAAACCTCTTCTATGTCCTCACCACAAAAATCAGCGTTTGAACTTTGCAAATGAACATATAGACAAGCCTGATGCATTTTGGAAACAAGTTCTGTGGACAGATGAGGTTAAAATTTTATTTTTTGGCCGGAATGAGCAAAAGTACATTTGGAGAAGAATTTAATGAAAAGAACCTCTGTCCAACTAAGCATGAGGGTGGATCAATAATGCTTTGGGGTTGTATTGCAGCCAGTGGCACAGGGAACATCTCACGAGTAGAAGGAAAAATGGATTCAATAAAATTTCAGCAAATTTTGGATGCTAACTTGATGCCATCTGTGATAAAGCTGAAGTTAAAGAGAGGATGGCTTCCACAAATGGATAATGATCCGAAACACACCTTGAAATCCAAGGGGGATTAAATCAAGAGGCGTAAACTAAAGTTTTTGACCTGGCCTTTACAATCTCCTGACCTCAACAGAATTGAAAATCTATGGATAGACCTTAAAAGAGCAGTGTGTGACAGACAGCCCAGAAATCTCAAAGAACTGGAAGACTTTTGTAAGGAAGAATGGGTAAAGATACCTCAAACAAGAATTGAAAGACTCTTGGCTGGCTACAAATAGCATTTACAAGCTGTGATACTTGCCAAAGGGGGCAGTACAAGATATTAACTCTGCAGGGTGCCCAAACGTTTGCAGATGCCATTTTTTTGTTTTCTGTTATTTTGAAGGTGTAAATGATGGAAATAAAATCTAACTTTTGTTGACATATAATAAGAATGTCTAATCTGTAATTTGATGCCTTTTGGAGATTCTTCCATCTTTCCTTTGGCTTCTTTATGCACATTAAAAATTTTTTACCTGGGGTGCCCAAACTTTTTATCCCCACTGTATGTAAAATTTCTCCCATAGTGCAGAAATTATGCTAATGTTTCAAAGCCTATGACCATAGCTATTATGCGAACCTCTTGAAGTTCTGCACAGTTCTGATAACGACGTATAGGAGGATAATGGGCCGCACAATCTGCCACTGTAGTCTTTAGGTAAAAAAGTGAAATCGCATTGCTGACATCAGATGGCATGGATTCTTTGCAGAAGAATTTATTAATGATATTGGTAACATTCACATAACTTTTCACATAACAATACTGAATAAAGCCCCATTGATATATAAATTAGAGGCCACAATCTATCCCCGAGCTCGGGATCTCCCCCTCTATTCTGGGCTGCCATCTGAATTGGCAGAGCTACTTTGGTCCACAAGTCATCTCATTTAGTCTAGTTGCCTATTGCTTCAGTTTGTTTGGAATATCGCTACTTCCACTTATGTGCTGTAATTTCTATTGTTCTGTTCCATCACAGGAGCAGAACGATGAAAATAATGGCTCTGCCAGATCCCTTTCATGCTGCACATGACTGGCATCCATTAGATCTCCATGACACATCTGCCCTGCATTTTACCCAACAAGATAGGTGTGCTACTTTGTCCGCTACTTGTTAATAGAACCTCTTATGCAGATCTGAACACATCCTTATACTTCAGAAGGGTTTATTCAGGACTACAATCTTGCAGGCCTGTTCTTAGGTTAAGCCATCAATATCAGATTGAAGTTGGATCTTACCCCCGGATATCCTAACGATCAGCTCGCTGATGTGGTCAAAGTGCTGGTATTGAGTTGATCAGCAGGGGTCCTGGAAGTCGGATCCCCTTCAATGTGATATTAGTGGGTTAGCCGAAGGATATTCCATCAGCATTATAGTCCTGAAAACACCAGAAAATAAGAAAAAGGTTGTTTCTGTCAGATACCCTTTTTTATTCTGCCCTGTTCCAATGTAGGCCATTGTTGTTGAGTTCAGGACAATTATATGGTCAATGTTGTTGGTAACCGCTGCCGAGGATTAATATCTGTGCCCCCTAAGAATCGATGAACTCTTGGAGCCTTTTTAACACGCTCTGAATTTTCCGCACCCCTTGAGACTCGCAGTTATTCTAATTTGAATTGTGAAGGGTCACTGCCAACAGCCCTTCCTGTACAAGATCATGCGTTCTATTTTATGGTGGAGTGAGCATTGAGGAAGCAAAATCAAAGAATTGCAAATAATTCCCATCCGCGCTCTCATCAGGATTCATCAGGACTCTCCCGCTAAATTGATTTGACACAGTACAAGTGCAAGAGGCACTCAGCTGCTGGGTCTACCACAATGGGCACTTTGTGTTCTCTGAGAACATCCTCCTTTTTTTTTTTTTTTTTTTACTCTTTAATGATGTCCCATAGAGCTGGAGATACTGCTCCTTATTTCCTTGGCACTGTACTCTTTCGCTTACAAGGTAAGCATTTGTGTTTCATCCATTATTTTAAATATAAAACTCAATAAGTGGAGAATCCGATGTACTGTACAGAATTCCACAGGGTGCGCTCCTCTGCTCCGCATCGTCTCCAGCAGCTGAATATAATTTCTAGGGACACTTGGCTGCCAGGCAGGTGGATCTGAACACAGTTTGGGCAGATCTTTATTAACTCTGGTTTCCATTTTGACGTGTTCAGTGAACATGGGTTTACTGTAAGCACTGCTATTTCATTCACACAAACCAATGCATTTAGGTACAGGCATTGCATATAAAATAGTGTCCCTTATGGGGCAAATATTACAATCCAGTTGCCAACTAGTGACCCATACCAGTATTATCACTAGATATGTGCGATCATATTAGCAGTTCCGATCTTAAAAGGGTTCTCAGGGATTCATTTATTTTTTGTATTTTTTTTATAAACCAACAGCACCAATTTTATGGAAGTGAGAGGAATGAAGCTCATGGCACTCGATGCGCTGGCATAAAAGGTGCTTCTTTATTTCAAACCAAGGGATTCACAGACATCGGGAGTGGAGACAAAGGGGACAGGTGACCTCCCCATAGGGAGCTATAGTACTGCACACACTGATCTCTTATGCTGATCCCTGCAAAGCCATAGCTTTGCACAGATCAGTCAGATAGGGGCTCGATTGCTCAAGCCTGTAGCCCAGGCTTGGAACAATCAATCGACGATCGGACGCCCCGGATAGAGGTAAGGAGACCTCCGCCTGCGTCCCAGCTGATCGGAACATCGCGATTTTATCGCAATGTTCTGATCAGCCCGACTGAGCTGCCGGGAAGCGTTTACTTTAGTTTTCAGACGCGGCAGTGAACTTTTATCGCCGCGTCTGAAGGGTTAACAGCGCATGGCACAACGATCGGTGCTGCACGCTGTTAGCCCAGGGTCCCGGCTATAGTTAGCAGCCGGGACCGACCCGGTGTGATGCGGGGTCACGGCGTGACCCCGTTTTTCACACCGGGATCTGGCTCAGGGCGTACAGTTTCACTCTGAGTCCTTAAGAGGTTTAAATAACTTTTTTTTTTTTTTTTTAAACACTTAAAGGGGTTATCCAGGAAAAAAGGAAAAAACTTTTTTTTATATATCAACTGGCTCCAGAAAGTTAAACAGATTTGTAAATTACTTCTATTAAAAAATCTTCATCCTTTCACTACTTATGAGCTTCTTCAGTTGAGTTGTTCTTTTCTGTCTAAGTGCTCTTTGATGACACGTGTCTTGGGAACCGCCCAGTTTAGAAGCAAATCCCCATAGCAAACCTCTTCTACTCTGTGCAGTTCCCGAGACCAGCAGAGATGTCAGCAGAGAGCACTGTTGCCAGACAGAAAACAACAACTCAACTTCAGCAGCTGATAATTATTGAAAGGATTACGATTTTTTTTAATAGAAGTAATTTAAAAATCTGGTTTAACTTTCTGGAGCCAGTTGATATAAAAAATAAATTAAAAAAAAGTTTTTTCCTGGAATACCCCCTTTAATTTCCAGACCAAATAAACACATTAAAGGGGTATTCTGGTTTCAGCCAATGAACATTACTCTTAATAAGTCTTTTACCTGCTCTATCCTCACATGAGCATGAAACGTTATTTTATCCTTCTGAAGTAAACATCCGATATCTTTTCACTATATATAGCAGTGGTCTTCAACCTGCGGACCTCCAGATGTTGCAAAACTACAACTCCCAGCATGCCCGGACAGCCAACGGCTGTCCGGGCATGCTGGGAGTTGTAGTTTTGCAACATCTGGAGGTCAGCAGGTTGAAGACCACTGCTATATAGAATAACTTTCATTTGCTAAAACTGAAATACCCTTTTTTAAATGTGTTCACAGGGTGAACCGAAATACACTATAAAATAAAAAATAAAATACACTATAAAATAAAAAATAAAATAGCTGAAAGTCGTGTGTAGATCCTGCTGTTTGCGGTAAAAGGTTAACGTTCGGGGAAAGCTGGAACATGCTGATGCGGTTATTTTATAGTTCTGGTGCTGAGAGAAGGTCAGCTCCTCATTAACAACCATGTACAGGAACATATTTGTGGTAGTCCCGAGGAAGTGACTAGTGAGACACATAAGTCATCTGTATACTGGACGTCTACAGCCTAGCATCTCAGAGGAAGTTAAAGCTCTTGCGCTGCAGTTTTTTTTATTTATAATTTTTAAAAAATTTTATTTTACATTTTTGAGGAATGGCTGTTTTGTAAACTCACTGAACCAAGATATATTGTGACGCCACCAGCCACATGGCCTGGTAATATCTGGCCGCTGCCTTCTGGAAATGATAAAAAAATCTGTCCTTAAAGGGGTACTCCGCCCCTGACATCTTATCCCCTATCCAAAGGATAGGGGATAAGATGTTAGATCGCTGCGGTCCCGCTGCTGGGGACCCCGGGGATCGCCGCTGCGAGTTCGCTCTGTGCGTAATGATGGGCGATACAGGGGCCGGAGCAGCGTGATGTCATGGCTCCGCCCCTCATGACATCACAGCCCGTCCCCTTAATGCAAGTATATGGCAGGGGCGTGACGACCGCCACGCCCCCTCCCATAGACTTGTATTGACGGGGGCGGGCCGTGATGTAACGATGCTCCGGCCCCTGTATTGCCCGTCATTACGTGCAGAGAAATCTCTCTCTGCGCAGTAATGATAGCGGGGTGCTGCAGCAGCGATCCCCGGGGACCCCGGCGATCTGACATCTTATCCCCTATCCTTTGGATAGGGGGTAAGATGTCTAGGGTCAGAGTACCCCTTTAAAGGGGATACTCCAGTGGAAAACTTTTTTTTTTTATTCAACTGGTGCCAGAAAGTTAAACAGATTTGTAAATTACTTCTATTAAAAAAAAATCTTAATCCTTCCAGTACTTTTTATAGGCTGTATACTACAGAGGAAATTATTTACGTTTTTAGATTTCTCTGACATCGTGTCCACAGGGCTCTCAGCTGACCTCTGCTGTCCATTTAAGGAACTGTCCAGAGCAGCATATGTTTGCTATGGGGATTTTCTCTTACTCTGGACAGTTCCTAAAATGGACAGCAGAGGTCAGCAGAGAGCACTGTGGTCATGACATCAGAGAAATCGAAAAAGTAAAGCATTTCCTCTGTAGTATAGAGCCTATGAAAAGTACTGGAAGGATTAAGATTTTTAATAGAAGTATCGTAATTTACAAATCTGTTTAATTTTCTGGCACCAGTTGATTTAAAAAAATAAAAATAAAAATTTTTCCACAGGAGTAACCCTTTAATTTCATATAAACCACTGTAGCTTACTTTGGGTTTCTCCATACTCCCAGAATCCAATGGCAGTCAGGTACGACACAGAGCATTGTAAAAGTCATAGTCGGAAAGGCTGCTGCGTGTGGCAATTCCTTTAGCTGCGGAACAGTCACACTTTATGGGATCATTGCACATAATAATTAATCTGTCCAATTAAGTTCTCTGCATGCGAAGTGTTCGCACACGGGCCCAAGGGAGATTTATTTCTGTGTACACTGAGGGCTAGACATGATGAAGCCATTTCCTCTTGCCGCTGGTGACTGCCTTACTTATGACTTGTTACCTGCCAAGGACAAGATAAATAAACCTGCAGGCATTAAATACTAAGGTTTGTACTTAGTTGGCTGGATGGTTGGCATTTGTCAGTAACTGAATAAACATTTTAGCACGGAGAGAAGACTATACGTGATTTATCAATGATTCGGAACATGTGGGTTTTGTTACACTGCTTTATTGTATTACAGTGGTCAGTCGTAGAAACTCTCATTCATACTTTGGATTTCTTCACTGAATTGTTTCCAACAGTTTGGGTATTTACATATTTTAAGCTTTGCTTTTGTGCATTTTATAATTTTAGGAGTGGAGATACATATTTGAAGAAAAGTCGATGGCACTCCAAATCGGTGAAAAAAAGTGATGTTTATTCACTCCCACATGTGGGAGTGAATAAACATCACTTTTTTTCACCGATTTGGAGTGCCACCGACTTTTCTTCAAGTATATACGTTTGGGTCCCTCACCAGGATCAACAGCGGAAGGCACCCGTGCATAATTTAATAAGGAGTGCTACCATCTCTTCTTCTATCTATAGATATATATATTGATTACTTTAAAAGTACTAATAAAAGTTCTTCATTTGCTATAAATAAAAGTTGGACAAAATAACTTTAACACCCCCATTTTTTTACATAGTCAGATTAAACGCTGTTGATCAACTTTATTACTTGTGCTGTTCTCCAAATCTGGTATTTGTTTTAGGGGCATGATGTATCAGATCTGATAGAGTTCTAAAGGGGAGTTATTTTTGATGTGCGCCTCGTAGGGGCGTCTTTGACTCAAGTTAAATGGTGTGTTATGGTCTACTGTTTCCTTGATCACATCTCAGTATGCGGGGACTGGCAAAACATCTGTAGACAGAAGTAGCTGTGGTCAAAAGTCAAAGCTTCATGCGAAGGACGGAAAAGAACTTTGGTGAATTGCAGCATGTTTGTGCAGTGCACACCTTGTCAACTATGTAACTATTACTGTAGCCTTGTGCATTATTAGTTACCCCTTTTTCCTATATGCTTGAAGTTATACTATGATTTTTATGGCTTTATTGACATCCAATGTTTTGTTTTGTGCCCCTCCTCTCTAGAATATGCTCACAACTGCACCATATCAGGATGTCAGCATCACTGCGCACGTACCACGCACGGACCCGTATGCTACTGTAACACCTCATTCCAGCTTGCTGAGGATGGCAAGTCCTGCAAAGGTCAGTATCGCTCTTTCATAATGGTCAGAACAGGAGGATGATGCCGCTCAGACCTAATAGAATGATTAAGACAAGTGCAATACGTAAAGTTTGCTGATACCAGCTGTTTTGTAGAGGAAACAACTTTGTGAATTGTCAAAGCTTTTCCTCTATACATGAGAAAATCAGTTACTCATATGTGCGATGCTTGTTAGTAAGGAACTAAAATAAAAAGGAATTGAAAATGCTCAGTGGTCACGTGACCTTGTGACCTACATTTAAGGGTTTCTTTGGTTTCTGTATTATGTAATAATTATAGGAAAGAGTTTAAATGGGCACTGACAGATACAAAATCTTTTTATATGTTGTACATCTTAACAAAACATTAACCTTTCTAATATACTTATAGGGGGAGGGGGGGTTATTTTTGGATGCATAATTTTGCGCAGAGTCACTCATTGCATCTTTTTTGTGCGTCTTTTTGGTAGAACATTTTTAGATGTTGTCTATTGTTCGTGCACCATGGAGCGAAAAATGCAGTGGACACTAATGTATTACCTGCGCAAGGTTTGTTTACAAACTTTGCCGACATTAACTGCTTCTGCCACCAGTCAGATTACGTCTGGGATACTTAAAAAACCTTTTCCGTGTTCCTTTTAAAAACAAGGGAATGTTTATGGACCGCTTGTGATAATTCCCTTAAAATATATTTGCAAAGGAAAATGTTCACCCGCACTATAACCCAATACACCAGGTTATAGTGTGGGTGAACAGGAGACTGATGCAGGGTCTCCGCGTCTAAAATATCCAGAAATACTTCCCGGCACAGTTCAAACTTCGAACTATGTAGAACTCAAATTCCCGCTGTTCTTGATGAGTGGAGGAGATTGCACCTGTGCAGTTAACCATGGTGACTGTACAGCTAAGGCACTTCTGAGACCCGATGCAATCAGCAGTTATAAAGCAGCGGAGCAGGCGGCATGCTGCGCTCCCCTGCGATGTATATACTGCTGTGTAAACTTTCATTTTTAAATCCCCCAACAGGAGCCCTAAAAGACAGGCACCAAGCAGCCATTCAGGGCTCCCGTGGTGTTTTTAAACTACTACTTTGACCTCTAAATGTATGCCCCCAGGCATATTTATAATAAGTTATTGGTCCCAGTGTGTTTATACTAATGCATTGGTCCCAGTGTGCTTATAATAATTAATTGGCCCCAGTGTGCTTATAATAATTCATTGGCCCTAGTGTTCTTATAATAATGCATTGGCCCCAGTGTGCTTATTCCCCCTCCCGCTGCTTGCTCCAGCAGCGGGGACATGTCGTGAACCGGCGAAGGTGAATAAATGAATGACATGTCCCGCATGTAGGCTTCATTCATTCATTCACTCACCACTGCCGCCGCCTGACACGTCCCCGCTGCTGCCCTGCTCCTAGCGGAATTGGCGCACCACTGGGCCATGTCTATTATCTGATGCTCATCTCCGTACCCAACCCTCCCCTGCTTTATAACTACTGATCGCATCAGGTCTCAGAAGTGAGACCCGGTGCGATCAATCCTTTATCCGCTGTACCACTACCCCCAACAGACACTGTTCCATGATGGGGGTAGTAGTACAAACATTAATTTACTACTCCCATCATGGTAATGAGTCGGTTCCATGATGAGAGTAGTAGTAGTCCCTCAGCACTGCAGGAGTCTGCTGATGTCCCCTCTTCTGAGCATGCTCAGAAGTAATAGTTCAGAAATGGATATTGTAAACCGGGGGCAAAAGGATGGCATTAAAGATTTATCCGTTTGCCATAGACTTCAATGTTTAATTTGTAATATTCTATTCCGTAATTTTTGATGGGAGAAAAAATACTGCATGCAACGTCTTCTCTCCCGTCAAAAAAACAAAACAAAAAAAAACTGAAAAGGAAGCAAACGTGTACAAATTGGTGATTAAAGGATTGTAAAAAAAATCCCATTGACATCAATGGGAGTATATTACAGCTGTTTGCAACCCATTTAAAAATTAACAAACAGATTGCAGAATGGGCATTTATTAATGGATGCAGACGGCTGTGTGAACGAGCCCTAAGAATACCACTGTATGTGTAGGGAGGGAGAAGAAGGTATGGCTGTTAGGTCTATGTATATTTGTTATCATGTTTATGCAGCAGAGCTGAGTGTGTGATTGTGTGTATGCAGCAGAGCTGAGTTTGTGTGTATGCAGCAGAGCTGAGTTTGTGTGTATGCAGCAGAGCTGAGTTTGTGTGTATGCAGCAGAGCTGAGTTTGTGTGTATGCAGCAGAGCTGAGTTTGTGTGTCTGCAGCAGAGCTGAGTTTGTGTGTCTGCAGCGGAGCTGAGTTTGTGTGGATGCAGCGGAGCTGAGTTTGTGTGGATGCAGCGGAGCTGAGTTTGTGTGGATGCAGCGGAGCTGAGTGTGTGATCAGGTGTATGTAGCAGAGTTGAGTGTGTGATCAGGTGTATGTAGCAGAGTTGAGTGTGTGCGTGGTCATGCTTACACATCACTCATTCAGCTCTGCTCCATACACATGTTGCACACTAATTTCTGCTACATGTACATGATCACACACTCGGCTCATGTACACAGTGTTTACCAACCAGGGTGCCTCCAGCTTTTGCAAAACTGCAACTCCCAGCATGCCAAGTTTTTCAACATATGGAGGCATTCTCGTTGGTTAACACTGATATAGAGGTAGGGGGCCAGATTGTTCAGCAAAATTACATATTTTTTAAAGGGGTACTCCGATGCTTACACATCTTATCCCCTATCCAAAGGATAGGGGATAAGATGCCTGATCGTGGGAGTCCCGCAGCTGGGGACGCCCGTGATCATGCACGCAGCACCCTGTTTGTAATCAGTCCCCGGAGTGTGTTCGCTCCGGGTCTGATTACGGTCGACCGCAGGGCCGGCGGCGTGTGACGTCTTGCCTCCGCCCCCGTGTGACATCACGCTCCGCCCCTCAATGCAAGCCTAATGGAGGAGGCGTGGCAGCTATCACGCCCCCTCCCGTAGGCTTGCATTGAGGGGCGGAGTGTGACATCACACGGGGGCGGAGGCGTGACGTCACACCCCGCCGGCCCTGCGGTCGACTGTAATCAGACCCGGAGTGAACACGCTTCGGGGACGGATTACAAACTGGGTGCTGTGTGCATGATCCCGGGGGTCCCCAGCTGCGGGACTCCCGCGATCAGGCATCTTATCCCCTATCCTTTGGATAGGGGATAAGATGTGTAAGCACCGGAGAACCCCTTTAAACCCAGACATTCTGTGTACTTTATAAAGATTTATGATTTTACTATTGTGCAGAGTTTTGTTTGGCACACACTGCTGCTCCAGCACTTCTAGCTCAGGGATGTGGAATTCCTATCGCCCTACGCCCAGGACATGCAGTTCCGGGCGCCAGGCAGGTGAATTTTTCCATCCCTTAACCCTTCTTCAGGCAAACAGGGCCGGACATGACAAGCACATTGACACTCAGCAGTCTGTATGGAGGGGGCTCCCAACTCTTGCCCACTCCATACTCTGCAGCCCCCGGCTGTTTTCAGTAGCTGGGGGCCGCCGCTAATAGCCAGTAGATGGCTATTAACCCTTTAGATAGCCGCTGTCAAAGCTTTCAGCGGAGTCTAAAGGGACATGTGAATGCTCCCTGGTGGGCTAGTGAGGTGGATCGCCCCCTCCTGCAACGCGATCGCTTGGGGGGTGATCCACTATAGAGGTAGCCGGAGGGCTTACCTCTGCTTCCCTGCTGTCTGTGGATAGCTTTAATAAAAGTTTAAAAGACACTCATTAACCCCTTCCATGTTAAAAGTACAAATCACCCCATTTCCTATTAAAAAAAAGTAAACATAATAAAAATAAACAAACATATTTAGTATCGCTGCGTGCGTAATTGTACGAACGATTAAAGTATAACATTATGTATCCCGTACAGTAAATGATGTAAATGTAAAAAAAAAAAATACCAACCACTGAATTGCAATTTTTATAATATCCCAGAAAAAAAAGTAAAAAAGCGTTTAAAAAGTCAGATCAATACCAAAAATTGTACCGATAAAAAAAAATTAAAAATTATGGTGCAAAAAATTTGCCCTCATACAGCCTGGTATGCAAAAAGTTCAGAATTTTTTTCAATTTGTTAAACATGACAGAAACTATACAAATCTGTAAATCGGGTTATTGCTGTAATGAGACCGGCCTAAAGTATCAAAACAACATGTTAGCTCAACCAAAAGGTAAATGGTGTAGAAAAGAAAACCACCAAATTTGCTAAATTATCTTTTACTATTTCAATTTCACTTCACCGTTTTTTTATTTTTTGTTTTTTTTTTCGGTTCGGAAAATATTATTGAAAAAGTAAAAGGTATCATTATAGTAGGTAGTTATTGCTATTATAGGGCGAGGAGGAAAAAATGAGTGCAAAGCGAAAATTGGTCCGGACAAGTGCATTGTCGTGAGGGACAAGTAGATTTTTATTAAATTTCCACACCCCTGTAGCTATGTGAGCAGTGTACCATGGGAAAATGCCACAGCTCTGTAAAGTGTGAGGTAGAGAAGGAGTGAACAGTAGTGCAGGGGGACGTGTACAACATTTGTAAATTTTGAGCAAGAGTGTAAATTAGTAAAGCAGTGTAAAGGGGTAGATCTATGTCTACAATAGGCACCTAATGATAAATCTCCCCCATACTTCTTATTTCCTTTTCATAGAAACCATGGCTTATAGACTCATTGCTTTGTCCAAGCTGAAGTACAGGCATGGACAAAGTCCATTAAGTGAGGGTGGGCTAGCACTCCTGTCTGATAGGACAGGAGAGAGCACAGAGGAGTACTGTAGGACAGGAGAGAGCACAGAGGAGTACTGTAGGACAGGAGAGAGCACAGAGGAGTACTGTCAGACAGGAGAGAGCACAGAGGAGTGCTATCAGACAGGAGAGAGCACAGAGGAGTGCTATCAGACAGGAGAGAGCACAGAGAGTGTTAGTGTTTACATTACCGGTAAAGGGAGCTCCAATGATCAGTCAGTCAGGACGGGAATTGACCGGAGCGTCTCCTATTTTTCTTCTCTGTTGAACTCTGTAAAATACCAGACTCCCGACTGTCTCTGAACAAGTCACAACAGCAGTGTGAATCTAGCCTTATTGGCATATCATCAGTGTGTATCCCAGGCTAGTTTAGTAATTTGTTATTTCCCCTTTAACAAGTACTGTATATACAGCAATATAATTCTGTTACATCAATTTTTTCCGCCCATGCCTTCTAAATTGTAACATAAACACACTTATTACAATATGATGATATGTTTACCAGTGGTGAAGTAAATATTTACTGTCCTAAACCAAATATTTATGCCAAATCTAACAATACACTTAAAAATAAAAATCCAATTTTTTTAATGTTGTATCTTTGACTCTTCTTCTCTCTCCACAGACTTTGATGAGTGCACGCTTTATGGGACTTGCAGTCAGACGTGCCAGAACACTGAAGGGTCTTACATTTGTGGGTGTGTGGAGGGCTATCTCTTACAGCCTGACAATAAATCCTGCAAAGCAAAGAACCGTAAGCATTGTGTGGTCTTATATTTGGCAAGTGGGAAAATGGGCTTTCTGGGAAGTTCCACACATTCTATGCATGAACTACTGGGGCTATATGGACACGTTTTTTGTGTCCACTAGGAGTGTTCTTGCCATACACATGCAACAATGTAATGGAAACAGGGCCTGTATCGTAGAAATTGGCACTATTCTCATTTAATGGGTGGATATTTTCTATAGAAATATACTAAGGAATATTCCAGTATATAAAGCTTGACTCTGCTAATACAAAGTAAATAATCCTCAATGTATAGTAATTCAATTGTACAACAATTTTTCCCACATGATCACTCACTTCTTGTTGGCCCAAAATGGGATGTTTAAAACTGGTTGCCTATGATTACAACCTGTTGTTTAGCTTCAACATTTTGGTCGCACATGCTCAGTTGGATCACTAGGAGATATAGAAGGCTGAGCTGTTCCTTTATGAAACAGCAGGTGATGAAATTAGGAACTAATGTGAGAGCCTCCGCGGTGGGGGAGCACAATTTGAAGTGCACAAGAGTGCGGAGACTTGCTCTTTAGTAATCAGTGCAATGCATGTAAAGAGCACGTGTCAGCCATGCATTATGGGAATAGTAGTCTGCTACACATGCTGCTGAAGCCAAATAACCCCTTTTACCTCTCCTTCCTCATAGCCTCCGTTATCGGGGCTCCCCTGTTCTGCAGGCCGGTAACACGGTTTTCCCTGGATCTACAGAGCATAGCATCTGCAGCTGTAAGAAGAGCTGGTACCGCTCACCAATCACTGACCGAAGCGGGACATTGCTGTGGCCAGTGATTGGCTGAGCAGGCTGTGACGTCCCATCTGCAGCCCCTACCAGATCCAGGGAAGTAAAGTTCAGTGGAAATGGGGCACAGGTCAGGCAACGTGATACTGGAGACTACAAGGGAGTGGAGGAAGGAGAGTTAAAGCTTTTATTGTTCTACTAGGCAGGCTCGGCACGAGTTAAAAAATAAATCACTGAACAACCCCTTTTAAGTGTTTGGTTGGTTATCTTATTTCAGGGAAGTACTGACCCAAGAAGTTTAGTTAGGCTGGGTTCACACTACGTTTTTGCCATACTGTTTTCAATCCATTTTTCTAAAGAAAACCGTATGGAAAAAAAACGGATGGAGCAGTATGGGAAAAAGTAAACCATATGTGTTTTTTAAACAGTATACTGTTTTTAAAAGTGCATACAGTTCCGTCAGTTTTTATAAAAAAAAAAAAAAACATACGTTTTTGAAAATGTTGTCCATTTTTAATGGGAGGGGTCTTGGGTGGGGACTTTAGGATTCAAATGCGCATGTGCAAAGTAAAAACGTATACGTTTTTCCCATATGGAACCGTATACATGTGCGTTTCCCATTGACGTCCATGTTAAAAAAAAAAAACGTATGCGGTTGCAGTACGGTTTTTAAACCGGAGACAAAATTGTGGTCGACCACGGTTTTGACTCCGGTTTAAAAACCGTACTGCAACCGCATACGTTTTTTTTAACATGGACGTCAATGGGAAACGCACATGTATACGGTTCCATCCGGGAAAAAAATGTATACGTTTTTACTTTGCACATGCGCATTTGATTCCTAAAGTCCCCACCCAAGACCCCTCCCATTAAAAATGGACAAAATTTTCAAAAACGTATGGCTTCTTTTTTTTTATAAAAACTGACGGAACTGTATGCACTTTTAAAAACAGTATACTGTTTAAAAACGCGTACGGTTCCATTCGTTTTTTTTGCCATACGGTTTTCTTTAGAAAAACGTATTGAAAACAGTATGGCAAAAACGTAGTGTGAACCCAGCCAAATCAGTTTGACACTTTAGATAGGAGTTGTAAAAATGTTTGGTCAGGTCCTAAGGTTGACCCATCAATTAATGCAGCTTTTATTCTTGGGCCTAGTTAGAGTGGATTCTGATCTATATGACATTCCCCCTAACATACTGGAGCAGTACGGCCATTGCATCCTACTGTTCACGCTTTTTAAGCTTTGTAGGGGTACTCCGGTGAAAACCTTTTTTCTTTTAAATCAACTGGTGGCAGAAAGTTAAACATATTTGTAAATTACTTCTATTAAAAAAATCTTAATCCTTCCAATACTTATTAGCTGCTGAATGCTACAGAGGAAATTCCTTTCTTTTTGGAACACTGATGACATCACGAGCACAGTGCTCTCTGCTGACATCTCTGTCCATTTTAGCAACCATGCATAGCAGATGCATAGCAGATGTATTCTAAGGACAGCATGGTGGCTCAGTGGTTAGCACTGCTGCCTTGCAGTGCAGGGGACTTGGGTTCAAATCCCACTAAGGACAACAATAAATAAAGTGTTATTATTGTTATAATAACGTCAGCAGAGAGAACTGTGCTCGTGATGTCATCAGAGAGCATTCCAAAAAGAAAAAAATATCCTCTGTAGTATTCAGCAGCTAATAAGTACAGGAAGGATTAATATTTTTTAATAGAAGTAATATACAAATATGTTTAGAACTTTCTGCCACCAGTTTATTTAAAAGAAAAAAGGTTTTCACCGGAGTACCCCTTTAAGCTGGCACAGTTCAGCTTCCACTACACTCTGGCAGACATTTTGGGATGTTTCTTTTCTGAATGTTTGAAGTACTTCTAAGATGTTTTCCTAGTTAATGCCATAAAAGCCTAAAACTTCTTTCCTTGTATTTTTTTTTTTTTTTTTTACAGAGCCAGTCGAAAGGCCCACAGTGTTGCTTATTGCCAGCACACAGAATATCCTGGCCACATACTTGAATGGAGCACCGGTACAAGGTATCCACCCAACCAGCACTAAGCAAACTACAGCAATGGATTTTAATTATGCTGAGGAGACTGTATGCTGGATCAACATGGGGGACAGCCCATCTCAAACTACATTAAACTGCGCCAAGATTCCAAACCTGAAGGGATTTACAGAGGAACGCATCATCAACATTTCACTAAGTCTTCACCGTAAGTTCACACACAAACATGTAAAATGGCAACAGCAGATATGATTTCATGCTTACACTGGCATTCAGAGCAATTGATTCCTTCCTTGTTTTATATACCGTATTTTTCGCCATATAAGACGCTCCGGCATATAAGACGCACCCAATTTTAAAGGGTGAAAATCTAGAAAAAAAAAAGATTCTGAACCAAATACAATGTAAAGTATAGGACAGTGATCTTCAACCTGCGGACCTCCAGATGTTGCAAAACTACAACTCCCAGCATGCCCAGACAGCCGTTGGCTGTCCGGGCATGCCAGGAGTTGTAGTTTTGCAACATCTGGAGGTCCGCAGGTTGAAGACCACTGGTATAGGAGGTAATACTCACGTGTCCCCGCCGCTCCGGTGATGGATCGGTGATGTCCTGTATTAGCCGCGGGTCCCGGCCGCAGGGACCGCCGCGATAGGACAGGGTTTTAATGTGTATTTGCCGTATAAGACGCACCAGCTTCCCCCCCCCCCCCCCCAAAAAAAAAGTGTGTCTTATATTGTGAAAAATACGGTATGTATGGTATATTGGTGTTTTTACAAAGCTTTGAGTTCTTTATTAGCTTAGAAATAAAATAGATAGTGACTAACTCAGTGCAACCTTTTAAACACTTGGATCCCAATAATATTTATAAAAAAAATGTGTTTTGTGGCCCAACTAGTTTAAAATGGAGAAGACGTGTGCTGATGTCTAGGGCCAGGTTCATATTGCCATCAGGCTCCGCTAAAGGTAGCTCCATTGGCAATTCTGTTAAAATGCTGGGAGTTTAGCCAAAATATTGCATTAACTCTGGTCAACTACTAGATCCCCAACAAACCCCATTAACGTCATTGGGATCCGTCGGAACCCAGTGGTGACCTGATGGAGTCAGTTGTGCTCTGACCCGTTTTGGCTTCTGTATCTCCAAATAGCGTTCATTAGTTTTCTGTGAGGCAAAAGTGACTCTGAAAGGTATTTTTTCGTTTTTTTCAGACAAGGTCATCTTTATCCCTGACTCCGAGTAGAATATTTCCCATCATTTATAGATTACTGAAATGACTTTAGTTTCGGTATATGTTAGTGTTTATAGGTTTTATTACTAAAGAATATCACCCCTTCCTTTTACAATTCATACACTTTCTCTTTTTTATGTCATAGCATTTGTTTATATACAATGCATTCAGAACATTTTCAGACCCTTTAACTTTTCCACATTTTGTTTTGTTGATGCCTTGTGCTAAAATTAAAAATATCATTTTTTTGTCCACCAATTTAGACTCTGTACCACTTAATAGTGTGAAAATAGAATCTTAGATTTTTTTGCTAATTTATTAAAATGTAAAATGTATTGGGACCCTTTACTATGACACTATGGTTGAAAAAAGACATACGTCCGTCAAGTTCAACCAAGAAATTGAAGGGAAGGGGTATGGTTGGATGGAACGGGAAGGGATGGGATTTTATATTTCTGCATAAGCACTTGAAATATAGCTCTGGGGGACTCCCATTTCTCTGATCAATTCAGCTGTTTGGATGTGATTTGGAAAGTTACGCCCCTATCTATGCAAGGTGTCTCCGCTGACTTTGCATATCAGAGCAAAAACCAAGCCGCGAGGTGGAAAGAACTGCATGTAGAGCTCAGAGACAGCATTGGGTGGAGCCACTGATCTAGAGAAGGGAACACAAACATTTCTGCTGCACAAAAAGTTCCCAAGAGCACAGGCTTTTCCCATATAATTATGTAATTGTATTAGGGATCGACCGATATCGATTTTTTTTTAGGGCCGATACCGATAATCTGTGGCCTTTCAGGCCGATAGCCGATAACTTATACCGAGAAGTGGCTGCAGATCATTGATTTAAAGGGGCGGGGCATTATGGGATTATCAGCAAGGTAATTGCCGATACCTATAACGTCCAAAATCGTGAATATCGGCCAAACCGATACTCGGTCGATCCCTAATTCGTATGCATCATTAAACAAAGGATTCTAACTTGGTGACCATATTTTTGACAGCTGTTTATTACAGAGATTCAACCATTGAAGTACTCTATTACATATATATATATATATATATATATATATATATATATATATATATATATATATATTTATATATGACCAGATTCTTAATAAGCCTAGGTTCACATCTGGGTTAGAGGATCTGTTTGGGGCCACTTCTGATTAAGTTTAGGAGTAACCAGAGCCAGACAGGACACTTTGACATTAATGGGTCTGTTGGGTTTCCATCTTGTGTCCACAATTTTGCAGTATTCTAACGGGACAACAAGTAAATACTGAATGCAGCCTTTTTTTTTTTATCCCATTATATGAACGGAATCTGAGATGGAGCCTCCAACTCAGATGTGAACAAAGCTTTAGAATCATTATTAGTAATTATTCTAAGGCTTTGTTCACATCTTTGTCGGAGGCTTTGTTCACATCTTTGTCGGAGGCTTTGTTCACATCTTACTATTAAAGGGGTACTCCCGTGAATCAACTGGTGCCAGAAAGTTGGAAATAGATTTGTAAATTACTTCTATTAAAAAATCTTAATCTTTCCAGTACTTTTTAGGGTCTGTATACTACAGAGGAAATGGTTTTCTTCTTGGAACACAGAGCTCTCTACTGACATCATGACCATTGTGCTCTCTGCTGACATCTCTGTCCATTTTAGGAACTGTCCAGAGCAGCATATGTTTGCTATGGGGATTTTCTCCTACTCTGGACAGTTCTTAAAATGGACAGAGATGTCGGCAGAGAGCACTGTGGTCATGATGTCAGCAGAGAGCTCTGTGCTCCAAAAGGAATACCATTTCCTCTGTAGAGTACGAGCTGATCAGCTAACACCGGACCATCCTCCCAAAACCAACGCACGGCAGGTGTATGGCAGCACCGAATACAGGAACAAGGAAGAAATGCTAGCGAGGTATAGCGGATCCGCTATACCTCGCTGGCATTTCTTCCCCATTTCCTCTGTAGTATTCAGCAGCTAATAAGTCCTGGAAGGATTAAGATTTTTTAATAGAAGTAATTTACAAATCTGTTTAACTTTCTGGTAGGGATCGACCGATTATCGGTTTGGCCATTATTCACGATTTTGGACGTTACCTTGCCGATAATGCACCGCACCCCCCACCACCGCACCGTGCTGCTCCCCCCCACCGCGCCGATGCGGGGGGGGGGGTGTCTCTGGCACCGCAAAAGCCGCTGCAGTTAATTGATTGAAAGCTCCCGCTTTAAATGAATGATCTGCAGCGGTGTCGCTGTGGGGGGGGGGTTGGGTTTTGGGGAGGTCTTTGTTGGGTTGGGGATAAATAGCCGATAACTTATACTGGAATATCGGTATAAGTTATCGGCTATCGGCCCTAACCTCCACAGAGTATCGTATCGGCCCTAAAAAAAATCGATGTCGGTCGATCCCTACTTTTTGGCACCAGTTGATTAAAAAAAAAAAAAATTATTCCACGGGAGTACCCCTTTAATAGTGTCCTACTAGAAGGTTTGGAGATATTTTTGTTTATACTTTTATATTGCGCCTTGAATTATGTTTCGAAGAATGATTTTCTCATACATTTATAGTATGTACGGTTAGCACTTGAGGAATGAAGAAATGTCTGACTGTTTTAGTATTTAAGTTGTTTCTAAGGGCCAAGGTTACAAAATAGTTGAGTATGAGAGCTAAGTGCACTGGGCTGTAGGGCTTCCCAGCTGTGCTTCCTGTGTGAGGGTTTAAATGCCAGTTTGGATGTGTCATTGGCCTGCATGCTACTGGCAGAGCAAAGAGACAATCTGTACAGACAGCAGCCGAAGACTTAGGCGATGATTTAAACTGAAGCTTAGTCATTTAGAGAACATTTCAGCGCTTTACACATGAAGCCAGCCAAAACAGACCATGGCAGGATTTTGTGAAGCGAGCCATCTCATCGCTGTCTGTACTAAGAGCTCTCTGGAAGAAATGGAGGCTGATACGAAATGCCTGGGTCTGACATATTCCCCCTCTGGGGCACTTAAGAGTAAAATTCACATGCTCTATTGTTAGTTTGTCCGGGCCTCTACTTACTTTCTAACATTCTTATTATTATTGTTGTTTATTTTGTACCGTGTATATACTCGAGTATAAGCTGAGTTTTTCAGCACAATTTTTCGTGCTGAAAACACCCCCCCCCCCTCGGCTTATACTCGAGTGAACTCTCCGCCTGTCAATCCCTTCTCAGTGGTCTTCAACCTGCGGACCTCCAGATGTTGCAAAACTACAACTCCCAGCAAGTTGTAGTGTTGTAATGCTGGGTGTTGTAGTTTTGAAACGTTTGGAGGTCCGCAGGTTGAAGAACACTGCGGCCTTCGTCATCATCTAGCCCCCCCCCCCTTTTTGTTTTGTACTCCCCTCCCCTCGGCGGGAAGTTAGGGTGAGCTGGTCCGGGCCATCTATGCTGCAGGGACCATCCAGTGGGGATGGTTAGTCGTTGCAGGCTGTCCATTTTCACCAGGGGGGGCCTCTTCTCCGCACTTCGGGCCTGGCCCTGGAGTAATGACGTTCATGCGCAACGTCCCTGTGCGTCGTCGTCAAGGCAACGTCACTAGTCTGGGTCCGAAGTGCGGAGAAGAGGCCCCCTCCCCCCCCCCCCCAGTGAAAATGGAGGTCCGCAGGTTGAAGACCACTGATGAAGGAATTGACAGGCGGTGATGATGACGAAGGCCGCGGTGGTCTTCAACCTTCGGACCTCCAGAGGTTTCCAAACTACAATTCTGGAGGTCCGCAGGTTGAAGAGCACTGATGAAGGGATTGACAGGCGGTGATGATGAAGGGGGGGGGGGATGATGACGGGGGTCTGGATGTTTACATGGGAGGATGATGTATTTCCCACCCTAAGCTTATAGTCGAGTCAATAATTTTTTATTTTTTTTCCTGGGTTTTTGGGGGTAAAATTAGGGGCCTCAGCTTATATTCGCGTCGGCTTATACTCTAGTATATACGGTATCTAGTTAGCCCCGCTGTTTATACTCTGTTCCAGTACCGGGGAGTTATGTGCTTTAATCCTGTCTTATTACTGTAGCCAGTGGACATGGTTAACTCTATCTCCAGCTGGCAGCCTCTCCGCTTCACACTTCAGTACTTTTTGCTGTGTACATTTTTTTTTTCTGTGAAGCTTTTAGTCATCCTGGAGACATCCAGTTATTAAAAGTTCTAGGACCTAAATATTCTACAGGGATATCCATGGAGGGTATCAGAACTCTAGATTTGAAGAATTGTTCAGAAAATTTTGTGGACTTATTAAGATTAATCCCATTCCAGAACAAGAAGTTGTCCTGAGTCTGAAATGGTTAATAGGGAACAGTAGATTGTGTTCACCCGCAAAGGCCAGTCTGGATGAGATGTGCTTCAGCTATTGTCTCTTTGCATTTTCGACCACTTCCCCCTTAGTACTGTAGCAGTGTTGCAGATATAAATCTGTGACATTCTGGATTTATTAAAGGGTAGCTAAAATATAGAGTAAAATCATTAATCAGAGGAAATTCTTTTCTTTTTGGAATGCTCTCTGATGTCATCACGAGCACAGTTCTCTCTGCTGACGTTAATATAATAATAACGCTTTATTTATTGTTGTCCTTAGGGGGGATTTGAACCCAAGTCCCCAGCACTTCAAGGCAGCAGTGCCAACCACTGAGCCACCATGCTGCCCTTTGCATACATCTGCTATGCATGGTTGCTAAAATGGACAGAGATGTCAGCAGAGAGCACTGTGCTCGTGATGTCATCAGTGTTCCAAAAAGAAAGGAATTTCCTCTGTAGCATTCAGCAGCTAATAAGTACTGGAAGGATTAAGATTTTTTAATAGAAGTAATTTACAAATATGTTTAACTTTCTGCCACCAGTTGATTTAAAAGAAAAAAGGTTTTCAATGGAGTACCCCTTTAAGTACAACTTGCATATTACGGCTGCTGTGCTTCGAGTCGTCATGTTATAGCTAGATATTTCTATAAGGTTAAATTCACATGGGACTGCAATGCTGCCAGTTTTACCTGCAGATTTGCTTAGGTAAAATCCCCAGTGGAATACAGTAGTAAGCAAATTTAGGATAATTTACTAATTGGGAAGTTTGGAATTTACTGGTTTAGAAAGCATGGCCGGTTCATTTGCGGATTTTCACTACAGATTGTGCAGCTTTTAGTGTAGCAGGGGTAAAATCCACACTGAATCTCCAGCAGAGTCCACATATAAGGCATGCTTATTCTGCCTGCATGGACCTACATGACTATAAGAAATTATTACCGTAATGATAGAATACAGTGGACTCTTGTTTGTTTAGTTATATGGTATTTAAAGTTTGGCTTTTCAATATAAATATACAGTATAACTGATCCTCTCATGCACATGGTGCAACAGAAATCTGTATTCATCTGACCATGGATTGTTTTTTCCCCACTGCTTGTGTATTGCTGGACTCCCTGGTCCTGAACTGTAGTAAGCATACAATGTATGCATTGACCGCTCACTATGCTGAGGGGGCAAGTGTAATCTGCCCCCTGAGGTAAGATGCTCATCTTGCCTCATGACAGATAAAGCCCTGAGCACGGAGCGGGCGGTGATAGGTCTAAGGAGGACCCCCGGACAGGCAGGGGGAGAGAAACGGGTGGCGGCGGTGGTCTATGGCACCGCAAAAACTGCTGCAGTTCATTGATTTAAAGCGCCCGCTTTAAATCAATGATCTGCAGCGGTGTCGCGGGGGGATAAATAGCCGATAACTTATACCGGAATATCGGTATAAGTTATCGGCTATCGGCTCTAACCTCCACAGATTATCGGTATCGGCCCTAAAAAAACGATATCTGTCGATCCCTACTCAACACAAAGAGAAAACCCCACAAGGCTGATGTTTGAGATCCAGGCCTGACTAGTCAAGCTCTAATAACAATGCCTTTTCCAAGCCGCTTAATTTCCCATCTAATGAAGATTGACACTGGTTTCAGTTGATCACTTGCTTTTATGTGGCACGCCTTGCTGTACCTCTGGGCATTTCTCCCCTGAAAATTTATTTGTGAGTTTAATAAAGAAGATATGATCAGAAGGGGTGAGCTTCCGTCTTTTCTCTTATTATATAACCTCTATAAACCACAGCACACCATGTTCGATGCATTTTGTGACAACAGCATGTACTTTTATATTTAAAAAATCACTCTGCCCTGACTTCTATGTACATATATCCCAAATGTACACCAAACAGCCTAGAAAAGCATCCATTCCTATTAATACAAACACCCTTGGTTAAATACGGTAATAGCTGAAAATAAGTCTGCTGTAACCTAGTCCTTGAAATGTAATTGACATTTCAATTACTGTTTTTGTTGTTTTAATTAAAAGATTAAGCTTTATCCTCAGCAGAAAACATTGCTCTTTTTTTCTATGCACGGTTCTTAGTTTATCCTAGTAAACCTTAAAGGGAATGTATCGCCTAGATACTAAAACATACACTGCTCAAAAAAATAAAGGGAACACATCCTAGATCTGAATGAATGAACTAATCGTATGAAATACTTTAGTCTTTACATAGTTGAATGTGCTGACAAGAAAATCACACAAAAAATGATCAATAGAAATCAAATTTATCAACCCATGGAGGTCTGGATATGGAGTCACACTCAAAATAAAACTACAGGCTGATCCAACGTTGATGTAATGTCCTCAAAACAAGTCAAAATGAGGCTCAGTAGTGTTTGTGGCCTCCATGTGCCCGTATGATGTCCCTACAACGCCTGGGCATGCTCCTGATAAGGTGGCGGATGGTCTCCTGAGGGATGTCCTCCCAGACCTGGACTAAAGCATCCACCAACTCCTGGACAGTCTGTGGTGCAACATGGCGTTGGTGGATGGAGCGAGACATGATGTCCCAGATGTGCTCAATCAGATTCAGGTCTTTGGAACGGGCGGGCCAGAACATAGCATCAATGCCTTTCTCTTGCAGGAACTGCTGACACACTTCAGCCACATGAGGTCTAGCACTGTCTTGCATTAGGAGGAACCCAGGGCCAATCGCACCAGCATATGGTCTCACAAGGGGTCTGAGGATCTCATTTCGATACCTAATGGCAGTCAGGCTACCTCTGGCAAGCACATGGAGGGCTGTGCGGCACCCCAAAGAAATGCCAACCCACACCATTACTGACCCACCACCAAACCGGTCATGCTGAAGGATATTGCAGGCAGCAGAACGTTCTCCACAGCGTCTCCAGACTCTGTCACGTCTGTCACATGTGCTCAGTGTGTACCTGCTTTAATCTGCGAAGAGCAGAGGGAGCCAGTGGCGAATTTGCCAATCTTAGTGTTCTCTCGCAAATGCCAAACGTTCTGCACAGTGTTAGGCTTTAAGCACAACCTCCACCTGTGGATGTCGGGCCCTCATACCACCTTCATGGAGTCTGTTTGCGTGGAGATATGCACATTTATGGCCTGTGGGAGGTCATTTTGCAGTGCTCCTCCTTGCACAAAGGCGGAGGTAGCGGTATTGCTGGGTTGTTGGCCTCCTCCACGTCTCCTGATGTACTGGCCTGTCTCCTGGTAGTGTCTCCATGCTCTGAACACTATGCTGATAGACATAGCTCGCATTGATGTGCCATCCTGGATGAGCTGCTCTACCTGAGCCACCTGTGTGGGTTGTAGACTCCGTTTCATGCTACCAATAGAGTAAAAGCACCGCCAGCATTCAAAAGTGACCAAAACATCAGCCAGGAAGCATAGGAACTGAGAAGGGATCTGTGATCACCACCTGCAGAACCACTCCTTTATTGGGGGGTGTCTTGCTAATTGCCTATAATTTCCACCTGTTGTCTGTCCATTTGCACAACAGCATGTGAAATTGATTGTCAATCAGGTAATTCTTGAGAGAGGGGAAGGCCGAGTTATGAGCACCACCTATCATGTGACCCCGTTATCTATACATTAAAGACTAATGGAAAGTGGTCTATACTGTACAGAAGAGGAAGTCTCTGTTTAGTTTTAGACCTAGTGGCCAGAATGGAAACTGCAAGATTGGAGGATTATTTTAAAATATAGTTAGTAAAATGGAAAATTCGAAATCTTGTTTCACATTTAAAATGTTTAACATAAAAATGTCATTTAAATAGGTCATTTTCTGATGATACATTCCTTTTACAACTTAAAAATCCCTTTAAAGTGGTCTTATTTGTGTATGGTTTGGGTAGTCCCTTTTATGCCTCTAAGGCCTAATGCCCAAGGCAGGACTGTATGCAGGAGGGTTTATGGCATCACCCTGTGGGATCACACTGCACAGGTGCACATATTCTGGATGCTGCTGTATAATACCCTGTTGGATGCCATATCTGGCATATATTCTTCCCTAGAGGGAATACTTTTTGGGTTGAATGCTTTCTTACATATAGATTGTCATATAGATAACATTTCTCTTTGAAATCTGTATAAAATATGACAGAAAACACTGTTTAAAATTGGAGGCATATGGGATATGGGAGGTACATTAGAAGTCTGCAACTCCATGGAAACGGCTCTGTACAACTTATAGCTATAGGACAGGTATGTGATTACTTAGTTTAAATGTTGTCCCGATGTAGAAAAGTTATTTTGGTTTATTTCATATAAACTTTAGACATATTTTTACATTTATTCCATTATTAAAGTGTACCTGTCATTAACAAAAACGTATTATATTATCTGGAAAATAAAATTTTATATTTATATTTGTAATATACATTGGTTAAAAAAATGGGTATGTTTATTGTCCCTGTAGATACTGCCTGTGTGTCTCTTTGAGAAGTCCAAATACAGGAAGTGTGCACTGAGGACAAGCAGGGCTCTGTGCACTGAGGACAAGCAGGGCTCTGTTCAGCGAGGACAAGCAGGGATCAAGCAGGGCTCTGTACATGAGAACAAGTAGGGGTTTCTGCACTGAGGACAAGCAGGGCTCTATACAGTGAGGACAAGCAGGGCTCTATACAGTGAGGACAAGCAGGGCTCTGTACAGTGAGGACAAGCAGGGCTCTGTACAGTGAGGACAAGCAGGGCTCTGTACACTGAGGACAAGCAGGGCTCTGTACACTGAGGACAAGCAGGGCTCTGTACACTGAGGACAAGCAGGGCTCTGTACACTGAGGACAAGCAGGGCTCTGTACACTGAGGACAAGCAGGGCTCTGTACACTGAGGACAAGCAGGGCTCTGTACACTGAGGACAAGCCCCCACTACCTGTATCTGGACTCCTCACAGAGACACACAGGCTGCAGGGACACCATTTTTTACCCAAAAATATACACGTTTTTTTTAACCAATGTATATTACAATTATACATATAATGGTATTATCTACATGACATAAAGTTTTTGTTAAACTTTAAGTAGTAATAATTGTGTGCAAAAGTTTTGGCTATCTTCATTATCATTGATGTCTATTGCTAGAATTAGCTGAGTGCTCACGGAAATAGGTTGCGTCTTCATGTCTATACTGATATATATTCTTTTTCATGCAGTTGTTGACATCTTATTCGGTGTTATATTCTAACCCATTTTTTTTTAAATACTTAGTGTAAGTATTTCTATAAATGCCCAGCCCATCATGGTGCTAAACTCCAGGAATTTAGCCATAATTTCCAAATCGGATTCTTTCCGGGATCAAATTCTCTAACTCTCTGGGGCATAAAGGGTTTGCTGTGTAAAGCAGGCACGCTCTGTATAATAAATCTGCTTACTGAAGCCAACACTCTTACGAAACGGCTTAAAAGTTCGAGGGATGCAAATTATTTGACTCCTTCTCCTCGAAGTCCAACCTCATTTTTTTTGTTTTCTTTTCACTGTTATTGTAGTGAGAAAGTACACTGCTGTGTTCCAGGGGGGAAAATTGATCAGTGGCAACTTTTACACAGAACAACAAACTTTTAGGAATTATTTGTAGGTTTGTCTTTTTTACGGTTTGACCAGAACAGGCGCTGCTCAGTTGGCAGTTACTTTTATACTCCTAGTGTAAATTTACTATAATCCTTTTGTTATGACCTATAAGAGTCTGTCAAATGTAACACCATGTTACTTATCAATAGTAGACAGGATGACTGTCAGTACATTGTGGTAATTTGGAAATTGTTGTTAATGCAGTTTAGGGATGCACCGAAATTTCGGCCGCCGAAAATGCCCCTTTTTGTCCTTTTCGGCTAAGGGGATTTCCTGCAGATAATTTTTGTGGGCGTGGCCTAAAATATGGGCGTGGCTTTCACTTTATATGCTCTCCGGTGTGAGGTGCAGAACTGCACACTGGCACCTCACACCGGCACTAGACTGCCTCATCCCCTCCTGTGCTGTGGCAGGGAACTTGGGCAGCGCTTGCCGAGCGCTTGGAGGAGGTGACTTAAAGGAAAGCTGTCAGCTTGCTCCCCCCCCGAACTAACCAGCGGTACTGGCTGATCAGTTTGATACATACCATGCCCGGATCCCCCCGACCGTTCTGCCAAAATCTTCATTTTTCTGTATATGCTAATGAAGTGCTAACTGGCACAGGCGGGGTAACTGGCACTGTGACGTCAGCGGCCGCTCCCCTCCCTCCACCTCTCCCTCTTCATTACAGAGCAGGGAGAAGAGGGAGAGGTGGAGGGAGGGGAGGAATATTAATGAGCTGGGCGGGGCTACGGCCACTGACGTCAGAGTGCCAGTTGTCCCGCCTGTGCCGGGCGGATCTGGGCATAGTAGGCCAGCTCAGCGAGTACCGCTGATTAGTGCGGGGGGAGCAAGCTGACAGTTTTCCTTTTAACCCTTACACGGCTGACCGCCCTGTGTATACGGTGCAGTGGCCGTATGAAGCAAGCTCAGGAGCTGAGCTCGCTTCATACTAGCTAATGCCAGACATCACTGATTCATGTAATGTCCGGCATTAACCCTTTAGATGTCGCAGACGCCACGATCAAAGTTGATCCCTGCGTCTAAAATGCCAAAAATAATCTGCGATAGCTCAGTGGAGCTGATCGGGACACCTGCAGGGTCCTAATCAGCTGAGAGGATGGGCGGAGGTTCCCTACCTTTGTCTGTCCTGTGTGATAGGCACTCCAATAATGCAGGCCTTAGCAGTCTGTGATAATGGAGTGCCGATTACACTGATCAGTGCTGTGCTATAGACTCCTATAGTATAGCATTGATCAGTGTCTAGAAGTAAAAAACTTACTGTTTGCCTCCAGCTGTTACAAAACTACAACTCCCAGCATGCCCTACAGCCACTGAAGGCACACTGTGGAAAACACTGCCCTATGGGGACAAAAAATATTGTGGAAAAAAAATTGTAAAAAATAAAGGCTATAAATGTAAAAAAAACAAAAGACCCCCCTCCCCTAAATAAAAGTTAACAAAAATAAACCTATTTGGTAGCGCCAAGTGCATAAATGTCCGAACTATTAATATATAACCCCGCCCATTACCTGATAGCCACTCCCAATATTTAATTAAGTTCACGCCCATATGATTCCCTAAATTGTCAGACAAATTATAAATCCTATCTCGGAAACAGGAAATTGTAAAAACATCTGTGATCAGGGCACCATAAACTTTTTAATGATAGAGCGATCTAACTTTTTTTAAAGGGGTACTTTGCTGCTCAGTGTTTGGAGCTCGTGACTTCGTAGTAGGGCTGGGTGGCATATCGGCTATACCGCTGCGCTGCCCCCATCGGGGAACTAATCATATGTGACCCGCGAGTGCTGTACTGCCCCCCCCCCCCCCAATTATCAGCCCGGAGCTACTACTCACATATGTCAATGAGCAAGCTCTGCCCTCCTGGTCCTCCTGTTTGTTGCGGTCGCCGGCGCGGACACTCTATGCCAGTGGTCTTCAACCTCCAGATGTTGCAAAACTACAACTCCCAGCATGCCCGGACAGCCAACGGCATTCTGGGAGTTGTAGTTTTGCAACATCTGGAGGTCCGCAGATTGCAAACCACCGCTCTATGCTGTATCCCTATGCCCGGGCTGCAAAAGGTAAACAAAATAAGCTTTAACTCCCCTTCCCCGTTGGTCCGGACTTGCTTCCCAGGGAATGGAACGTCGGACAGCCGTCAGCCTATCACCGGCCGCAGTGATGTTCCGCCTCGGCTGGTGATAGGTTGACGACGACGTTCCCGTCCCCAGCGTAAGGCCAACATCTGAACAATGCGTTAGTTTATTTAGTTTACATTTTGCAGCCCGGGCATAGGGATACCGCACAGTATAGAATGTGTCAGCGCCGGCGGACGCAATAAACAGGAGGACGAGGAGAGCAGCGCTTGCGGGTGACGGGAGTAGTACCCCGATGGGGACAGCGCTGGGCTAATAATTAAATTTTTTTCTTTTGGGGGGGGGGGGGGGGGGAATACCGTTATATACCATGGAACCGCCATAAGTTACAAAAATACCGCAATACACACATTTGGCCATACCGCCTAGCCCTACATCATAGCCTCGCCCCCTCATGATGTCACACCCCGCCCCCTCAATTCTAGTCTAAGGGAGGGAGCTCCCACCCATAGTCTTGCATTGAGGGGGCGGGGTTTGACGTCATGAGGGGGCAGGGGCTATGACGTCACGAGCTCCCGGCTCCAGCGTTCGGAACAGTCTGTTCAAGGCGCTGAGCAGCGGACTACCCCTTTATGGTTGACCACAGGACATCCTAAAATAGAACCGGTCACACTGAAAATGCAGTCCATTCTGCAGGCTTCATGATATAGAGCGGGAGGAGCTGAGGGGATTGATATATAGATTTATAAGAAAAGATAACTTGACATGCTACTTCCAGATTGGACTGCATTTTCACAGTCGTTTTTAGGAACACATTTTTATTTTATTTACTATATGTCTTCAGGACTCTCCCGGCTCCATCAGTGACTGTGAAATGTGGAAAACCACCAGTGAGTAAAATGTAAGAGTAATGATGTAGCAAGATGCCTTATGTCTACATTATTGCAAAATCTGTGCTTATTACCATGGTTTTTAAAGGTGCGGTCAAATAAATCTAGGCACTATCTCTAGAACCGCAGTACAAAATGTGTTGCCACATGTAAAAACAAAGTAACTATTTTTAAATGCAATTTTGTATACCAAGGCAAATGGGGGAAACCTACTACAAAGCTATAAGAAAAGAAGAATAGTACATTCCGTGTTTTCGACCATTGTTCAAAATCCCGATTCCGTCATGGTAGCATCTGGAAGTGAACCTTATATTTGTGTCCATTTCTCTTTATCTTCTCTGACTGCTCTCGGTGTTTTTTGGTAAAATCTTTCTACTTGCCTCTCTTGGGCGGCTTTGTTCAATGTTCTCATCCTGTCTTACTCTGTTGTCGTCCGAGTTCTCCTGACGAGTTGATAGCCGGGTCATTCTCGGAGGTGGCCTCATGTTTGTGTCTCATCTATTGTCAGTAGATTACTTCTAATGCCCTCATTTCCTCTGTAGACCATATTTGTCTGCATTTATTGAGTCTGTTATCTCTAATATTCCTGTCCAGGCAGACGCCTCATTATGGAAGTAATTACGAACTTCTTGGAATCCGTCCACGTTGCTGAAATCTGTCTGTAAGAACACTGCTCTTGTTTTCTACCTTTAGACCCCATAATCTGTCTTTAACAGAAAAGCCGCTTAACACTGATACTGAAAACCTTAAGGCGAGTGCCGTCTATTAACCCAATGATCACGTGGCCCTTGGGAGAGAAGGAGAACGCAGCCCTGAAGGCTGTGGCATGTTGTTGGGCTGGTGGCAATTCATTTCTCCAAAATCTTTGCAGATAACTTGGAGGTGACCCATATTTCCAAGCCTTTTATTAGAGCCTGGAGCCTCCTTAATGAAATGTTTTCAGTTTTTATGTTCTATTCATGTCCTTTTTGGTTTCTAGTATATGTTGCAGGGATGTCTGTGTTGAAATCTGACCCCAGATGACCAGGGAAAGATTAGAACATGTTACATAAAGTACATGTGACTGTGTCATACTGCTTGAACCGCAGCTTTTGAACAACATGTTCTTGGCTTCATTTCCTACTGGGCAGTTTCTTTCCCTATGTGTTCCCTTTGGGAGTGTGTATACAGATTACATCGGAGCAGGACGGCTGGATATCGCTTATCATGTTGTGGATTGGGAGGAAGGCAGTTCGAAATGACAAGTTGTGAGATAAAGACCTTGTTAATCCCAATTAAAGGACCGCAAAAGGCAATAAAGAACATTTTTGGAAAATGCATAGAAGTAGTTATTGTACTTGTCCTCTCGTCTGGCCGTTTCTTAGTATGGAAGTATCTGTAGAAATCCAGTCTAAATTCCCAAATGTAAATGACCTTAAAGGGGTACTCCACCCCTAGACATCTTATCCCCTATCCAAAGGATAAGATGTCTGATCGCGGGGGTCCCGCCGCTGGGGACCCCCGCAATATAGCATGCGGCACCCACCTGTTTCTGGTCCGGAAGCGCTGGAGGGTCTGGGTCCCGACCTTGGGAACGGAAGTTCGTGGCGTCACGACTCAGCCCCCATGTGACGTCACGCCCCGTCCCCTCAATGCAAGTCTATGGGAGGGGGCGTGACGACCCCTCCCATAGACTTGCATTGAGGGGACGGGGCGTGATGTCACACGGGGGCGGAGTCGTGACGTAACAAACTTCCGTTCCCGAGGTTGGGACCCAGACCCTCCAGCGCTTCCGGACCAGAAACAGGTGGGTGCCACATGCTATATTGTGGGGGTCCCCAGCGGAGGGACCCCCCGCGGTCAGACATCTTATCCTTTGGATAGGGGATAAGATGTCTAGGGGTGGAGTACCCCTTTAACACACTAGAGTTGTAAGGTAAAGCTAAAAAGAATAAGATAAAATTATTAAAGGACAATGTAAATAATCACATAAAATAGCTTTATTGAATCATTGTTAAAAAAAAAAAATTAAATCCAATGTGAAATATTTATAAGCAAATTATTGAGCAAGAGGACACACAGACCGAGAAACAAAGAAACAACCAAACAGTAGACTGTACGAGCAGGAACTGCATCACATCCGACATGTGTTTTGCTTAGAAAGCTTTGTCCGGGGTCTGTGTATACTTGTTGATCTAGTGTCTGGTAAAGCTTGGTGGCAACCAACATGACCATATCAGGTCTGGCATGTTTTTCAGCAAGGACTCCACTGATCCTTAGAAATATATCTGGGCCTAGATCTCTGAAGGTCTTTTTTATTTTATTTTTTTTTATTTTATTTTTTTATCAGGCACCAGAACATCAGCAGCAGGTTCTTTTAAAGGGGTTATCCAGGAAAAAACTTTTTTCTCTATCTCAACTGGCTCCAGAAAGGTAAACAGATTTGTAAAAAATCTTAATCCTTTCAGTACTTATGAGCTGCTGAAGTTGAGTTGTTTTTTTCTGTCTAGGTGATCTCTGATGACACGTGTCTCGGGAACCGCCCAGTTTAGAAGCAAATCCCCATAGCAAACCTCTTCTACTCTGTACAGTTCCCGAGACAAGCAGAGATGTCAGCAGAGAGCACTGTTGCCAGACAGAAAACAACAACTCAAGTTCAGCAGCTGATAATTATTAAAAGAATTAAGATTATTTAATAGAAGTAATTTACAAATCTGTTAAACTTTCTGGAGCCAGTTGATATAAAAAAAGAAAGTTTTTTCCTGAAATACCCCTTTAAGGCGGAACTGGTCAGTTGGAAAAGAGCAGTGTAAATAAGCACATTACTATATAGGACCAGTCATCATAGACTGTATCTCTACAGTCCTTTTCAGTGCGGCGCTTTTAAGCCATTTTTGTTGGAACAAACTGTCATGCCCCCTCCCATAGACTTGCATTGATGGGGCGGGGTGTGATGTCATGAGGGGCGGGGTTAGACGTCACCAGCTCAGTCCTGACTTGAAGCACTGTGGTCATGTTCTTATTTACACTGCTGGCAGGAAAACGTATACACTTGCTGGCCACACCTTGCTAGTACCGGGATGGACCCCCTTTTGCCTTTAGTCTTTGTAGCATACTTTCTATAAGAGGTTGGAAAGATTTTGCTCCACACGGACATGATGACATCACGCAGTTGCGGTAGATTTGTCGGTTGCACATCCATGATGAATCTCCTGTTCCACGACATCCCATAGGTGTTCTATTGGATTGAGATCTGGTGACTGTGAAGGCCATTGGAGTACAGTGACCTCTTTATTGTGTTCAAAAAACCAGAGATGATAAGATAAGATGTTATCTTTTTGACATAGTACATCATGCCCATCATTCTTGGGGAATCCTTGCAATACTGCAGTATTTCTCTCTGCGTGCAGCTCAGAATGTGTCTCCAGGTATAATTATTTGGCCAACATTTAATCTTCTTTGGCCAAGTCTATGGATGCATTGCTATACATGGTGTAAGAAGACTGTATTCTGTAAGACTAGACTATTTACTTCTTCTAAATTGACATAACATTTTTTTTTCTTTATATACACGTTTAGGTTCTCTTACTTTCCCAACCAATGCCATTTAGACCTCCACCGCTTCTAATCTCTTGTCCTACACATTTAAAGGGGTACTCCGGTGAAAACCTTTTTTCTTTTAAATCAACTGGTGCCAGAAAGTTAAACAGATTTGTAAATTACTTCTATTAAAAAAATCTTAATCCTTCCTGTACTTATTAGCTGCTGAATACTACAGAGGAAATTATTTTCTTTTTGGAATTCTCTCTGATGACATCACGAGCACAGTGCTCTTTGCTGACGTCATAATAATAATAACTCTTTATTTATTGTTGTCCTTAGTGGGATTTGAACCCAAGGCCCCAGCGCTGCAAGGCAGCAGTGCTAACCACTGAGCCACCATGCTGCCCTTAGCATACATCTGCTATGCACTGTTGCTAAAATGGACAGAGATGTCAGCAGAGAGCACTGTGCTCGTGATGTCATCAGTATTCCAAAAAGAAAGGAATTTCCTCTGTAGCATTCAGCAGCTAATAAGTACTGGAAGGATTAAGATTTTTTATTAGAAGTAATTTACAAATATGTTTAACTTTCTGGCACCAGTTGATTTAAAAGAAAAAAGGTTTTCACCGGAGTACCCCTTTAAGTACAGTACTTGCTACTAAACTCTACCTTAGGCAGGTGAGAAGAAAGAAATAGCAGACGGCACTCACCATTCGTATTGAAGCTTTATTGTGGCAAATAAGGCAACACATTCTTCAGCAGACAGGCACAAGAGGAACAGGGGCGCGCTGCGCCCCTGTTCCTCTTGTGTCTGCCTGCTGAAAATGGTGTTTCTTTATTTGCCACTATAAAGGTATGCTCACACGAGCAGACCCACAGCGTATTTACGCGGCAGATCTGCCGCTGAAGGACCCCTGCATGGTGGCTTTACATGTGCCTGCTCGGAGTGGCAATACGCTGCTGCGAGCAGACACACTGCGATGTGCGAGTCACAGCACACATGTGCAGTATAGTCGCACATCGCGGCAGCTCTCGGCCTAGCTCATGGAGCAGGGGGAGTGTCCGCGATGTGTGCGAGTACACCGCACGTTCGCGGCAACTCTCACATCGCAGCGTGTCTGCTCTTAGCGGTGTATTGCCACTCTGAGCAGGCACATGTAAAGCCACCATGCAGGGGTCCTTCAGCGGCGGATCTGCAATGTAAAATATGCTGTGGGACTGCTTGTGTGAATTTACCCTTAAAGGGGTATTCCAGGAAAAACTTTTTTTTTTTGTATATCAACTGGCTCCAGAAAGTTAAACAGATTTGTAAATTACTTCTATTAAAAAATCTTAATCCTTTCAGTACTTATGAGCTTCTGAAATTAAGGTTGTTCTTTTCTGTCTAATTGCTCTCTGATGGCACGTGTCTCGGAATACACCCAGTGTAGAAGAGGTTTGCTATGGGGATTTGCTTCTAAACTGGGAGGTTCCCGAGAAACGTGTCATCAGAGAGCAATTAGACAGAAAAGAACAACTCAACTTCAGAAGCTTATAAGTACTGAAAGGATTAAGATTTTTTAATAGAAGTAATATACAAAACTGTTTAACTTTCTGAAGCCAGTTGATATAGGAAAAAAAAAAGTTTTTTCCTGGATAACCCCTTTAAGCTTCAATACGCATGGTGAGTGCAGTCCGCTATTTCTTTCTTCTCTTTCTTTCATTGTGTCTGCATGGACTTAGCACCACCTGAAGCGTTTATGAATACAAATTGCACATTCAGCTAGTTCCTTCCCAGGTTGCTGGCACCTTCCTAGTCTTGCAGTGGTCGGTCTTCACCTCTTCTTACATTGTTAAAGGGGTAGTCTGGTGGAAAACTTTCTTTTTTTAAATCAACTGGTGCCAAAAAGCTAAACAGATTTGTAAATTACTTCTATTAAAAAATCTTAATCCTTCCAGTACGTATTATCTGCTGAATACTACAGAGGAATTTATTTTCTTTTTGGAACACAGAGCTCTCTGCTGACATCATGAGCACAGTGCTCTCTGCGGACACCTCTGTCCATTTTAGGAACTGTCCAGAGCAGGAGAAAATCCCTATAGCAAACATATGCGGCTCTGGACAGTTCCTAAAATGGACAGAGATGTCAGCAGAGAGCACTGTGCTCATGATGTCAGCAGAGAACACTGTGTTCCAAAAAGGAAAGAATTTCCTCTGTAGTATTCAGCAGTTAATAAGTACTGGAAGGATTAAGGTTTTTTAATTGAAGTAATTTACAAATCTGTTTAACTTTCTGGCACCAGTTGATAAAAAAAAAAAAAAAAAAGTTTTCCACCGGAGTACCCCTTTAAGTCTACCGTAATTCTACCCATTTTTCTAGTAGTTGCCTGAAGACAATTCTACTGTTCTTGTCCCGTTGGGTGTTATCCTATAAATACAATGCTATGCCCCTATACCACTCCCATACATCCTATTGCCATGTTGTGCCAAATATTTATACTTTCCTAATAAACCTAATTAGAGAAAGGAATCTCTATGCTGTCTTCTGGGGATTAACTCCTGTAATAATTTATTGAATGTTTGATATATGAAGGGTTTATGACAGCAGTTCCTCTGCCCAGAAGGGAGTACATGCCACTTGTGATTTCTCCAGCTTAACATGTTTGAGTTGCCTTGCACACATCCTGTTTACACGTGTGCTCAGATTTTGGCCTCCTGATATCATCTGTCATGCAGAACAATTTTATATGCCTCCAATTTGGAAAGCCTTCTTGAATCTACCTACATGTCAGCATTCCTGAACCCACACCCAGACATCAGGAAATGTGTCAAAGCTTTTCAGGGAGTAAATGCTTTGTAGTGCTTTAAATATTTATTTTCCCTTTATGCTGTAGGTATCCTAGATGGTTTCCTCTGTAGTATTCAGCAGCTAATAAGTACTGGAAGGGTTAAGATTTTTTTTTTTTTTTTTTAATAGAATTTACAAATCTGTTTAACTTTCTGGCACCAGTTAATTTAAAAAAAAAATTTTTCTACCAAATACCCCTTTAACTTGTCCTCGGGAGACCCATTGACTTGATAGGAGTGAGGTTGACGACACGCGCTTTAGCTGCGCACAGCCAGGGGTTCCCAGTAGTCAGACCCCGTGATCAGACACTTATCCCCTAATCTGCGGACTCTGCAGTACTCCTTTAATTGACTAAACCTCGTCTGAAAGTGTCTATGTTCCGCCATTTTCCAAACATACTTTGTAAGTGACCCAGTAGCACAGCAGACCACGTTTTTGAGTATTACACAAATTATACCAGTAAAGTATTAAAGTGTGGTTTGCATGGCGCCATCCCACTTACTTGCATATCTTTATGCACAGATTCACAGGCCTTGTTTTATTCATCTGGCTTATTTGCCATCCAGCCTGCTGGCGTCAGATCATGATAGGTTTTCTGATCTTTCAAATTCAGGCTGGATGGCAAATATGCCGAATGGTCCTTTGGTGTACCCAATTTAAGCCACAGATTGTATGTCTGATCTAGAGGTTCTGCCTTGTAGGTGTTCCTATCCATTCCCATCAGGGACAGAGACGGTGCACCAGGCAAATGTGAACACAGCCTTACACATATGCGGTTATCTGGTAACCAGTGACACTTTTCAAGGCTGGTCTTCAAGTTGGCTCTTTTTGTTACATTATTATCCCCATACTACGTTTCTTAGTAGGCTTTATTATGAGGGTAAGGGGAAGCATTAAACGGGTACTCCGCTGCCCAGCGTTTGGAACAAACTGTCCCGAATGGGCTGGATCCCCACCCCATCATAGCCCCACCCCCTCATAATGTCACACCCCACCCCCTCAATGCAAGTCTATGGGAAGGGGGCGGGACATGACATCAAGCGGGGGCGGGGCTATGACGTCACGAGCTCCCGGCTCCAGCATTCAGAACAGTGTGTTCCAAATGCTGAGCAGCGGAGTACCCCTTTAAATCCCTCCTGGGATGAGATGAGATTACATCATGTACTTTTGTACTCTACAGTGGTGTTCATATGAACTCTGCCTAGCAGTATTTGTGTCTAAGAAATTCTGTAGTATTGGTGTGACCGTACATACCGTATTTTTCGCCGTATAAGACGCACTTTTTCTTCCCCAAAACTGGGGGGAAAAAGTCGGTGCGTATTATACGGCGAATACACCCCTATCGTGGCGGTCCCTGAGGCCATCAACGGCCGGGACCCGCGGCTAATACAGGACATCACCGTTCGTGGTGATGCCCTGTATTAACTCTTCAGACGCGGCGATCAAAGTTGACCGCCGCGTCTGAAGAGAAAGTGACACTAACCCGGCTGTTCAGTCGGGCTGTTCGGGACCGCCGCGATTTCACCACGGCGGTCCCGAACAGCCCGACTGAATAGCCGGGTTAGTGCTTACAGGACACCGGGGGGGACCTTACCTGCCTCCTCGGTGTCTTCTCCGTTCAGGGATCCCCTGTATGGCCGGCGCTCTCCTTCCTCGTCATCATGTCGTCGCGTACGTGCGTCGGCGTGCGTAACGACGTGATGGCGGCGACGGAGAGCGAGGATACCCGGCCGGCAGCAGAGACGCTCCAAAACGACGGGGACACGGCGACAGCGATGGAGCGACATCCAGGGCAGCGGTAACGGGTCCGGAGCGGCGGGGACACGTGAGTATTACCTCCTATACCAGTGGTCTTCAACCTGCGGACCTCCAGATGTTGCAAAACTACAACTCCCAGCATGCCCGGACAGCCGTTGGCTGTCCGGGCATGCTGGGAGTTGTAGTTTTGCAACATCTGGAGGTCCGCAGGTTGAAGACCACTATTGTGTTCAAAATCTTGATTTTTTTAGATTTTGCACCTATAAATTGGGTTACGCCGGTGTGTCCTATAGGACGAAAAATACGGTAGATGGTATAAATAAAGCACTCTCTGCCTTTTTTCTCAACCCCATTCTTTATAGACTTTAATCTCTCATAAGAAGGGCCCTCAAACTTTGAATATTAAAATATTTAGTGTATAATATTAAGGTGCCTAATACTTGTCTTTTATTTGTACCCTCAAAATTGTAAGGCTGAGTTCACGTCACGATTTCTCCATCCGACTTGAGTACGCTATTTTATAACTTAAAATCGTATGAAATCGTATATAAAGTCGGATCCATTGACCTCCATAAAAAAAATTGGATCCATTACACACATCTGATTTGATCCACATCCGATTTCACATGATTTTTGTTCGGGTCTGACATTGGGTTTGACCACGATTTCAGACCTGAACAAAAATCGGGTGAAATCAGAGGTTTGTAATGGATCTGATTTTTTTATGGAGGTCAATGGATCCGACTTTATATACGATTTCATACAATTTTAAGTTATAAAATAGCGTACTCAAGTCGGATGGAGAAATCTTGATGTGAATGCAGCCTAACTTGCCTCAGCATATGTTGGAGCTGTGTAAATATTATTATACAGTGATCCCTCAACTTACAATGGCCTCAACATACAATAATTTCAACATACAATGGTCTTTTCTGGACCATTGTAACTTGAAACCAGACTCAACATACAATGTACAGACAGTCCAGATCTGGAGGAACTGACCAATCAGAATGGGCATTCGCTGGTAAACCACCTCTATTACTGAAGTGTATGCACTGACTGGCTGTCTGGTAGCGCCCCCCACAGTACAGGGAGGAACTACATGTTCTGTACTACTCCTTACCTGTGCCAGGGTTAGCTGCTCCTTTTGGACACCAAGTAAGGGCGGCTCCATTTGGGACACTGTGTGTACTGTATAGGACCCTGAAGAAGCTCCTGTCCTCTACATAAACCATTGTTTCCCAACCAGGGTGCCTCCAGCTGTTGCAAAACTACAACTCCCAGCATGCCCGGACAGCCAACGGCTGTCCGGGCATGCTGGGATTGTAGTTCTGCAACAGCTGGCGGCACCCTGGTTGGGAAACACTGACATAGACAGTGATTTACAGCTCCCAGCAGATCTTTCTTACTTTTATATGTATTTCCTATAGGATTTCCTATAGGATTTCCTTTATCTCTATTAGTTATCTACTTATTTCTCTTTAATCCTCACTTTTTTTCCCCCTATTTTTGGATGACATTTAAGTGGCTTCAGAACCAATTACCAGGTTTCCATAGAGTTCTGGTCTCGACATACAATGGTTTCAACTTACAATGGTCGTCCTGGAACCAATTAATATTGTAACTTGAGGGAGCACTGTAATAGTATGATATTGGTGGACTTGACTTGTTGATGTTATTTGTAGACTATAGTGTCGTGATCATCTTTATATAGTAGGATTGAAGCATTCTGTTCTGCTGGCTCTGGTTCTGTGTATCAAACGGTAAAAATTAGGACCTTATTTCTGTGTAACTCTTTTTTGGCTTTTTTGCTACTTTCTTTTTCTTCGTCAATTGGTAATTTTTGTGTATCTGAGTCAGCATGGGTGGAACGGGAAAGCTGCTCTGTTTGTTACGAAATGTCCTCTAGTTTACTTACTTCCAGTTATGTTTTTGTTTTAAATCTTAATTTGTTTTTCAATGTTCTGTTTTTTTTCTTCTTTCTTTTAAATATATGTTCTCTTTATTCTCCAGCTTTTGAAAAAGTATCAGAGTATAAACCTAAAAAGGTCATTTATATTTCATTTATTATTATTTTCTCAGACATTGCTTTTTGAATTGTGGTTCAACAGAATCCTAAAAAAAAAAATATATTCAGTTTTTCATGGACAAAAATAATGGTACAACTAGTGAAAAGAGGAAATAATTTGACAATAGGGACCGGTTAACCTAAGATGTGTTCTGCAATGAATGTTCAGGTGTCTCCGGACTTGTAATCAGTTAGGCTGGGTTCACATTACGTTTTTGCCATACTGTTTTCAATCCGTTTTTCTAAAGAAAACCGTATGGCAAAAAAACGGATGGAACAGTATAGAAAAAAGTAAACCGTATGCGTTTTTAAACAGCATACTGTTTTTAAAAGTGCATACAGTTCTGTCAGTTTTTATTTAAAAAAAAAAAACATACGTTTTTGAAAATTTTGTCCATTTTTTAATGGGAGGGGTCTTGGGTGGGGACTAGGGATCGACCGATTATCGGTATGGCCGATATTATCGGCCGATAATCACGATTTTGGGCATTATCGGTATCGGCAATTACCTTGCCGATAAGCCGATAATGCCCCACCGCCGACCCGCCGCACCGCACCCCCGACCCACCGCACCGCATCGCACCCCCCACCGTGATGCTGGGCGGTATATCGGTATGGATTTTTGCCCATACCGCTATACCGGTCGGGCCCCTCCCCCACCCTCCGAGTCAATAAAAAATTTTTTACTTACCCGTAATGGGGGTGGTCCGGGCCATCCATCCATCCTTCCTTCCTTCCTTCCTGTAGTGTCCGGGGGCGTTCAGGGTGAAAAGTGAACCGGTCCGGGCTGTCCTTCTTCTCCGGCGGTCATCTTCTCCACTCTGGACAGGCTCCGGCCTAGTACGCTGCATAGACGCCGCTACGCCGTGACGTCGGTTGCGTCGCTGCGCACGGGCGTCACTGCGCAGCGGCGTCTATGCAGCGTAATAGGCCGGAGCCTGCCCGGAGTGGAGAAGATGACCGCCGGAGAAGGACAGCCCGGACCGGTTCACTCTTCACCCGGAACGCCCCCGGACACTACAGGATGGATGGATGGCCCGGACCACCCTGACAGGTAGGGGGAGAGAAGCGGGTGGTGGCGGCGGCGGCGGCGGCCTATGGCCCCGCAAAAGCCACTGCAGATCATTGATTTAAAGCGCCCGCTTTAAATCAATGATCTGCAGCTGTGTCGCAGGGGGTTAAATAGCCAATAACTTATACCGGAATATCGGTATAAGTTATCGGCTATCGGCCCTAACCTGCACCGATTATCGGTATCGGCCCTAAAAAAAACGATATCTGTCGATCCCTAGTGGGGACTTTAGGATTCAAATGCGCATGTGCAAAGTAAAAACGTATACGTTTTTCCCGTATGGAACCGTATACATGTGCGTTTCCCATTGACGTCCATGTTAAAAAAAACGTATGCGGTTGCAGTACGGTTTTTAAACCGGAGACAAAATTGTGGTCAACCACTTTTTTTTTTTACTCCGGTTTAAAAACCGTACTGCAACCGCATACGTTTTTTTTTTTTAACATGGATGTCAATGGGAAACGCACATGTATACGGTTCCATACGGGAAAAACGTATACGTTTTTACTTTGCACATGCGCATTTGAATCCTAAAGTCCCCACCCAAGACCCCTCCTCAAAATTTTCAAAAACTTATGTTTTTTTTTATTTTTTTATAAAAATTGACGGAACTGTATGAACTTTTAAAAACAGTATACTGTTTAAAAACGCATATGGTTTACTTTTTCCCATACTGTTCCATCCGTTTTTTTTGCCATACGGTTTTCTTTAGAAAAACGGATTGAAAACAGTATGGCAAAAATGTAGTGTGAACCCAGCCTTAGTCTGAGAGAGTTGTCTCAGGAGATACTAAAGAAAATGATAGACAAGCAGGTTTAAAGGTAAAGGCTTTAAGACCATCCCCGAGCAGTTTGATGTTCCTGTGACTACAGTTGCATATGTATATTCAGGACTGTAGTCAACCTCCCTGGATGTGGTCGCTAGAGAAAAATGGAACCTAAGAGCCCAGAACCACTTGCAAAGACACCAAGGTTAGGGTACAGCAGTGTCAGATCGTACCATCCTTTGCTGTTTAAGAGAACCAAGGGGGACAACATTGTTAAAAGCAAATCATAAAAAAGTCAGACAGGAATTTGCTAATATGCTTATTGACAAGCCACAAAGATTCTAGGAGAATATCCTTTGGACAGATGAGACAAAACTGAAGCTTTTGACAAGTCTCATCCGCTCTATGTTCGCTGCCGCAAAAATGAAGCATACAAAGAAAAGAACACTGGGGGCATTTACTAAGATGTGTGTGATTTAGTTCATTTTTTATTTTGCGTATCCCCTAAGTGGATTTCTAACACTGTGAGAAAATGCAGAGAGGTTTTTTTTTAAAGGGGTTCTCCGGTGCTTACACATCTTATCCCCTATACAAAGGACCCCAGGATCTTGCACGCGGCACCCCGTTTGTAATCAGTGCCCGGAGCGTGTTCGCTCCGGGACTGATTACCGGCGACCACAGGGCCGGCGGCGTGTGACGTCACACCTCCGCCCCCGTGTGACGTCACGCTCCGCCCCTCAATGTAAGCCGACAGTAGGCTGGCATTGAGGGGCGGAGCGTGACGTCACACGGGGGCGGAGGCATGATGTCACACGCCGCCCGCCCTGCGGTCGACCATAATCAGACCCGGAGCGAACACACTCCGGGCACTGATTACAAACGGGGTGCCGTGTGCATGACCACGGGGGTCCCCAGCTGCGGGACTCCCGCGATCAGGCATCTTATCCCCTATCCTTTGGATAGGGGATAAGATGTCTAAGCACCGGAAAACCCCTTTAAATTTAATAAATTTAGGTGATAGAGGCATAAAATGAGATGTACATGGTCAGGATTAGGTACTGAGTAACATAATTTTTGGGGGGATCTTACAGGTACGCTTAAAACACATTTTTACACATAAAAGACAGGTACTGAAACATTATTTTTTTTTCTTTTACCTAATCTTCTAATCCATCTCGCCTGAGTTTTTAACAGAACAGTGATATGCTTTACTTAAACATAGACACACTGAACATCTCAGAGCCTCTTCTTTTGGTATTGGACAGGCTCTGTGCAGAGTTCATTCTACAGGGAGGGAAAGCTGAGCTCCTATTGTCTTTATCTACTGGTGTCACTTTTAACTTTGGAGCAGTCTTCTGCTTATCATAGTAACATAGTAAAATAGTTCATAAGGTTGAAAAAAGACCAGAGTCCATCAAGTTCAACCTATAACCCTAATTAGTCCCTATTGAGTTGATCCAGAGGGAGGCAAAAACCCCTCATACTAGAGGTAATAGATAGATCATAGACTGGAAAACTTAAATGGGCACTGTCCGATACAAATACTTTGATATGTTGTAAAGCTTGTATAACCAATAGGTTTTGCAATTGTTTTCATTAGAAAATTATTAGTATTTCATTCTGAAAAATCCAGTCAAACTGCCCCCCCCTGCCTGCTTGGACACATAATTGGACACAATTCTCCAATTAGATGTACATGGTCGGGATTAGGTACTGAGTGATATATTTAAAAAAAAATGTTTTATTTTTTTGTTGTTGGATCTGACGGGTACGCTTTAACTATTTTCCATTCTAATATAAATGTGTAAATGAAAAAATAGGGAAAAAAATTCAAAAAACTTGCCCCAAATGTTTAACATAAAAACTTGATTTAATCAATAGGTTGTTTTCTGACACATTACCTTTAAACGGGTACTCCAGTGAAAAACTTTTTTTTTTTTTAAATCAACTGGAAACGGATTTTTAAATTACTTCTATAAAAAATTCTGAATCCTTCCAGTACTTATTAGCGGCTGTATACTACAGAGGAAGTTCTTTTCTTTTTGGATTTCTGTCATGACCACAGTGCTCTCTGCTGACACCTCTGTCCATTTTAGGAACTGTCCAGAGCAGGAGAAAACCCCCATAACAAACATATGCTGCTCTGGACAGTTCCTAAAATGAACAGAGATGTCAGCAGAGAGCACTGTGGTCGTGACAGAAAAGAAATCCAAAAAGAAATGCACTTCCTCTGTAGTATACAGCAGCTGATAAATACTGGAAGGATTAAGATTGTTTAATAGAAGTAATTTACACATCTGTTTAACTTCCTGGCATCAGTTGATGTAAAAAAGTTTTCCACCGGAGTACCCCTTTAAAGGGAGAAACACGAGGCCATACAGTACCAACATTTAAAGGGGTCTTCCCTGAGCCAATCTTATATTTATTTGTCTGTGTTTTTTTTTTTTTTTTTTTTTTTTACAAAGGGGGACGCACTATATGAGCATAGGCTATTATTAGGAAAACCCCTTTTAAATAAAATGACCTAGCCATATCTAACTTCATAAAATTATAAGAAATTGTAGAAGAGGCAGAGAATGACTTATTTGATATTTTATTTTACACATTAAAAATCTTTTGTGAGTTTTTATTTTCCATGCTATTAATAATGTGAAAAACAATCCTGAAATATTGCAGTTTTTACCTCCCCGAACTCCACATTTCATACAGTAGCTTACAACAATCCGTGGCCTGCATTTCCCCATAATGGCTAGCAGAGGGGAGCTGACATTTTAGCATTTAGAGATAAAATCTTTGAGGAGTCTCCTTTTCTCCTTTTTGATGTAAGAAATGATTAAATCTAGGTGAAAATATATCAAAAAGAAAATCGCCAAGACGAGCCTAATAAAGTTAGATATAGATGGAAAGATGCAGAGAAAAGAGCAAGCTTTTTTTTAATTAAGAAAAATAAAATTACCAGTCTCTAAAAGCCACAGCTGGATGACTATTCAGTCGGAGGCATACAAGGCCAGTGCAATGGTTTCATCTTTGTGTGTTAGCTGAGTAATGTCTGAAAAGTAGTAGGTCAGATCTTCAGTAATGATGCGGTTTTACATTTATTTCTTTTTTTTACTTGTCTTGCACACTTAAATATACCCTTTCTAATGTCTTTGTTACTTAATGCCTGTTATGTTAGAGTAGATTTGTATATTACTGTACATTTCTATCACAACTGTTTAACAAAAAGTTAACAGAAATTAAATATTTTAAAAAGTTTTACAAAAAAAAAGCATCCTAAAAATCAAACTTTTTGTAATTTTTCTCTTTTTACAGCTAATAAAATTATGCTAACTTTTCAAATGTTTTCCCAGTAGTTTTGCCGGCATAGTTTATTTTGGCCTAATATTATAGTACGGGTAGCGTTTGTGTGTCTATACGTTTGTGTGTCTGTTCTTTGCACAAGTACCAAGGGCACAGAAACACTGCAGCTTGTCAGCGTGTGACGTGAAATGAAGCAGAGTTATGTATTTGACAACCTGCTATTTCTGCTTTTATCTTTCAGATGTAGAACAGATGGCCATAGACTGGCTAACGGGCAACTTCTACTTTGTTGATGACATCGATGACCGAATCTTTGTCTGCAATAGAAATGGTGACACCTGCGTCACCCTTCTTGATCGGGAGCTGTATAATCCTAAGGGTATTGCACTGGATCCAACCGTAGGGTAAGCACCGTGACAGATTGTTTCAGGAAATACCTACATTTATTCATGGTACATTGTAGTGGTGTGAAGGATTGGAATGCCCCTCGGATCATAGGTCATCAGCTCTTTTGAACGGATGTATGGTTTGTAATGGTTTATTCCCGAAGTCCTTTTCAACCAATGCATTAGATCTAGATTAAGTGGAAAGTCTCCACTTGTACTCTATATAGGAGACCTTGTTGTGTTGGACAAAAATTCCATTCCACAAGGTACTATATGCTCTACATTACCATATAAAGCAGACCTCTCGCCAGCTAGACTACCTTAAAGGGGTACTCCGCCCCTAGACATCTTATCCCCTATCCAAAGAAAAGGAGATGAAATGTCTGATCGCGGGGGTCCCCAGTGGCGGGCATTTTGGCTGCGGCATGCCAGACATCTGGTGCATGGAGTGACTTTCGCTCAATGCCTGATGACTGGCGATGCAGGGCGGAGGCTCGTGATGTTGCGGCCACACTCCCTCAATGAAAGTCTGTGGGACTTGCATTGAGAAGACGTGGCCTCCGGCGCTGCACCTGATGCTCTAAACGAACACCGGTGCAGCAGTGAGATCGCGGAGGTCCCCAGCGGTGGGACCCCTGGGATCAGACTTCTTATCCCTTATCTTTGGGTAGGGGATAAGATGTCTAGGGGCGGAGTACCCCTTTAAGTCCAAAACTAGATACAGTCCTGGCTGTAAATGTTGGCACCCCTGAAATTTTTCCAGAAAATGAAGTATTTCTCACAGAAAAGGATTGCAGTAACACATGTAAACATGTGTATAGCAAAACATGTGTTACTGCAATCCTTTTCTGTGAGAAATATTTTATTTTCTAGAAAAATGTTCAGAGGTGACAACATTTGTGGCCATGATTGTACGGTTTCTCATTAGCATTCTTTTTTTTAATCCCCATAGTCCCTTTCAGCTCTGAGATGTTAGCCTTTTTGTCAATATGTAAATTAGGCTCATTAAATATGCCCCAACACAGTAGGATCCCAGGATTAGCCAGCCCATCTCCTCTTAGTCATCTCCTCTGTGCTTACATACACCTAACCCCCTTTGATGGACAGCAGGCGTGGAGGCGCTGAATAAAAGGAGATGTGCTAGCTAACCCTGACCTCTTGTGTGCTGGGGAATTGCTGCATATTGTGGATCTTAGAGAGGCCGCTTGTGGACTATAGAGGACTGTAACACTGCTTACAGTCCACTTCCTCCAATGTGTATATGTATACTATATACAGTGACCCCCCCCCCCCCCCGACCTACGATGGCCCCGACACACGATCATTTCAACATACGCCTCTCAGAGGCCATCGCATGTTGAAGGCAGCATCAATATACAATGCTTTTGTATGTCGGGGCCATCGCATAAACGGCTATCCAGCAGCGCAGACTGCTTCAGCTGCCACTGGATAGCCGTTTACGGTGCCCCGTGTGGTCCGCTGACGATCACTTACCTGTCCTCGTGGCTCCGGCGCGTCCTCTTCGGGATCCCCTGCATCGTCGGCGCTCTCCATCGCCATCACGTCGCTGCGCACGCCGTCCCGTCATCCATTAGGAGCGGTGTGCGTAACGACGTGATGGCAGCGACGGAGAGCGAGGATGCCGTGGAAGCAGAGGCCTTGCCGGAGCGTCGGGGACACCTCGGGGACGCGGCAACTGCGATGGGGGGGGGGGGCGGGGGACATCCAGGGCAGCGGTGACGGTCCGGAGCGGCGGGGACAGGTGAGTACAACTTCCAATTCCAGTGGTCTTCAACCTGCGAACCTCCAGATGTTGCAAAACTACAACTCCCAGCATGCCCGGACAGCCGTTGGCTGTCCGGGCATGCTGGGTGTTGTAGTTTTGCAACATCTGGAGGTCCGCAGGTTGTAGACCACTGGTCCTATATTTTACATTGCACAGATCCCTCAACATACGATGGTTTCAACAAACAATGGTCCATTTGGAACGGATTACCATCGTATGTTGAGGGACCACTGTATTGTATATGTATGAATGTACACATCTAAAAATATTTACAGATTATTTGTGAATCAATTCTAGAAGTTGCTTCTTACTAGACATTTGGTTACAGTTTCACAACCATGGTCAACTAGAAAATCCTTATCCGTATTCTTATAGGTTAGCCCAAGCTATAATGGCTCTGCGGAGTAGAAAGCAGGTATACGGGGATTACTAAGCAATGTTTTTTTCAATTGGGTTAAGATGACATATTTTATAAAATTTTTGTCAAAATCTTTCAGCCTATTCAATACCATACTAGTTACACTTCCATTGCTGTTTCCAAGGCAACACATAACATTCAACTTGTGTGTTTAATAGTCAAGTTGTTTCAACTTGTGTTGCTGCAATATTGATATGCTAGATAAGTTGACTAACCAGTGAAAAATAAGCAAAAGAGCCACCCCAAGATTTTACATAGATTATTTTTTTAATTTTTTAAAAAATGTGACAGATTTTTTTTTTACCACGATGACTCTGTTTACTTAGGCCCTTTCACATATGTGCGTCATCCAGTAGCGTTTCCCTCCCCTCCAGCGCTGTAGAAAAAGCATCATAGGCAAACTGATTGTAGAATTGATCCCATTTATTTGAATGGAACAGTACACATTCATCTGGCTCCTTAAAGGGGTACTCCAGTGAAAAACTCTTTTTTTTTTATTTATTTTTTTTAAATCATCTGGTGCCAGAAAGTTAAACAGATTTGTAAATTACTTCTATTAAAAAAATCTTAATCCTTCCTGTACCTATTAGCTGCTGAATACTACAGCGGAAATTATTTTCTTTTTGAGAACACAGAGCTGTCTGCTGACGTCACGAGCACAGTGCTCTCTGCGGGCACCTCTGTCCATTTTATGAACTGTCCAGAACAGCATATGTTTGCTATGGGGATTTCCTTTTACTCTGGACAGTTCCTAAAATGGACAGAGATGTCAGTAGAGAGCACTGTGCTCATGATGTCAGCAGACAGCTCTGTGTTTCAAACGGAAAAGAATTTCCACTGTAGTATTCAGCAGCTAATAAGTACAGGAAGGATTAAGATTTTTTAATAGAAGTAATTTACAAATCTGTTTAACTTTCTGGCACCAGTTGATTTAAAAAATAAAAATAAATAAATAATAAAAAAAAAAGTTTTTCACCGGAGTACCCCTTTAAGTTGGATGCCGGATGGTGGAACACACTGCATGGGCGCCAGACGGGAACACAACTTGCTGCGTTCCTCTGTCCCGCATGCTGTCCATTTGGATTTACAATTTAAACACATTTTAGGGGAGATTGATCAAAACCTGTCCGGAGGAAAAGTTGTTGAGTTTCCCATAGCAACCAATCAGATTACGTCTTTCATTTTTCAGAGGCCATTTCAAAAATGAAAGATGAGATCTGATTGGTTGTACCTTGTATGTAGTTGGTATAATAAACTTACCTGTAAGGAGAGATCCTACAACTGGTCGTCTTCGTGACAGCGTGATCCAACTCCCATTTCTCTGCACCTCTTCCCTTGTTTATACTACTCGCTCAGGAGAGAGCGCGGGGAACCGCAGCAGCCGTCGCCTTGATTTTTTACTTTAACCCCTATGAGTGCTGTGCCTCAGTTCGAACAACACAATCAGGTGAGTGCGTTTCATCATCCTGTGAACCCCCCACCAGCATCGATGGATCCCATTCCGGGGAGCTTTCCCGGTTGTTCTTTATATTTCTCCACTGAGGTATTTTTTTGTTAAAATAGTCGTGTAGCACCCTTAGCTGTAGTTGTATAAGAACATAAAGGAATCATAAGAGGTTAATGCTTAACTCTTACAAGTCCTTGTAAGTCCCCCCTCTTTATGCTTACAAGATCCCAAAACATCAAGAATAATAAAAAAAAATACTAAATTGGCATGATACTAAATATAATATGAAAAAACAAACAAACAAAAAAACAAAACAGTTGAGGGTCTGCAGGATAGTCTAGTGCTGTGGTCTCCAAACTGTGAACCTCCAGCTGTTTCAAAACTACGACTCCCAGCATGCCCGGACAGCCGCTGGCTGTCCGGTCATGCTAGAAGTCGTAGTTTTGAAACAGCCGGAGGTTCACAGTTTGAAGGCCACTGGTGTAACCCATGTTTGCCCTAGTTATTACAGTGCATATAAAAGCAGTTTTGGAAGTGTACACCAAAAATGTGATGCTGGTGAAATATGGGGGAAAAAAAAGTATTAACATTATTCATATCTTCTTTTATCCACTCATACGGTAATGTTTTTTCTGTACTTCTCGAAACTGGATGAATATATTCCACAATATTGCTTAACAAGGAAACATCTGGTGGCCTTATAGCGGAACATAATGCTCCCAAGTCTGGTCCTACAAAATGCTCCACTATTTTCAGTTTTTGGTAAATGAACTAATATTATATTATACTAATATTTAAATATGAATATATGTGTGTATGTATGTGAGTATATATATATATATATATATATATATGATCAACCGATTATCGGTATGTCCGATATTATCGGCCGATAATCACGATTTTGGGCATTATCGGCAATTAACTTGCCCATAATGTCCCGCCCCCCGCATGGCCCCCACCGCAACGCGAAAGCCCCCCCGACCCACCGCACCGCAACCACCCCCCCCCCCCCCCCGACCCACCGCACCGCGTCGCACCCCCCCACCGTAGTGCTGGGCGGTATACCGGTATGAACCGGATACCAGTTTTTTTTTCTCCCACGGTATGGATTTTTGCCCATACCGCTATACCGGTCGGGCCCCTCCCCCACCCTCCGAGTCAATAATTTTTTTTTACTTACCCGTAATGGGGGTGGTCCTGGCCATCCATCCTTCCTGTAGTGTCCGGCGGCATTCCGGGTGGAGGAGGGTGAACCGGTCCGGGCTGTCCTTCTCCAGGGATCCTCTTCTCCACTCCGGGCAGGCTCCGGCCTAGTACGCTGCATAGACGCCGCTACGATGTGACGTCAGGTGCGTCGCTGCGCAACGGCGTCTATGCAGCGTTACTAGGCCGGAGCCTGCCCCGAGTGGAGAAGAGGACCCCCGGAGAAGAAGGACAGCCCGGACCGGTTCACCCTCCACCCGGAATGCCGCCGGACACTACAGGAAGGAAGGATGGCCCGGACCACCCTCCCCGGACGGTCCCTGCAGCAACTGGGAAGGTGAGTCAGGGTTCTGGGATGGACAGGGGTCTGTATAATATACTATACCTACAGTAGGCCCTCCAGCTGTTGAGGCCCTCCAGTTGTTGCAAAACTACAACTCCCAGCATGCCCGGACAGCCAACGGCTGTCTGGGCATGCTGGGAGTGTAGTAGTTTTGCAACAGCTGGAGGCACTCCTAGGCGTGGTGCGGCGCGGCGGGGGGAGCAGTGGCGGTGATAGGTCTCAGGTAGGATAGGTAGGGGGAGAGAAGCGGGTGGCGGCGGCGGTCTATGGCACCGCCAAAGCCACTGCAGTGCATTGATTTAAAGCGCCCCCTTTAAATCAATGATCTGCAGCGGTGTCGCAGGGGGATAAATAGCCGAAAACTTATACCGGAATATCTGTATAAGTTATCGGCTATCGGCCCTAACCTCCACAGATTATCGGTATCGGCCCTAAAAAAAAGATATTGGGCGATCCCTAATATATAGATATAGATATATATATATATATAATAGATAGAGATAGATATATATATATATATATATATATATATATATATATATATATATATATATATATATATAGATAGAGATATATATATATATATATATATATATATATATATATATATATATATAGATAGAGATATATATATATATATGTATATATGTGTGTGTGTGTGTATATATATATATGTGTGTGTGTGTATATAAATATATATATATATATGTGTGTGTGTATATATATATATATATATATATATATATATATATATATATATATATATAATATATTTTTTTTTTTTTATATATCATGTTTGTGCATCTTTCTATTTAGCAGGTGCATCCATGTAGATTGTGCTCTAAAATAAAAATCGCATAGTACTGTGGAATTGTACCTGGATGTAGAATCTGTTCTGCAGATGCACAGGATCCAAATTCCCTAGTGCTGCTCTTCTCCATCGCCAAAACCACTTACTGTATGCTTGTAAAGGGAACGATTACTGTAGGGCCATAAAATAGAAATTTGCTTACAGTGCAGATTACTGACTTAGTAAATTGCCACTGAATTAAATCGGCTAATATGGGAATCTACCTTTGTGACACAGAAGCAATAGCTGTCAGTACAGATAAAAAGCACCACCAAAACGTCTGCTTCATTGGAGCTATCATATGGTACACTTGATGTGCCGCTATGCCTCGCTCCCTCTGCACACTTTCACGGTTCAGCAGTCTTGAACAACAGATTAGGAGGGTACACGATGGGGGCACTGCCCGTAATATCTAAGCGCTCGGGGTCATTTTCTTCTCGATTAACTGCACAGCTATGTTGGGAAGTAAAATCTTCTATTGGGACTGGTATTCTGCATTGTTACATTTTTTTTGTGTGTTTTTTCTATTTTCTAGTGTAACGTTGACGATGCAAATTAAAATAAGATTACATTAAATTATGTAGAAGCAATCTGTTCTGTTTTGCTATTCAGTTGAATTACTAAAATGGGTTAAGCCTGGGTTCTTTGTTACCCCATGTTTTATTATTAGTGACACAGTTTCGGGGATTTATGGATGTATTTGAGGTGGTGCCATTCTTTTATTAGTAGCTTTGGTTTATGCTGTTTGTTTGCTTTGACCTTCTGTCCAGGTTATTTTTAATTATTAGAAGCTATTCTATATTCATTGGCAGCTGGAGAATGTTCTTATGAATGTAATAATGTAATGTAATTAGATCATTCCGCTTATTGTCCGCATTAACCCGTACAGATTATGCTTTGCTTCTGGTTGTGTAAGAAGATATATTGCAGTTTAATTACATATATGATCTGAAAATTGTACAGAAATGTTTAAAATCTCTAAGGTTTTAGCAACCAAGCATGAAAAGTGAGATACATTATTTTGTTCCTCACTTGTGTTAATCTCTAATAAACTTCACCTACACAATTTATAAAAAACAAAAACAAATGGCTTGAAGGTGGAGAAAAATTCACCTTCAGGACTGGACAGATCCACAAAAGCCATCAATATCTCATCTTAAAGGGATACTCCGCTCCTAGACATCTTATCCCCTATCCAAAGGACCCCTGCGGTCTCCCTGCTGCACCCGGCGTTCGTTTAGAGCGTTGGGTGCAGCGCCGGAGGCTCGTGACGTCACGCCCCCTCCCATAGACTTGCATTGAGTGGTTGTGGCCATGATGTCTCGAGCGTGGCGTGGCTGTGATGTCATGAGCCTCCACCCCGCATCGCCAGTCATCTGGCACAGAGCCAAGTTCGCTCCGTCCACCGGATGTCTGGGGTGCCACAGCCAAGATCGCGGGGGTTCCCAGCAGCTGAACGCCCACGATCAGACATCTTATCCCCTATCCTTTGGATAGGGGATAAGATGTCTAGGCGTTGAGTACCCCTTAAAAGATGAGAAATTGTAATATTTTGTCTATAGAATTTGGCAGCATTAAAAGACTATTCTAGAGATGGGGTAATAATCTAAGGTTAGATCTACACATGGACATGCGGATTCATAGCAAGGAAAAGCTCATCTGTTTCCCTACTGCTGTTTCCCTGGGCAGATCCACAGAAACCCCTTAAACAGTTCTGTTTCTTGTGGATTTATTAACATTTGACCGCTAAGCGGTCACTGAGACCCTAAATTTCCCACCCAATATAAAACTTAACGTTTAATGAGCCAAGATTAAAATAACCTCACACATATTGATCCATAATGCATTGATTGGCATGACACTGCATGCTATAGAAGTGAATTGAAAAAATAGACTGTGGCTGCAGTCCACAGTCTATAGTGTGAGACAATTAAAAATCTAACACATTGCCCGCCCGCCCGACGTTTCGCCACAGGCTGTGGCTTTATCAAGGGCTAAGAGGCAAATGGATTTAGGCCCCATTCACATCATGCCTTGGCCTTCCTTTGAAGATATGTATTAGGTGGGCTCCCGACATACAGAATTCCTTCTATGTATCCCATAGTAAAGACATACAGGGGGTTTTGTCCTTTCCTACCAGTAGGAAGGCTGTGGAAACTCCAATGATGTAATGGTCCATCTTATTGGAGCCTCCACAGGAAATCCTGTATGTATTACTCTCCTCCTCCTGAGCTCCCTCCAAAGTGTTAGAACTGCTGACAACTACCTGACACACATCTTAAAGGGGTTATCCACCATAAGGTGATTTAAGTACGTACCTGGCAGACAGTAATGGACATGCTTAGGAAGGATCTGCGCTTGTGTTGGGGATAAATGGCTATGTCATGAGATTACCATAACACTGAGGATAGCTTTTTTTGAACTGGTATTTCCTGTTTGACTTTTCCTTTTTTGACTACAAATCCCCTAATTCAATTTTCCTCCCTCCCACACATCAGCCGCCCCACCCATTGAAACATAAATGAGCTGTATCCATCAAAAGACCTGTGGTTTTCAATCAGGGTGCCTACAGCTGTTGCATTAGTTGCAGATTGATCCCTCCACCCATTGAAGCAGACAGGCTCCCTGTCATCAGCTGACTAGTGAGTCAGGTCTCGGCCGCGTTGCAAGCTGGGAAAATCTGAGACAACAGTAATTTTGTATGCTGGTAAAAATAAATATTGGAGTGAAAATCACAGAAGAATTGTGAGAAAACCGTCACACACAGGTACAGACACTATATTATAAACTACACTAACTTTACAGCCCCTGTAGCATAGTCAAATAAAAAAAATTCCTGGAATACCCCTTTAATGCACAATCTGTGTTGCATTGTTCTTTTATGGTGCAGCCATAGAAAGAGAGAGAAAGTATTTCCCTGTATCTCTGCTTTGGGAGGCCCGGTCATGGCGTCAATAATTATATAACGAGCATCCATAATTGGACAGTGATGTCACTGGACCTTCTTTATGTATCTCTTAAACTGATACCTCTGACTAATGCCATATGTTGGCATCCTTCGGCCAAAGGCTAGTATGGTATCTATTTAACAGATGTTTTTTTTTTTTTTTTTTTTTTTTTTTTTAAGAATCCCAAGGTATGGAATAGTGTATTATTTTACTTTTGTGTATGCTAGCTACACTAAGGTCAACAGGACACTTTGTCCTCCTTCTGATGGTGGACCCCTATGGACACATTTGTATGTCTGAAGCTTTCATGATGCACATATAAATGTAGGGGCAAACAGAGAATAAATAGGGCCTTTCTTATACTGTAGGTTAGATTAGCCAAGTAGATCATGCTTGGACCCTATTAAAGGGGTACTCCAGTGGGAAAAAAAAATGTTTTAATCACCTGGTGCCAGAAAGTTAAACAGATTCGTAAATCACTTCTATTAAAAAATCTTTACCCTTTTAGTACTTTTTAGCAGCTGTATACTACAGAGGAAATTATTTGGTCTTGTCCACAGTGCTCTCTGCTGACACCTGATGTCCATATCAGGAACTGTCCAGAGCAGGAGAAAATCCCCAATGCAAACCTATGCTGCTCTGGACAGTTCCTAACACAATGTCAGCAGAGAGCACTGTGGTCAAGACAAAAAAGAAATTCAAAAAGAAAAGAATTTCCTCTGTAGCATACAGCTGCTAAAAAGTACTGAGAGGGTAAATATGTTTTAATAGAAGTCATTTACAAATCTGTTCAACTTTCTGGCACCAGTTGATTTAAAAATAAATAAATAAATAAAAATGTTTTCCACCGGAGTACTCCTTTAACTATTTTAGAGCTAAAGCATAAAACAATACTTGACAGGGTTCTTAGAATATTTAGAGATCTACCACGGGGTCCAGTAAGTCTACCAGTCTGCTTTGGGGCCTATTAACAGGATGGACCTGGTCTGTACTTTTGAGGTGTTTTCATAGTAAGTACTGGGGTCAATATCTGTTTAGGGGGTTTGTATTTGCTAAAGGTGTCCGAGTTCAAGGCGTTCTGGAGAATCTGCATTTAACCCCTTAAGGTGGGACCCCGCGTCATAGCGGGTAGGTCCCGGCGCCTGTTCACAGCCGGGACCCGCGGCTAATAGCGCGCGGCCACGATCGTTCGGCCACACGCTATTAACCCTTCCGATGCGGCGCTCAGCTTTGAAAGCATCGAAAGCGAAAATAAATGCTTCCTGGCTGCCAAGTCGGGCTGATCGGGGTCATCGTGATAAAATCGCGAGAAGAAGGTCCCTACCTTCTTCCGTCGGCGTCCCGGCTCTGATTGATTGCTCCATGCCCGAGTTACAGGCTGGAGCAATCAACCGCCGATTACACAGCTTGTTGCCATGCAACGGCAAGGCAACAATCTGTGTATGCAATCAGCCATTGCAAGCTCATAGGTCCCTATAGGAGCTATGAGCTCGCAAAAATAAAGTGTAAAAAAAAAAAAAGTTAACCCTTTCAGCTATTCACTTCTGAATTAAAAGTTTAAATCACCCGGCATTTCCTAGTAACAAAATAAAACAGTGTAAATAAATATAAACATATGTGGTATCACCGCGTGCAGAAATGTCCGAATTATAAAAATATACCGCTTTTAAAACCGCACGTTAAATGGCGTACGTGCAAAAAAATTCCAAAGTCAAAATAGCGCATTTTTTATCGCTTTTTATACCACAAAAAAGTGAATAAAAAGTGATCAAAAAGTCTGATCAGAACAAAAATGGTACCGCTAAAAACTTCAGATCACGGTGCAAAAAAATTAGCCCTCATAGCCCCCCTGAACACAGAAAAATAAAAAAGTTATAGGGCTCAGAAAATGGCAATTTTAGGGTGCATTCCCACCTGGCATATTTTGCTGCGTATTTGCTGCTGCGTATTTTCCTACCCATTGACTTCAACAGGAAAATAAAATATGCAGCAACAAATACGCAACAAATACGCAGCAAATACGCCAGGTGGGAACGTACCCTTAAATGTATACATTTTCCTGCATGTATTTATGATTTTTTTTCTGAAGTAATACAAAATCCTATACAAGTAGGGTATCATTTTAACCGTATGGATAAACATAAGGGGTCATTTTTACCGAAAAATCTACTGCGTTGAAGCGGAAGCCCCCAAAATTTACAAAATGGCATTTTTTTCTTCAGGTTTGTCGTACAATGAATTTTATTTTTTCCATTTCGCTGTGGATTTTTCGGTAAAATGACTAAGGTCACTGTAAAGTAGAATTGGTGGCGCAAAATAGAAGCCATAATACAGATTTTTAGGTGCAAAATTGAAAGGCTTATGATTTTTTAAAGGCAAGGAGGAAAAAACGAAAATGCAAAAACGTAAAATCGCTCAGTCCTTGAGTGGTTAAATAAGGCTGTATGTTTTATTTTTTTAAAGGGGTCTTTCTCTAGTCTGTATGTTTTCAGGGAGTCCACTATATGATTTGTATCCATTATGTGGTGTGATATGTATAAGGGGTCATATGTATGATTTATGATTTAAATGCATAACATCACCCAAAAAACTTGTCGCACATTCCCTACCTGACTTCCTTTCCGTGCTTTTGTATAATATTCTAGAGATTTTCTGTGTGCTTTTAAATAATGGTTGAAATTCTTGATGTTCGCCATAGAAACCCATAGCTCGTGCAAATGTATGGAATTAAATTTGTTCATGTTAAACCTGTGTGTAGAATCATCCCTTAGACTGTTCACATATCAGGGATACATTGTGATTAGAGATGAGCGAATTTACAGTAAATTCGATTCGTCACGAACGTCTCGGCTCGGCAGTTGATGACTTTTCCTGCATAAATTAGTTCAGCCTTCAGGTGCTCCGGTGGGCTGGAAAAGGTGGATACAGTCCTAGAAAAGAGTCTCCTAGGACTTTATCCACCTTTTCCAGCCCACGGGAGCACCTGAAAGCTGAACTAATTTATGCAGGAAAAGTCATCAACTGCCGAGCTGAGAAGTTCGTGACGAATCGAATTTACTGTAAATTCGCTCATCTCTAATTGTGATAGCTATTGTTTTGCAAGAGAAATAACACGTTGTGATATTTTTCCTGTCAAATCTTATGAAATTGGCAACTCAAGAGTAATAACAGCCGTAGACAACCCCAAATCATCTTGGATTCTCAATGAATTTTTTTTTTCTCCCCTAAGGTAAATAGCCTTCTGGTTTTTACTAGTTTATAGTATTCCATGTATTTGTCTTTTTTTTTTTTTAATCCTCACCAGAGCGTGACTTATTTTCCCCTTCATTAAGGTTGTATATTGCTTTTCTCCCATAGTCCATTACTGACTCTGTGATGAATTGCAGTTAGATTAATGTGCATGTAATAGCACCAGCTGAGAACGCTGATGCTCCGTCCTTCACTTCAAAAAGCCACCGCACATCATCATATATATTTGTGTCATTTATTATGTACTTATGCAACTTGCATGATGGGGCAGCAATGTTGTGGCTTAAAGGGGTACTCCACTGCCCCAGCGTTCGGAATATTTTGTTCCGAATGCTGGGCGCAGGCTGCAGGGGTTGTAATGTCACGCCACACCCCCTCAATGCAAGTCTATGGGAGGGGGCGTGGCTGCTGCCACGCCCCCTCCCATAGACTTGCATTGAGGGGGTGTGGCGTGAAATCACTACCCCCCCCGCACCCAGTGTTCGGAACACAATGTTCTGAACGCTGGGGCAGTAGAGTACCCCTTTAAACCTACACACCCTAGAGCTTTCCCATTCTTAGCTTTTTGAATGATTTACCCTTCACTTAAAAGGGATACTCCAGTGGAAAACTTATTTTTTAATCAACTGGTGCCAGAAAGTTACACAGATTTGTAAATGACTTCTATTAAAAATTCTTAATCCTTCCAGTACTTATTAGCTGCTGAATAGTACAGAGGAAATTCTTTTCTTTTTGGAACACCGTGCTCTCTGCTGACATCACGAGCACAGTGCTCTCTGCTGACATCTCTGTCCATTTTAGGAACTGTCCAGAGCAGCATATGTTTGATATGGGGATTTTCTCCTACTCTGGACAGTTCTTAAAATGGACAGAGATGTCAGCAGAGAGCACTGTGCTTGTGATGTCAGCAGAGAGCTCTGTGTTCCAAAAAGAAAAGTATTTCCTCTGAGTATTCCTCAATAAAGAAGACTTACAGCCTACCTGGTGAGTGCCGATATCTTCTTTTCTTCACGGACTATAATTTACAAATCTGTTTAACTTTCTGGCACCAAACTATTAAAGGGGTACTCCTTTTAAATCAACTGAAGTATAAAACAAAAATAGAGAAAAAGAAACACAGCCGCACATCCACAACTTGTATTTTGTATTTTGATAGTTTGAAGTATGTTGGAGTAGATTCATAAAGGTCTTTCCTTTTACAGGAAGGTATTTTTTACGGATTATGGGCAGATCCCAAAAGTAGAGAGGTGCGATATGGATGGCCACAACAGAACAAAGCTGGTGGACAGCAAGATAGTCTTCCCACATGGGATCACCTTAGATCTGGTGAATCGTTTGGTGTACTGGGCAGACGCCTACCTGGACTATATCGAAGTGGTGGACTACGAAGGCAAGAACAGGCACACCATCATTCAGGGACTATTGGTAAGTGAGTGTTGTATTGTTTTAGGACTTGAGAAAACACCATTATGTTGTGGAGGTAGAATCATTCACAGATCCTCTTAATGTACTAAACACATTGGTCTTGCTTGGAAATGTGCAGATATTTTCATGGGTTTAGTTTTCAGCTGTTGTATTGCTGTAAAGATGGCTCCATCGCGTGACTGGTGTGTTGAGATTTGTTTTCGGGAGCAATCTGCTTTCCATCTGTTTCATTTATGAGGACTGTCCTAGGTTTGCGTCTGCACCTTTTTATTGGATTCTGTACCTCATCAGATATACTCAGTGAAGCAGTAAATCACCAAGTCCCTACTCGTGGACAGGCGGGTGAGGTGCCTACACATCTGCTGTAACACTGCAGTGGCTAGAAGTGACTGGCTTAGTATCTCAGTGTATGGATATAAGATTATTATTATTAGACAGAATAGAGGATATACCTCAAGAGCCATGCAGGCTGCTCCTAAATGTTATCTTTTGGCACCTGAAACAGGCTACAGTGTTTATATTTATTCATCTTTGAATGTAGAAACACATGTTGCAGATACATTGCAGATTTTCTGGAGTAGAAAATGTACCAAATGTAAAAATGGATTCAGCTGGAAAGTATAACCCCTTCCTTGATGTTTCTTTTTCCAGTTGGATACACTTCTGCCCTAAGGGAAGAGTAACCAATTCCATATACTTCCCATATTATTTTATGAGGTGATATTTAAATGGGCACTGTCATGAAGTAAAAAAATTGATATGTTGTAGAAGTACTACAACATATCTCTAATATACTTTAATTAAAAAAAGTGATTTTAAACCAGTTTAAAATCACTTTTAAATTCGGCCACTAGGGGTCGCCCTCCTAGTGGCCGAATGCATTTGGCAGGGACGTCACTACTGAATTTCGACTTCTTTAAGCCTGGCAATGAGTCGAAATTCAGTCACTGCGGTGCTCGCTCCTGCCTGTCAATCAGACAGGCGAGAGTGAGCACGCTGATAGCTGGGGCTGCGCGCATTGGCCAGCTCCACTGGCCTCGCGCGCGGCCCCTCCCGCCAGTCCCCGTTACCCTGTCCGGGGGCAGCGCAGTGCGCGCACTCATTGCTGCTTACCCTCCGGATGGGTAAATCTGCTCTCTGCACTAGAGGAATGGGGTGGGGGAAGGGGGGTTCGGGGGAGTGCCGCTGCTCAGCACTAGAGGCATGGTGGGGGGGAGCGGGGTTCGGGAGAGCGCCGCCGCTGCACAGCACTAGAGGCTGGGGGGGGGGGGGGGAGCGGGAGTGGAGTAGCACTTCTGCACTAACAAAGTTATTGTTTTCACCACAGGGTGCCTCGAGCTGTTTCACCACTACAACTCCCAGAATGCCCTGACAGCCAGTAGATGTCAGGGCAAGCTGGGAGTTGTAGTGGTGAAACAGCTGGAGGCACTCTGTGCAGTGAACTAAGGGCGGAAGTGTCGGCCCCGGCAGCCATCAGTGACGTCACGCCTGCTGGGGAAGTCTGCCTGGTAGTGAGCACACTATCAGGCAGACAATAAGCCATTTTAATACAGTAAAAAAATGTAAAGGCCCCCCCAAGTTAACTGCAAACTCGAGGGATACTCACGCCCTTCTCTTCCTCAATATCTAATAAATACCTGAAATCGACACGCCATGTCAGAGAGTCTTGGCCTGTGCACCTTGTTGTGAGGTAAGCCTTCTCCTTCCTATACCTTTGTTCTTCGCTCTCATCTGTTGCCTTCTACTCTCGCTTTCTTCTCATTTGTCTATCTTTCTTCCTACCCCACCTTCCCTTTCTTGCTGTCCTCCTCTTTAACTCTTTGATGCAGTGCTCCACCATACCTACTCAGTTGAGATCTAGCTGGGACAGTCCCTCGCTACCTTTACGGTGGAGCTTTCATTTCATTACATATGATTAGGATTCTTTTTACAGTTCTTGGCACGCACGTATTTCCTGCTTATCTTACCCTGTGTGTTAGACTATACATGTGCCTTACACAGTGTTCGTACTGTTTATACTGAATATTTACAATAAACTCCTACTGTTTAAAAAAAAAAAAAAAAAAAAAAAAAAAAAGGTAAAGGCAGGGAGGGGGTTAGGGATAGATGGGCAATAGGCCGGGACAGAAAGAAAAAAAAAATGGATGGTGGGAGCTACCCTTTAACTTTTGCTAGATTGTCTGTTCCAGGCAAGACCATGTGTTAACCAATTGACTGGGAATGACTTATGACCCAACTAACAGCTATTCATAAACAGAGGGGCAGAAAAGGCTATCCGCTGCTTATATATGTTGAAGTGCTATCCAAAAGTTATGTAAATGTAATCCATATGTAGCCACAGGCTTTAAAGGAAACTGTCGGCAGGTTAGGCTAGGTTCACACGGCCGTTGTCTTCCATCCCGCTATTCTCCCATCATTGCTGCTTAACTGGTCATATGAACAGACGGATACAAACTCTGTTTTTAATCTGTTTATTGTCCCATTTTTATTATTGTCTGGCTACTTCCTGGTTGCTCACACCTCTTCTGAGCATGCTCAGAAGTAATAACGCATCGAAAACTGATTGGAAAAAACGGGTTCAAATGGACGCATTAAAGGCTCGTCCGTTTTCAATCCATTACCCATAGACTTCAATGTTAAGTTTATAATATCCATTTCTATTCCATTATTTTTGACTGGAAAAAAAATGCTGCATGCAACGTGTTTTTGCCATCAAAAATAATAGATTAGGAAGCAAACCAAACCATGATCAGCAAGATACTTCTATTAGCCTCTCTCTGCTGTGCTGTTTTTGTGTGCAATAAATTTGTATTAAAATGCTAAGAGCGTTTGGTGCACTGACTGTGTATTTACCCCTAGGTGCGCCAATCTGCCCATGCATTTCTCATAAATATTTATGAGGAGGAGCTGGATTTTAGGACTATTTTAAAGTACAGAAAAAAAAATCAAAAACACTCTTAAAAATGTGATTAACGTAAAGCATTAGGTCATTGTCTTTATTTTCTTTAACCCCTTAACGACACAGGACGTAAATGTACATCCTGGTGATGTGGTACTTAACGCACCAGGACGTACATTTACGTCCTATACATAACCGCGAGCCTCGGAGCTATGCGGACTATTAAAGTGTAATAATAAAAAAAGTTAAAAATTAAAAATTCAAAACCCCTCCCCAATAAAATCGTAAATTGTCCCATTTTCCCTATTTCACCCCCAAAAAGTGTAAAAAAAATAAAAATAAAAAATGTATATACACATTTGGTATCGGCGCGTGTGTAAATATCCGAACTATTAAAATATAATGTTAATGACACCGTACGGTGAACGGTGTGAAAAAAAAGTCCAAAATTGCTGCTTTTTTATAACATTTTATTCCCCCAAAAATTTATAAAAAATGTATTAAAAGTTTTATATGAGCAAATATGGTATCAATAAAAAGTACAGATCACGGCTCAAAAAATTAGTCCTCATACCGCCGCTTATACGGAAAAATGAAAAAGTTATAGGTTCTTCAAAATAGGGGGATTTTAAATGTACTAATTTGTTTAAAAAGTTTGCAATTTTTTTTAAGCGCAACAATAATAGAAAAGTATGTTATCATGGGTATCATTTTAATTGTATTGACCCAAAGAATAAAGAACACATGTCATTTTTACCGTAAATTGTACGACGTGAAAACGAAACCTTCCAAAATTTGCAAAATTGTGGTTTTCTTTTTAATTTCCCCACACAAATAGTATTTTTTTGGTTGTGCCATACATTTTATGGTAAAGTGAGTGATGGCATTACAACGGACAACTTGTCACGCAAAAAACAAGCCCTCATACTAGTCTGTGGATGAAAATATAAAAGAGTTATGATTTTTTGAAGGCAAGGAGGAAAAAATTAAAACGTATATAAATAAAATTGATTGAGTCCTTAAGGCCCAAATGGGCTGAGTCCTTGAGGGGATAATGAAGAATCAAATTCTTTTGTTGTAGGATTGTCCTGGTTCAGAATGTTTAACATCCTTCATTGTGGCAGTTTTTATTGCTGTAATGTTTTTCTGTCACATATGTAAGAGCAGTTGTATCTGGGTAATTCAGTGTGTTCTGTAGTTGGCATGATCTCTGTCTTTATCTTATAGTCTGTTTTTGCTTTTTTTGTTCCATTTCTCAGATTGAACATTTATATGGCCTTACCGTTTTTGAGAACTATTTATATGCCACAAATACAGACCACGCCAATGCTCAACAAAAAACTAGCGTCATTCGCGTAAACAGATTCAACAGTTCAGAGCACCAGGTAGTGACCAGGGTGGACAAAGGTGGCGCTCTTCACATTTACCACCAACGCAGACAGCCAACTGGTAAGATTTGGAACATCATGAATATATTAATGTACTTTCTTTGAATTCTGTTTCTAATATTTAATATCGCTTAAAGGGGTACTCCACTGCTCCAGTGTTCAGAACACTTTGTCCTAAAAGCTTGGTGCGGGTTGCGGGGGATCTTGATGTCATGGCCACGCCCCTCAAAGCAAGTCTATGGGAGGGGGCGTGGTGGCTGCCACGCCCCCTCCCATAGACTTGCATTGATGGGGCGGTGTGTGACATCACAAGGGGCATGTTCATGATGTCGCGACCCCCGCAGCCCGCACCCAGTGTTCGGAACAAAATTTGTCTGAATGCTGGGGTAGTGAATTACCCCTTTAATTTGGTGTAAAGCAGTGAAAAAATATGTATATTTAGTAGGGATCGACCGATTATCGGTATGGCCGATATTATCGGCCGATAATCACGATTTTGGGCATTATCGTATCGGCAATTACCTTGCCGATAAGCCAATAATGCCCCGCCCCCCCCGCACCGCCCCCACCACACCACGACTGCACCCCCCTACCCGCCGGACCGCGACCGCCCCCCGACCCACCGCGTCGCACCCCCACCGTAGTGCTGGGCGGTATACCGGTATGGATTTTTGCCCATACTGCTATACCGGTCGGGCCCCTCCCCCACCCTCCGAGTCAATAAAAAAAATTTAAATAAACTTACCCGTAATGGGGGTGGTCCGGGCCATCCATCCTTCCTTCCTGTAGTGTCCGTCCGGCGCCATTCCGGGTGGAGGGTGCACCGGTACGGGCTGTCCTTCTCCGGGGTCCTCTTCTCCACTCCGGGCAGGCTCTGGCCTAGTACGCTGCATAGACACCGCTACGCCGTGACGTCAGGTGCGTCGCTGCGCACGGGCGTCACTTCGCAGCGGCGTCTATGCAGCGTAATAGGCCGGAGCCTGCCCGGAGTGGAGAAGAGGACCCCGGAGAAGGACAGCCCGGACCGGTGGACCCTCCACCCGGAATGCCGCCGGACACTACAGGAAGGAAGGATGGATGGCCCGGACCACCCTGACAGGGGGAGAGAAGCGGGCGGCGGCGGTCTATGGCACCGCAAAAGCCACTGCAGTGCATTGATTTAAAGCGCCCGCTTTAAATCAATGACCTGCAGCAGTGTCGAGGGGGGATAAATAGCCGATAACTTATACCGGAATATCGGTATAAGTTATCGGCTATCGGCACTAACCTCCACCGATTATCGGTCGATCCGTAATATTTAGTACTGAATAGAAACTAATTTGAGCCAGAATCCTGGAGAAAGCAAATGTTGGCCTTGTTACTGCTGTGAAACTACCACTCCCAACATTACTAGCATAGTTAGCCATGTGGCTTCATGTTTGCAGAAGATCCAGAGGTTGCAGATTACTGATGTGGAATGTTTGTGTAAGCTTCTATGAGAATTCTGGGACCCCCACCTATCCTAAGGAATAAGAGGCTGCTGAAGCTGCTGCAGAGCTACTTCAGCTCTTTTACTCCCCAACATCACCCTCAGACCATGTTCAGACGGAAGAATGTCCTAGCAGAATTCTGCACAAACATTCCGATGCAGCAGAGTCCCATTGATTTCAATAAGATTCTGCTCACTCTTCACATGGCAGAATTTCCGCTGCAAAATTTTATTTAGTAAATCCCTCATGGATATGTTAATTCTTCAACTACGGAACAAAACCTAGATCCAGACCGAATAAGAAAAAACACAAATGACAGAGAGATGGGAGAACCGGATAAGAGGTCAAAAATGCGCACTACTGTACATACAAATAAAGTCGATGTAGATCCTTGCAGGCATGCGGCGTAAACACATAAAAGGTAGGATACAGACAGAAAAAAGAGGAAGAAATTAATTCAAGTTACTGCCAAGTTCATCCACCACGCCCGACGTGAGTTTCACCAACATCTTCACAAAATGCATACCAGGGACATTCTGGCCAGGATCTACAGTGACTTTATTAGTACGGAGTGCACAGTACTTGGTGTTATTGACTGTTTGGTTTGGCAGTATATGTTTTTCTCGGTGGGTAGTTTTGTGAGGTGTACTGTGGACCTATTTATTTAAGGAAAATCATTTAAAGATGTTGAGGTTTATTTAGAAAAGTCTACAAAGTTTTTTTTTTTTTCTTGTGTGACTGCGGGTTCTTTCTCTCAGTAGTGGTTTTCTGAAAGGGGTACTCCACTGGCCAGCAATCGGAAGTAAATGTTCCGAACACTGTTTTATTTTTATTTTTTTGCGCTGCGGGGGTAGGCCACGCACCTCGTGAAGTCACAGCCACGCCCCCTCAATGCAAGTCTATGGGAGGGGGCATGACTGCCGTCATGCCCACTCCCATAGACTTCCATTGAGGGGGTGTGGCCATGACATCATGAGGGGCGTGGCCGACCCCCGCAGCAGGAACTTCCGAACGTTGGCCAAAGGAGTACCCCTTTAAATATCCCTTGACTTTTGTGGACTGCTATTGTATTGTACAGCTGGACCACGATTAAACTGAAGAACAGATAAAAAAAATGTATGACACTTTCATACTGCCTGAACGATAAGGCCTATACCATGAATGATGGTTATGCTTAAAAAAAATTTATGACGCTTTCATACTGCCTGAACCATAAGGCCTGTACCATGAATGATGGTTATGCTTAAAAAAAATGTATGACGCTTTCATACTGCCTGAACCATAAGGCCTCTACCATGAATGATGGTTATGCTTACCTTATGAACCATATGATGTGTTGTGCACTAGTGTGCATTGACCATTACAAGTTATTGTGGTTGTTTTACCGGTTTTTAACTAATGCAGCTATTAAATGGTCATGTACACTTATATAGTTCTATGCAAGGCTTCTCTAGTCAGATATCCCCAGATAAAAGGGGTTTTTCATTTTTTATTTATTTATTTTTTAAATAATTGCTAACCCAGCTCCCATTGAAGTGTGTGGGAGCTAAGGTGCAGGAACAAGAACAGTTACCATCGGCAATGTATGGAGCCGTCTGCTTCCTGCTCTGTTCTCTATGTTCATGGGCGGCAAGCAGCGGATCAGCAGGTGTGCCGGGTGTCAAATCCCCACAAATCAATTTTTGATAACATGTTTTGAGGATAGGAAAGTAAAAGTCATGGAACTCTCCTTTAAAGGAAATCTGTCACCAGTGTCACCTGCACTAACCTGTCGGTACCGACAGGTAGTGCAGGTGACACTGATGACAACGGTACTTACCTTGTCCCGTTCCATGCAGGGGATCTCCGGTAATCTCCTCCGTTAGCTTCAGCTCCGGGTCCGGCTTGGGGCACGGGCAGAGCTTAGTGACTTCACCACTGCTGTTCTCTAGCAGCGGGACCCAGCAGAGAGCTGCAGCGGTGATGTCACTAAGCTCCGCCCATGCCCCAAGCTGCTGCTGGTTCCCGCTGTTAGAGAACAGCAGAGGTGACGTCACTAAGCAATCACCGTCTGTGCCTCAAGCCGGGCCCGGAGCTGAAGCAAATGGAGGAGGTAAGTACTGATTTTCATCAGTGTCACCTCCACGACCTGTCGGTACTGAGAGGTTAGTGCAGGTGACACTGGTGACAGATTTCCTCTAAGTATCTGTGCTGGTCTAGGCATGAAATGTTCATTCACGTTGTGGTAAACTAGATTTATGGCCTAATTAAAGAAATGAATTATTCTCATCTGAACAGTTACAATGTGTAATAACTTTATGTCATCCGGCTTGTAATATGTGAACAGAATTCTGTACGAGAATGGAGCACCATGTCCCTCAGTGCAGTCATGCCCATCTCTTGTCCTTCTTTCCAGTACGGAGCCACGCCTGTGAACTGGATCAGTATAAGAAGCCCGGAGGATGCTCAGATATTTGTCTTCTTGGCAGCAATCACAAGACCAGAACATGTCGGTGCCGCTCAGGGTTCAGCCTTGGCAGTGATGGCAAGTCATGCAAAAGTAAGCCCCATTCATGCAGACGCAATACATTTTTGATGATGTGTCAATGATCTTGACATTTTTCATGCTTATTTAACTTTTCATTTCCTGCACATGTTCATATCTGTTTCCAGATATTTAAGTGTTCACCATCTTTAATCTCACTTATTTTTTAGTTTCCACTCATTGGGGGACATGTATCAAAGATTTTACCCCTGTTTTGTGTGTATTTTTTTGCGCCAAATTTTGTGCAAGCCCTTTTTTTGCGCATTTTTTTGCGCACGTTTTGGTAGAGCATGTCCTCCACATGTGGCTGAATCAGGGTGCCTTGGAGTGACATCTATAGTACACATGGATTTATTAACTGCATACTTTTTTTTTTACACCCAAAATTTTGCCGCAGGAGCTGTTTTTTTTTTTTTTTTGCGCAAATATAAGCCATCTTGGACTTAACGTAGCAAGATGCTCTAAGTCATTGATTCTATTTTCCAAAGAGTGGATTTAGGAGATTACTATATTTACCCGCAATTTATGAAGCTCATTGCGCTTGATTGATAAATTTAGCTCTTCTGCGCATAATTTAGAGTCCGGGAAAAGGGGTAAACTGCTTCTACCATACACAAATAATGATACATGTCCCCCATTGAGAATTCGAATATTTGACAATAAGGATAATTAAGGGCGCTACTCCACTGCCCCAGCATCCAAAACATTTAGTTCCGAGCGCTGGTTGTGGGCTGTGGGGGTTGTGACGTCACATCCACTCCCCCTCGTGACATCATGCCACGCCCCCTCATTTTGGGGGTCCATGTACTCTATGGCTTCAATTGCTTCTTTTCACACAACGTCTGTGCATCTCGCAGCAGCAGTTCTGACCATCAGACTGTCTCTTAAGTTTCAGCTACTAGTGGCGCCACTGAATTTGTGATTTACTGCACTTAGGCTCAGTCCATCTCTACTAACAGAGTTTTGATGAAGAACTTCAGGATGTGGGGGTGGGGCAATACTTGGCTCAGACTGCTCATATCTGTTCATACAGCCAGTGCTTCCTTCAGCTCCAATCTTTGCAGTCGCAAGTAAGCTAGCTCCTGCTTTGTGATCAAATGGTAACCATCACTTAATTTATTATCTATGGGACTTCCAAATGCTTCTGAATTTCTGTCGGCAATCCTCAGATATCCCAAAGAGAATTATTGGAGCAGTGGCTGTGCATTTGCAACCAACTTGGTTCATTCAGGGATGCATTTTTACCGTGTTCTGACGATTGACAGGGGTCCTGGCGGTCAGACCTCCCAATGATCAGTAAGTTGTCCCCTATTCTGTGGAAGTGAGGGTGGGTGTCACGATGCCGGCTGGCAGGAGGTGGATCCTCTGTGCCAGAGAGGGATGGCGAGGACCGTGCTAGTGGACCGGTTCTAAGTCACTACTGGTTTTCACCAGAGCCCGCCGCAAAGCGGGATGGTCTTGCTGCGGCGGTAGTGACCAGGTCGTATCCACTAGCAACGGCTCACCTCTCTGGCTGCTGAAGATAGGCGCGGTACAAGGGAGTAGACAGAAGCAAGGTCGGACGTAGCAGAAGGTCGGGGCAGGCAGCAAGGATCGTAGTCAGGGGCAACGGCAGGAGGTCTGGAACACAGGCTAGGAACACACAAGGAAACGCTTTCACTGGCACGATGGCAACAAGATCCGGCAAGGAAGTGCAGGGGAAGTGAGGTGATATAGGGAAGTGCACAGGTGATCAGACTAATTGGAACCACTGCGCCAATCAGCGGCGCAGTGGCCCTTTAAATCGCAAAGACCCGGCGCGCGCGCGCCCTAAGGAGCGGGGCCGCGCGCGCCGGGACAGGACCGACGGGGAGCGAGTCAGGTACGGGAGCCGGGGTGCGCATCGCGAGCGGGCGCTACCCGCATCGCGAATCGCATCCCGGCTGGAGGCGGTATCGCAGCGCCCCGGGTCAGTGGATCTGACCGGAGCGCTGCAGTGAGGAGAGTGTAGCGAGCGCTCCGGGGAGGAGCGGGGACCCGGAGCGCTCGGCGTAACAGTACCCCCCCCCTTGGGTCTCCCCCTCTTCTTAGAGCCTGAGAACCTGAGGAGCAGACTTTTGTCTAGGATATTGTCCTCAGGTTCCCAGGATCTCTCTTCTGGACCACAACCCTCCCAATCCACTAAAAAAAAGGTTTTCCCTCTGACCTTTTTGGATGCCAGAATTTCTTTGACGGAGAAGATGTCCGAGGAGCCGGAAACAGGAGTGGGAGGAACAGATTTGGGAGAGAAACGGTTGATAAGTGGTTTAAGAAGAGAAACGTGAAAGGCATTAGGAATACGAAGAGAAGGAGGAAGAAGAAGTTTGTAAGAGACAGGATTAATCTGGCACAAAATTTTGAAAGGACCAAGATAGCGTGGTCCCAACTTGTAGCTAGGGACACGGAAGCGGACATATTTAGCGGAGAGCCATACCTTGTCTCCAGGGGAAAAAATGGGAGGAGCTCTTCTTTTCTTATCCGCGAACTTCTTCATGCGTGATGAAGCCTGTAAGAGAGAATTTTGGGTCTCTCTCCATATGATGGAAAGGTCACGAGAAATTTCATCCACAGCGGGCAGACCAGAGGGCAACGGGGTAGGGAGGGGGGGAAGAGGGTGACGGCCGTACACCACGAAAAATGGGGATTTGGAGGAAGATTCAGAGACTCTGAAGTTATACGAGAATTCGGCCCATGGAAGAAGATCTGCCCAGTCATCCTGGCGGGAGGAAACAAAATGTCGTAAATAATCACCCAAGACCTGGTTAACTCTTTCTACTTGTCCATTGGATTGAGGATGATATGCAGAAGAAAAATTTAATTTAATCTTGAGTTGTTTACAGAGAGCCCTCCAGAATTTAGACACGAATTGGACGCCTCTATCCGAGACGATCTGCGTAGGCAACCCGTGAAGACGAAAAATGTGTACAAAAAATTGTTTAGCCAACTGAGGCGCTGAAGGAAGACCAGGAAGAGGGATGAAATGTGCCATTTTGGAGAATCGATCAACGACCACCCAAATAACAGTGTTGCCACGGGAAGGGGGTAAATCAGTAATAAAATCCATACCAATCAGAGACCAAGGCTGTTCGGGGACAGGCAGAGGATGAAGAAAACCAGCGGGCTTCTGGCGAGGAGTCTTATCCCGGGCACAGATAGTGCAGGCTCGCACAAAGTCCACAACATCCGTCTCCAGAGTCGGCCACCAATAGAAGCGAGAGATGAGTTGCACAGATTTCTTGATGCCTGCATGACCTGCGAGATGGGAGGAGTGACCCCATTTGAGGATTCCGAGGCGTTGGCGTGGAGAAACAAAGGTCTTTCCTGGAGGAGTTTGCCTGATGGAGGCTGGAGAAGTGGAAATCAGGCAGTCAGGAGGAATGATGTGTTGCGGAGAGAGTTCAACTTCAGAAGCATCCGAGGAACGAGAGAGAGCATCGGCCCTAATGTTCTTATCGGCAGGCCGAAAGTGAATTTCAAAATTAAATCGGGCAAAGAACAGAGACCACCTGGCCTGGCGAGGATTCAGCCGTTGGGCAGACTGGAGGTAGGAGAGGTTCTTGTGATCGGTGTAAATAATAACTGGAAATCTTGATCCCTCCAGCAGATGCCTCCATTCCTCAAGTGCTAATTTAATGGCTAGAAGCTCTCGATCCCCGATGGAGTAGTTCCTCTCCGCCGGAGAGAAGGTCCTAGAAAAAAAACCACAAGTAACAGCATGCCCGGAAGAATTTTTTTGTAGAAGGACAGCTCCAGCTCCCACTGAGGAGGCATCAACCTCCAATAGGAAGGGTTTGGAAGGGTCAGGTCTGGAGAGCACGGGAGCCGAAGAAAAGGCAGACTTGAGCCGTTTAAAGGCGTCTTCCGCTTGAGGAGGCCAAGACTTGGGATCGGCATTTTTTTTGGTTAAAGCCACGATAGGAGCCACAACGGTAGAAAAATGTGGAATAAATTGCCTGTAATAATTGGCGAACCCCAAAAAGCGTTGAATAGCACGGAGTCCGGAGGGGCGTGGCCAATCTAAGACGGCAGAGAGTGTGTCTGGATCCATTTGTAGTCCCTGGCCAGAGACCAAGTATCCTAGGAAAGGAAGAGATTGGCATTCAAACAGACATTTCTCTATTTTGGCATAGAGTTGATTGTCACGAAGTCTCTGAAGAACCATACGGACATGCTGGCGGTGTTCTTCTAGATTGGCAGAAAAAATCAGGATATCGTCCAGATATACAACAACACAGGAGTATAAAAGATCACGAAAAATTTCATTAACAAAGTCTTGGAAGACGGCAGGGGCGTTGCACAGGCCAAAGGGCATGACCAGATACTCAAAGTGTCCATCTCTGGTGTTAAATGCCGTTTTCCACTCATCCCCCTCTCTGATGCGGATGAGATTATAAGCACCTCTTAAGTCCAGTTTGGTAAAGATGTGGGCACCTTGGAGGCGATCAAAGAGTTCAGAGATGAGGGGTAGGGGGTAGCGGTTCTTAACCGTGATTTTATTAAGACCGCGGTAGTCAATGCAAGGACGTAGGGAGCCATCTTTTTTGGACACAAAGAAAAATCCGGCTCCGGCAGGAGAGGAGGATTTACGGATAAAGCCCTTTTTTAAATTTTCCTGGACGTATTCAGACATGGCAAGAGTCTCTGGGGCGGATAGAGGATAAATTCTGCCCCGGGGTGGAGTAGTGCCCGGGAGGAGGTCGATAGGACAATCATAAGGCCTGTGAGGAGGTAGAGTCTCAGCTTGTTTTTTGCAAAAAACATCCGCAAAGTCCATATAGGCCTTAGGGAGACCGGTCACAGGAGGAACCACAGAGTCACGGCAAGGGTTACTGGGAACCGGTTTTAGGCAGTCCTTGGAACAAGAGGGCCCCCAACTCTTGATCTCCCCAGTGGACCAATCCAGGGTTGGGGAATGAAGTTGAAGCCAGGGAAGTCCAAGGAGAATTTCAGAAGTGCAATTGGGGAGGACCAAAAGTTCAATCCTCTCGTGGTGAGATCCGATGCACATTAGAAGGGGCTCCGTGCGGAAACGTATGGTACAGTCCAATCTTTCATTGTTTACACAATTGATGTAGAGGGGTCTGGCGAGACTGGTCACTGGGATGTTGAACCTGTTGACGAGAGAGGCCAAAATAAAATTTCCTGCAGATCCGGAGTCCAAGAAGGCCATAGTAGAGAAGGAGAAGGCAGAGGCAGACATCCGCACAGGCACAGTAAAACGTGGAGAAGCAGAGTAGACATCAAGGACTGTCTCACCTTTGTGCGGAGTCAGCGTACGTCTTTCCAGGCGGGGAGGACGGATAGGACAATCCTTCAGGAAGTGTTCGGTACTAGCACAGTACAGGCAGAGGTTCTCCATGCGGCGTCGTGTCCTCTCTTGAGGTGTCAGGCGAGACCGGTCGACCTGCATAGCCTCCACGGCGGGAGGCACAGGAACGGATTGCAGGGGACCAGAGGAGAGAGGAGCCGAGGAGAAGAAACGCCTCGTGCGAACAGAGTCCATATCCTGGCGGAGCTCCTGACGCCTTTCGGAAAAACGCATGTCAATGCGAGTGGCTAGGTGAATGAGTTCATGTAGATTAGCAGGGATTTCTCGTGCGGCCAGAACATCTTTAATGTTGCTGGATAGGCCTTTTTTAAAGGTCGCGCAGAGGGCCTCATTATTCCAGGATAATTCTGAAGCAAGAGTACGGAATTGTACGGCATACTCGCCAACGGAAGAATTACCCTGGACCAGGTTCAACAGGGCAGTCTCAGCAGAAGAGGCTCGGGCAGGTTCCTCAAAGACACTTCGGATTTCCGAGAAGAAGGAGTGTACAGAGGCAGTGACGGGGTCATTGCGGTCCCAGAGCGGTGTGGCCCAAGACAGGGCTTTTCCAGACAGAAGGCTGACTACGAAAGCCACCTTAGACCTTTCAGTGGGAAACTGGTCCGACATCATCTCCAAGTGCAGGGAGCATTGGGAAAGAAAGCCACGGCAAAACTTAGAGTCCCCATCAAATTTATCCGGCAAGGATAGGCGTAAACCAGAAGCGGCCACTCGCTGCGGAGGAGGTGCAGGAGCTGGCGGAGGAGATGATTGCTGAAGCTGTGGTAGTAACTGCTGTAGCATAACGGTCAGTTGAGACAGCTGTTGGCCTTGTTGCGCTATCTGTTGTGACTGCTGGGCGACCACCGTGGTGAGGTCAGCGACAACTGGCAGAGGAACTTCAGCGGGATCCATGGCCGGATCTACTGTCACGATGCCGGCTGGCAGGAGGTGGATCCTCTGTGCCAGAGAGGGATGGCGAGGACCGTGCTAGTGGACCGGTTCTAAGTCACTACTGGTTTTCACCAGAGCCCGCCGCAAAGCGGGATGGTCTTGCTGCGGCGGTAGTGACCAGGTCGTATCCACTAGCAACGGCTCACCTCTCTTGCTGCTGAAGATAGGCGCGGTACAAGGGAGTAGACAGAAGCAAGGTCGGACGTAGCAGAAGGTCGGGGCAGGCAGCAAGGATCGTAGTCAGGGGCAACGGCAGGAGGTCTGGAACACAGGCTAGGAACACACAAGGAAACGCTTTCACTGGCACGATGGCAACAAGATCCGGCAAGGAAGTGCAGGGGAAGTGAGGTGATATAGGGAAGTGCACAGGTGATCAGACTAATTGGAACCACTGCGCCAATCAGCGGCGCAGTGGCCCTTTAAATCGCAAAGACCCGGCGCGCGCGCGCCCTAAGGAGCGGGGCCGCGCGCGCCGGGACAGGACCGACGGGGAGCGAGTCAGGTACGGGAGCCGGGGTGCGCATCGCGAGCGGGCGCTACCCGCATCGCGAATCGCATCCCGGCTGGAGGCGGTATCGCAGCGCCCCGGGTCAGTGGATCTGACCGGAGCGCTGCAGTGAGGAGAGTGTAGCGAGCGCTCCGGGGAGGAGCGGGGACCCGGAGCGCTCGGCGTAACAGTGGGGCTTAGCTACTGCCATTTGCAGAAGAGTGGGAGAGCAAGCTTGTAACTGCAAGCTGTAAGCCTGTCTGCCTCCTCCAGAGTATTTTTACGGTCCCTGAAAGTTAAATTAAGGCTTCCCTCTCATATCGGCGGCAATTTATTACATAGTGCAAACCCCTACCTGTGCGCCTGATATTGATTTCTTTTCACATTGCACCTTGCAAACCCAGTGCAGCAGTAACCCCTTCATTCTCCACATGCCATCTTTAGTTCTGTACTGTAAATATTTCTCCAGCACAGAGACAGCCTGTTCAGTCTAGTGCATTTCCACCAGCACGATGTCATAGTGGCATAGTAATAAGGCATAGGTGCTGTATTTTCCAACTTAAATAAGGAAAAGGAAGAACCTGCACATGTTCTACTACCATACAACCAAGCTCTGGTCCCACCTCGGGAAAAAGTGATCATGAGAAATAGCTGTGCACTATGGATGGAGCTCTCAGGGGCTTAGTTACAGCAGTGAGAGCACTAAAAAACACCTTGTCAACACTCTAAAGAGTTTATTTAACAAAATCCAGGCTTAAAAAAAAAAAAAAAAAAAAAGTCTTTTGAAACGACAGGTATGCTGTTTTATTACATTCCATTGGTTATTGTTCTGATATTACCGAAAATGTTTTTTTGCAAATGTGAGAGCGTAATCGATGTATTTATCATTAGTGTCTATTAGTAATGTACAGCTCTCTCTGTAAGTAGGCTGGAGGCGCTTTCTCAGCCCAGTGTAAGCTGCCGAACGTGTCTGGTAACCATGTCCTGTGACATCAATGGGTTATGGAGGATTAACCTAAAGTGTCTGTTTAGTTTTACAGAAACTGCACCATTTTTGTACATTGGCTGTGGCCTTTATAAAATGCCTTACCACATGCTGTCAATGGATAGGAACCCCGTTATTGCTTGGGGGGGGGGGGGGGGGTTGGAATGCGAGGAGGACTGTGCCAATGTTCTGTACTATAATTTACTATACTTACCCACTGTGGTAGTTACCTATCACAGTCTCCTGCAGCTTCCTTATATGTGCCTGCTTCTGAGGAGCAGGGCCTGCACTCTTAGCCTATTACTGGCCAAGATGGAACACCACTGCAGCCGATAAGTGGGCAGATCCTGCTTCTAGGTGTCATATTGGAAGCAGGTACAAGCGCAGAGCAGAGGGGGACAGGAAGTAGCCATACCAGAAGATGTGAGAGACCGCAGTAGGCAAGTATTTATTTTGTACATGTGCATCCAAAGAGTTACTCGGCACTGCTTAAGGGACTAATATTACCCCTAGGAGTGGTTACTTTCGTGATCCCGACAGTTCACCTGCCAGATGGTGCTCACTGCGTGGATAGTGGTAGTATATTCTACTGTATTTACGTAGAAAAGAAAGGCAGGGCACTCACCATAGGCATATAAAAAGTCAATGATTAGATAAGGTGCATACAAGACAGGAATTGACGGACAAAGGTACGGGGATGGACTCCCAGGCAACGGTGCCGTTTCGCGCAGCAAGTGCTTTGACTGGCCCACTTGGGCCAGTCGAAGCGCTTACTGCACGAAACGGCACCATTGCCCAGGAGTCCATCCCCTATCTATGTCCACATCCGTTACTGCCTTGTATGCACCTTGTCTAATCGTTGAATAAAGAAGACCTTTTGTGTGCCTATAGTGAGTGCCTTCATTTCTTTTCTACGTATATACAGTTGAATATATATTTTGTACTTTTAGAATCCCTCCAGTTACATAACAAAAAATGTCTGTAAAAAAAAATATGTATATATATTTTTTAGCTGCTATTTAGGCAAATACAGTAAAAAGATGAACATTTCGGCTACGTGTGAGCAAATCCTTTTTATCCATGAGGAAATGAAAATTTTTATTACACACAATTATTGTTAGATCCTTTGTAGAATCCTTTATTATATGTCTACTGCTACGCTGGCTCTGTGTACATACTCTCTTGGTGATTTTTCATCAAGACACTTAATCCTGTGTATGGAAACCTCTTTTGTACATACATCAACACTATTGAAACAATTCCTGTTGTTTCAGAGCCAGAACACGAACTCTTCTTGGTTTACGGTAGAGGACGCCCAGGCATCATCAGAGGGATGGATATGGGAGCCAATATTCCAGATGAACACATGATTCCTATTGAGAACTTAATGAACCCCCGAGCCCTGGACTTTCACGCAGAGTATGGCTTCATGTACTTTGCCGACACCACAAGCTTTTTGATTGGAAGGCAGAAGATTGATGGAACTGGTCGTGAAAACATTCTCCAAGAAGGTGAGATCAGTTCACATCCAAGACTTGTCTAATAGTAAAAATCTAAAAAAAAATACTTGTTGTTTTATTAATTTAGTGATGGTGTTCCATGTTGTTATATGCACTGTGAAGTCTTTGTTAGGTTATGTTAACACGGCAAAATTTTCGCAATTCTGCAGAATTCCACGGTTTTTCTGTACTTGCGGAATCCGTGCAGAATTTTCTGCAGTTTCCTTCAGAATTCTGCGGAATTCCTGAGTACACATATAAATGTGGGCACATAGGGGAGATTCATCAAAACCTGTCCAGAGGAAAAGTTGCTGAGTTGCTCATAGCAACCAGTCAGATTGCTTCTTTCATTTTGCATAGGCCTGGTTAAAAAAGAAAGAAGCGAGCTGATTGGTTGTTATGGGCAACTCAGCAACTTTTCCTCTGGACAGGTTTTGATAAATCTCTGCCATAATGTTACTAACGTGCAAATTCCGCATGAATACTGCACTTTCTGCAGAAATTAAAGCCCCATTGACCTCCATAGGATTTCTTTGCGGAATTCTGCAAAATTATAACACAAGACTTATGTTTTTGCAGAATTTCTGCAGCTGTGTGAATGGGACAGCCAAATCCCATTGAAGTGAAAGGGCAATTGAAGGGGTACTCCGCCCCTAGACATCTTATCCCCTATGCAAAGGATAGGGGATAAGATGTCTGATCGCGGGGGTCCCGCCGCTGTGCATCCCTGCGATCTCCCTGCTGCCACCGGCATTTGTTTACAGCATCAGGTGCAGCGCCGGAGGCTTGTGACGTCATGGCCACGTCCGCTCGTGACTTCACTCCCACGCCCCCTCAATGCAAGTCTATGGGAGGGGGTGTGACGTCCCCTCCCATAGACTTGCATTGAGGGGGCGAGACCGCGACGTCACAAGTGGGGCGTGACCGTGACGTCACAAGCCTCCGCCCCGCATCGCCTGTCATCCCGCATGGAGCGAAGTTCGCTCCGTGCACCGGATGTCTGGGGTGCCGCAGCCAAGATCGCGGGGGTCCCCAGACATCTTATCTTTTGGATAGGAGATAAGATGTCTAGGGGCGGAGTATTCCCTTTAATTTTTTCAGAATTTTCATGCAGGTTTCAGCACAGAAATTCTGCATTGAGAACATGCCCTTAGAAAGAAACACGAAAAAAAAGGCATTGTAATTCTGTGCCCTCACAATGTCACGAATAATGAGGCCAGCTCTATTGTACGAAGGTTTTTTTTACTTGCATTTGCCTAAATTCTGAATGATCGGCCTTGGGTAGGCAGTGTATTTCGAGTCTGATTCTTGCAAAGAGATTAAAAAACAGTCTAAGTGCCAAATGATTCTCCTCCTCCCCCTACCCTCAATTCCCGGAGGCTTATGCATTCTTTTCAGTGTGTGACATGAGCTGTCCAGCCTGGTACAATCCAGCTCATTAACTAGGTGTGATGGTCCATAGACGCCGGTCTGACATTGCGGCTGTCACTGCTTTTTTATTTTTTTATTTTTATATATATTCGGAGAAAAAAATAGGATGTTACTACTTGATTTATAGCCGGAATTGCGATCATTTTCTTCATTTATGCCTTAGTAGATTTATTGAAGAATTGGCCAAATCGAGTAAATTCGATTTTGCAATATTTACCAGGTTAGATCGTTGTAGAGAATCTTTAATATATTGATTTTGTAAAACAAAATGTATTTCCTTTGCAGAAGTGTATATGTATTCTGGCCTCCAATATCTCTTACCTTGCCGTTGACTATTCTCGTCATGCAACCACTAGCAGGGTGTGCCAGAATGTGGTGAATGATTTACACATTAGACACTTTTATAATAGTGCTATATCATCTGCTTTGCTTGTTTATTCAGTAGTTTTCCATCTGGAGCTATAAATTTGTTCTATTTTATTGTCTCTATATTTGCCCATCAGGTGTGATGTATTTTCTGCTTGATATGTCTTAAAAAATTGATATCCAATGGAGCTACTGATGGGCCATATTGCCTATTGTCATGTGACCTCTTTTTACTGAAGCATGACATATGCTGCTCTGGCTCACAGTGGTATATAATGCCACTCTACGGTAATGTGACTCTCCATCAATTCTGGTGAAGTAAAAGGAACTACACAGGTTAACTCGAAAGGATCAAAACTTTTTTTTCTGCTTATCCGTATGATTGAAAAAGCCGCATTTACGGAAATCATGATCATGCAGATTTTTATTTGAAGCTATACATATCTTGTGTATAAGTTAAATTAGGCCTGCATACATACAGTGAAGGAAAAAATTATTTGATCCCTGCTGATTTTGTACGTTTGCCCACTAAGAGATGATCAGTCTCTAATTTAATTGTAGACTATATTTCAACAGTGAGACACAAAAAAAACAATAACAAAAAATAAAAATCCAGAAAAATGCATTTCAATTAAGTTGAAATATGGAGATGATTTGTATTTCACAGGCTGTGTACTCATGTCTACCACAACAAATTATTGGGTCGTTTTTGAAACGCATGGCCCAAATCATGTTAAAAGTTGTGAATTTTACCACAATTTCCGTCATCAGGTCACTTGCCATAAAGCACACTGTTTTTACAGCGATTTCGGCCATTCGCAGCAAAAATGCATGTGGTAATTAGTTGCGGTAATACATACGTGTAGGTAGAGATAATGTGGACAGCACCAAACGATAGAACAGAGTCGGAGAAATAAAGTATCCAGCAAGGTAGGAAAGCACAGCTGAGCTAATCAAGGTAGGAAGTATAAACAGACATATCCGCACTCACCACCGGGTTCGGCACGAGACGTTCCTATGTGGAGACGGCCATGGGATCAGAGCGACGGCAACTCTTTGTGCGCTCAGAGGCGAAAACCGGGTATTTCGCGCACTTGCGCTTCATCCGGCCTTGAAGGCCAGATGAAGCGCAAGTGCGCGAAATAGCCGGTTATCGCCTCTGAGCGCACAAAGCAATGCCGTCGCTCTGATCCCATGGCCGTCTCCACATATGAACGTCTCGTACCGAACCCGGTGGTGAGTGCGAATATGTCTGTTTATACTTCCTATCTATGATTAGTTGCGGTAACACAACCTGTGAAAGCATCCTAATTGTAAACAAGTATTTACTCCTCCTATTGATATGCAAGATTTGTGGCTCCCAGGTGTCTTTTATATGAGCGGAGATTAGGAGCACTCTCAGAAAGGGTCAGTGGGCAATTTGTATAAAATCAGCAGGGGATCAAATATTTTTTTCTTTTCCTGTATGTCTGGAAATCTGTGTCCACTGACATCCCACTAGGTGCCATATAGGCTGAAATTGTGCTTGGTGTGTGCACCATGGCAAGGCATGGATAGTTGACATTATGTATTTGTTTGAATTGTATCTGTTATAAAGCCTTGAATACATTTTGAATGTCATTGCTTATTCTAGGTATCCACAACGTAGAAGGTGTTGCTGTAGATTGGATGGGTAACAATCTGTACTGGACAGATGATGGCCCAAAGAAGACCATTAGTGTGGCTCGCTTAGAGAAGGCATCTCAAACCAGAAAAACTATAGTAGAGGGCAGAATGACTCACCCAAGAGCCATTGTGGTGGATCCTCTGAATGGGTAAATTATAAATGAAGTATATCTTTATTTCTTTTTAATAATATCTTACTGGAATTTAGGTAGCCGTTTTTCAGCATGTGCTTTGTCAATGAATGCTCATTTTACCAATAAAGTTTAGAAGAGGTTTCTGTGCTGACTTTCCTTGGACTTTGGGAGCTGATGTTTATTAAATCTTTTTAAAGTTGGATGTACTGGACTGATTGGGAAGAAGATCCTAAAGATAGCAAGCGTGGAAAGATCGAAAGAGCGTGGATGGATGGCTCTAACCGGAACGTCTTTGTTACATCTAAAGCTGTTCTCTGGCCTAATGGACTGAGCATAGACATTCCAAGAAAAATGTTATACTGGGTAGATGCCTTTTATGACCGTATTGAAATGGTATACCTCAATGGCACTGGTCGCAAGGTAAGAATGGTCTGCCTATAAGCATGTTCTGTCATACTTTCAAAGTTTGTTTAAGGCTGGGTCCACACTACGTTTTGTCCCATACGGGAGCGCATACGGCAGGGGGGAGCTAAAAGCTCGCGCTCCCGTATGTCACCGTATGCGCTCCCGTATGTCATTCATTTCAATGAGCCGACCGGAGTGAAACGTTCGGTCCGGTCGGCTCATTTTTGCGCCGTATGCGCTTTAACAACCGGACCTAAAACCGTGGTTGACCACAGTTTTAGGTCCGGTTGTAAAAGCGCATACGGCGCAAAAATGAGCCGACCGGACCGAACGTTTCACTCCGGTCGGCTCATTGAAATGAATGACATACGGGAGCGCATACGGTAACATACGGGAGCGCGAGCTTTTAGCTCCCCCCTGCCGTATGCGCTCCCGTATGGGACAAAACGTAGTGTGGACCCAGCCTAACTCACATGAACGGATTCTATGTAAATGCTGGTTTACCTCTACAACTGATCACTAGATAAGCTAATGCAGGGAGTAAAATAGTATTTATAAGGACATTTTCATTTGATAAAATATTGTTAATACTACTTATTCCCCCCAATCTGTACAATCGTGAGCCAGTATTGCTAATGTAGCCTTGCCTGGGTGATGATTATGAAAAAGTAATAGAGATACCTAAGTACTTTGGCATGGCTACTGTATTGTGCTCAAATCCTTTCAAGCATATACCATAGTCCCCACTGCTGGGAGCCATCAGTATTCTTTTAGTCTTTCATCTACAAGAGATGACCATGTTTTTTTTTGTGTTTTTTTTATAGGCTGTATATGAAGGTCCAGAGTTGAATCACGCTTTTGGTCTTTGCCACTATAGTAACTATCTGTTCTGGACAGAGTACAGAAGTGGTAGCATTTACCGGTTAGATCAAGCCTCCAAAACAGTCACCCTACTTAGGAACGAGAGACCACCAATCTTTGAGATCCGAATGTATGATGCTCAACAGCAGCAAGGTAAGAATAGTCCAATTCTTCGATACTAGAGAAAAACTGACATTCATTTTGTTTTTATATCTTAAAGGGGTGTTCTGCTACTCAGCGTTTGGAACAAACTGTTCTGAACGCTGGTGCCGGGAGCTCATGACGTCATAGCCCCTATGGGAGGAGGCGTGATGGCGAAGTACCCCTTTAATGTACCTACACCTTAAGTATTCAGGATCTGAGTAACCTGCATGTACATATATCAGATAATATACTCCTTAGACATAACAGGGTACTAGTTGGCATTGCCCCAAGTGTGGAAGAATTGTTGGACTGGTCTCTGATAACAATGAAAGTGCTATGCGTTGTGAAGTGAATGGTGTACTTTGTCTCAGTCTCTCAGTCCGAGCATTGTACTTCAGCAGTCTGGATTGAATTGTTCACCCTACGCCTTTTGTTGACAAAGTGTTTTGTGCATTTTTTATGCCAAACATAAGTTGTTTATATCTTGATATCAATCTTTATGCATTCCTTTAAATGTAGCCAAATATTTTCATTTTTTTCTGTATGAATGCCATGAATAGAGAAGTCATTCAGAGATAAGGTTTAATTTTTTAAGTTTTGTTTTCTTCCTTCCTTTTTTTTTGTTTGTTCTGTTTCCATACAGTATTTTAATTCTGTCAGTTCTGACTGTTCTCCCCAGGAAGGGGATACATATAAAAACCGCTTCAAAGGATAAAAAATAGTCTTTGAGGGCTGGTATTGTTAAATGGGCACTGTCACTTAAAACAAAAATAACTTTTAGGTTTTCTAGAAACATGTAAGAAGTTTTAATCGGTCCAATTCTCAGTGCTGAGACCCCCTACTCTTCGTTACATGAAGCAAGGAGAAGCACTTGGCTGAGCACTTCACCCCTGGCTTGCTGTATTATCCATCTCTCCGCAGGAGGTTGTCTTCATCTTAAGTTGATGGGGCCACCTCCTGCAGTGAGACTGGGATCTCAGTGAGCTGGGGAGAGAAGTGCTCAGTGTAGAGCTTCTCCTGGCTGTATCTAACCATGAATAGGGGTCTTAGCACTGAGACCAGACCGATCAGCCCTTGTCTCTAGGCTATATGAAAAGTTTTACCAAAATGGCAAGGACACGTTAAAGCTTAAGGGAATCTGTAACTAGTTTCATGCTGTCTAAACAGGCAGCATTATACACTGTGACAGGCTTTCCTATCACAATGATCTACAATTCTCTCTGAATGGCAGTGCCTTTTCAGAGAAATTATAGTATTACCTATGGCCAGAAATGAGGCGCAAAGTCATTTGGGTGGTCCCCGGCAGCTTTATTGGTAAGTGATCTTTCTAAAACTGCACAACTATTTGAAATGATTTATCATTTTGATAAGTACACTCTCAGTACCTGTGGTTCGGGCAGCATGTAACTAATAACAGGTTCTCTTTAGTATAGTCATCATGTCTTCATGCCTATTTCAGGTCAGACACTGTTTTCCATGCAAAAGCCACTTTTGACTGGTTTTCTTGTCTGTTTGCTAAAAGTTATTTTGCTTTTGTTTTTAAAGTGGGCTCCAATGCTTGCCGCGTAAATAATGGTGGGTGTAGTAGCCTTTGCCTGGCAGTGCCTGGGGGAAGACAGTGTGCCTGTGCCGAGGACCAGATTCTGGATGATGACAATGTCACCTGTAAAGGTAAAGCTTCTTTTGTTTTATTCTTTAGCTCTCACATACTTTAAATTAAAGTAGGTTATCTCATTCACATCTAATAGGTCATATGGACATCAAAGAATGGCACGATACCCAATTGTGACTTTCTGAAGCTAGGTCAAAGAGTAAGAATGGCCCCCATTTTGACAAACCCTGTCTGCCCATATATTACATTTTCATTTGGATTGCTTGCATTTAATATTAGATTGCTGCTGTAGCTGTCAGGAGCTGACGGAGTACAGTTATTAAATAAGGTTTAAACTTCACAAGAACATGTAATCTAGTCTTAAACATGTACATTAAAAGCTATGGACACTTTTGCACAGATTTTTTTTCTTGGAAGGGGAGAATCCTTGAAGGGCAGATCACACAGGCTGTAGATAGAGAGAAAAGCAAATATAAGGCAGTTTACAGAGGAGCACATGGGTTGTTTACAAGAACAGAGTGAAAGCAATGCACCCACAGCAGGCTGTAAAAGAAAAAACAACTAAAAATGTTTTATACAAACCTATGGACTAAAGTGTTTTTGAAACATAATAATTACAAACCATGAATAAAAATTGTCTTTAAAAAGGGATATACTTGCCTAGCTTTTTAAAGAGGCTGCTTGAAGGAGGTGGTGGGAGTTGGTCCCCCACTGATTTAACATGGATGCATTTCCTGAGGATAGGCCATCAGTTTCAGGATAATCCCTTTAAATTGATTCTATTTTCAGTCCATTTTACAAATAACGCTTGCCTTCAGTAAAGTTCTTTAAAAAGCCTGACTGGGTTCAGAACACAGTGCCGCCATAGCTGTCCATGATGTTTGGTTAACATAGAAGGCTTTTGGCTTCACTCTGGCCACCAATTCAAGCGAAGCCTTTTATTTGTGCACTGACCCAGATGCATAAATAAAAGCTTATGAATGCAAGCATTGCTACCTATTATTGATTCAAGGGAGGATCCATTTTGAGAGGTATATTGTGCATTATTTATTGCTTGATTGAAACGAGACACCTTCCTGATTTTCCTGTCAAAATATTAAATGGAAATGCCGTTCTACTTGAGTGCATTCTGCAGAAGCTTAATGTTTGTTTTCTTCCTTTGTGAATTCTTACTTTTTAATTTTAGCAATGAAAAGTATGACTAGCCTTCTTTTTTATATTTTTTTTTTGTAGAGAATAAACCTTTAAGTAGTAGTAATTTAATATTAAGAGTACATTTTTAAATAAAATGCTTTTAAAGCTGTATGGAGAATAATCTAATCCCTCCTATCCATATGCCAGAATCATACAATATCATTAGTTATGAGTGGCCTTCACCCTGGATGTGAACCTGACCATGTACGATCAGCATTAAAATTTATTCGCCGAATAAGATAAACACTAAAGTTTTATGGCGTCTCCAGATTTTAATTAAATTCCTAATTGGATTTGTGTCTTAATATTAAGCTCTAACATACCTATATTTTATTCTTTTTCAAGCCAATCCATTATACATCCCCCCTCCCCAATGTCAGCCTGGGGAGTTTGCCTGCAAGAACAGTCGCTGTATCCAGGAACGCTGGAAGTGTGATGGAGACAATGACTGTCTAGATAACAGTGATGAGGCTCCTGATCTATGCCGTAAGTAGCCATTGCTTGTGGCAGCTTTGCCTTTAACTTCCCCTTATATTTAGTAACTAGACTTCAGATCCTAAACTCACCTCTGACATGACTATTTAAGCATGGATATGTAATTTTCATAAAATAACAACTATGGTGCATCTCCGCTGTTGTTCCTCCTGGAAATGTATGAATACATCGACAACAATTCCCCTTTAAAAAGTGGTGTGTAGGGATACACCTCCAACTTGTAACACCCAGTTGTCTATGAATTAATATATATTTTTATTAAAAAGAATGGATACAATACTTTGTTGTTTTCCTCTTTGTTGTTTTTAAAATTATTTTGCTGGGAACAAGAAAAGGTATATACTCACCTCAGTCCCTCACAGCTCCTCATCCCTACAAGTCACAGCTACGTCCTGCTTCCTGTTGAAACGCCATCTCAACAGCAACTGTCTGCTCAGGCAATCACTGATCGAGACGGGACAAAGCTTATACCAGTGAGTGGACAGATACTGCTGAGACCACGTGTCGACAGGAACTAGGAAGCAGCGGTGATGAGCTGAGGACCTGAAGATGCCAGACGGGGGAATCTGGGTAGATGAGTATTGCTTCCTTTTAGGATATACATAAACCAGCACAATATATACATATGTGTGTATGTGTGTGTATATATATATATATATGTATATATCCTTTTCCTGAACAACCCCTTTAAAGGGTATTCTGATGGTGACTTGTTTCAGTCTGTTTCCTGCTTAAAGGGGTTGTCCCTCCTTCGGCTTCTCCAGCCTGTTTGCAGTGACCAGAGGTGGTTGGAAAAGCTAACATTGTCCAAAGCAGGCAAGTTATGCAATTTGCAATTTTTTGCCATTACAGCTAGGGATCGGCTGATTATCGGTTTGGCCGATATTATCGGCCGATATTCACGATTTTGGACATTGCCTTTTACCTTGCCGATAATCCGATAATGTACGCGCCCCCCGCAGTGGCAGCTGAGGCAATGGGGCAGTGGCGGTGGTCGGACTAAGGACCGGCAGGGAGAGAGAAGCGGGTGGCGGCAGCAGTCTCTGGCCCAGCAAAAGCCGATGCAGTTCATTGATTTAAAGCGCCCGCTTTAAATCATTGATCTGCAGCGGGGCCGGGTGCTGCAATAGCTGATTACTTAAACCGGAATATCGGTATAAGTTATCGGCTATCGGCCTTAAAGTCCGCAGATTATCGGTATCGGCCCTAAAAAATCGATATCGGTCAATCCCTAATTACAACTACTTTTGGCTTCACCTATAAAATAAAGTACACTGTATGTACAAGAATGTTTCTCAGACAGACAGCAGAACACTTTCTCCTCCAAGTTTTTTTTTTACTTCCCATGGATTGCTCCATCTCTATGCCCCATCTGATGCTTAATATAATGGTGATGGGTAGACAATGAAGTGCTAGCAAGATGCCTTCTACAAATAATTCGTTTTTTGGATGATGTGACAGATGGAGAAGGTTGTTCTCTGGGCCAGTATGGTCTCAGCTATGAAGTAACTAAAATGGAATGGATCAAATAAATTACAATTTCTAAACAAATAGATGAAAAAACCGCTTTTAACTGTAATTTGGATCAGCACAAGACTCCTCTGGACATTTGAGCTGTGACTTCTGGAATGTTAGTGATACCTTGAATAGAAGAAGAGTTATCTGTAATTTTCTGGTAATGGGACCCTTGTCCCTCCGGGTATAATTATCCGCCATTCTACAAGCACATTAGCTTCTTAATTGCTATTGGAGATGTAAATGCCGCAACAAAGGTTGTGCGCTAAAGAGCGAGCGGGTTGTAGCAATTAAATCTCCTAGTTGGGGAAGATTACGATATTTTCCGTGCCATGAATATAATAATCTAAATCAATTGGTAGAGGTCAAAAAGTATTTCTTTAGCTTCCTTTAAATAACTTTACAGATCCTGTCCCCTATACATTACTCATCGTTTTATTGCATTTATAAATATGTATTGAGGTATAATTTATTTCTAAAACAGAAGGTCAACTCTTTGAGGAGATTGTATCAATGTCTTGTATTGGTGCTTGCTCTTAAACAGCCAGCAGCCTTTACAAATGTATACACTGAAATATGTATTCCATTGGTTTAAAGCAGGGATGGTCTTTGGATGGTGCCTTGTGCAGTACCTTCTATTGGTTTCCCCCATTTGGTACCATCATAAAGTGTGCAGGCAGCTCTCTATACCATACAACAACTAATTACTAGTAACGTACAGGATGATGCCGAAATGACAGTGCCATACTTTGGGCAAATACCGTATATACTGAAGTATAAGCCGAGTTTTTCAGCACGATTTTTCGTGCTGAAAAAACCCCCCTCGGCTTATACTCGAGTGAACTCTCCGCCTGTCAATCCCTTCTCAGTGGTCTTCAACCTGCGGACCACCAGATGTTGCAAAACTACAACTCCCAGCATGCCTGGACAGCCATCGGCTGTCCGGGCATTCTGGGAGTTTTAGTTTTGAAACATCTGGAGGTCCGCAGGTTGAAGACCACTGCCTTGGTCATCATCCAGACCCCCCCCCCCCCCTTTAGTTTTCGTCCCTGTGCGTCGTCAAGGCAACGTCACTAGTCCGGGGCGGGGGTCTGGATGATGACAAAGGCCGCAGTGGTCTTCAACCTGCGGACCTCCAGATGTTTCAAAACTACAACTCCCAGCATTCCCGGACAGCCGATGGCTGTCCGGGCATGCTGGGAGTTGTAGTTTTGCAACAACTGGAGGTCCGCAGGTTGAATACCACTGGATTGACAGGCAGTGATGATGAAGGGGGGGGGTGGGATGATGACAGGGGGATGATGACAGAAGGTGAAGATGAAGGGGGGAGGTGTGGGATGATAACAGGGGGATGACAGGCGATGATGATGGAGGGGATGATGACAGGCGGTGATGATGAAGGAGGGGGATGATGAAGGGGGGGTGATGACAGGGTGATGACGAGTGTTGATGATGACATGGGGGGGATGATGTATTTCCCACCCTAGGCTTATAGTCGAGTCAATAACTTTTCCTGGGTTTTTGGGGTGAAATTAGGGGCCTCGGCTTATATTTGGGTCGGCTTATACTCGAGTATATACAGTAAGACTTTCATACAGTTGTCTACATTACAGCTAGAGATGAGTGAATCTTTGGTAAAATGTGCAAAATATAATGCATTATCCATTGATTCGTATAGCTTTTCTGCTTTTCAAGTGTTACCATTCAGCAAAGTCTGCTAGAACACAGTCCCCGGTCTGGGGAATGGGAACACATTGCACAAAATATTTACTTATATTTTATTTGCATCCAGCCCACACCTACTTGCTTGTCTTTGTACAGAATTAAGAATAGGTGACTCGTGTTTTCTCAAACACTGTCTTGTCTTTAGATCAGCACACGTGTCCATCTGATCGATTCAAATGTGAGAATAACAGATGCATCCCCAACCGCTGGCTGTGCGACGGCGACAACGACTGTGGCAATGGAGAAGATGAATCTAACTCTACATGCTCAGGTGACTATACAGTGTAAAAATGACAGCACCTGAACGTTTTATTGATTTTCTAGGACTTGCTGTGTTTCATGTTTATTGGATAGAGTATTTAAAAGCTTTGTTCAATTCTTGTTTTTTGTGCTTCTGTTGTAGGCATACATTGGGAATATTCCTTAATGTATACCTCCATTGGAAGGATCCAATGTACTGTATGCCCCTCTATAGGAATACAGTGGGCACACACATTGCTTATTGACTCTTTTAGGAAAGAATAGCATGCAAGGCACTACTATACTGTAAATAAAAGACACTTCTGGTGCTGATTCATGGGGGCTTATGGATACGTTGTGTGTGCTTTAGCAAAGACTAGATGGGAAAGAAGCCTTTAGCTGGCCATACAAGTGCTAGCCTAACCAACTAATTTCAGAGCACGATCGGTTCTATAAGAGCCTCCCATCTCTTCCTTGATGTCAGAAGGGATAATAAGGGGCATGTTCAGTTCTTAATACGTTTTCCTTACGGGAGATAAGCTGTCAACAGAGAGGTTAGCACCGCCTCCCTGGCTCTCCGTTGAAAACACATCCATGTGTATGGGAGATAGCTGTCAACTGAAGGAGAATTTGGCCCACAGCTAACATGCATGTACAGCTTTAGTTCTACTTCGTGGAATAATTCTTTTTATCCTCATATATATTAATCCTTTTCTCTTTCTGCTTTACAGCTCGCACATGCCCTCCTAACCAGTTCTCCTGTGCAAGTGGTCGTTGTATCCCAACATCTTGGACTTGTGATTTGGATGATGATTGTGGTGACCGTTCCGATGAATCCTCTACATGTGGTAAGTTGTTACTACTCAAAAAAACTTACTTTAAACCAGTAAACCAACAGTGTCAGAAGCTAAAAAAAAATATTGCCTAAGTTAGACAACTGAGAATGTGGATGAGGTAAAACATTTGTCAGTACTCCATGCAGACTAAGGAGTTATGAAGCAAAGTATCAGCCCTGAACTCCATGGATTGTTATCGGGAAAGGACAACCTAAACCAGACAAAATCAGAATTTTAGATTTTTGCCTAGTGTTTAAATTTTCTAGTGAGTCAATTTACAAGCAGATTGGTAACCACCAAAGGTGCCACAAAGACACTCAACAGTTTCCCCATAAAACTTTGTTTCACAATTTAAAAAGCTTCTTTCACACTTTAATTTAAAAACTAGGTGATAAAGAATAAAGCCTCAAACCCATATGTAATTCCTACAAATTCACTTATTTTCCCCAGACTTTTTATAGTAATGATGCTTTCTTTTCAGAGAAGTTCCATTTTATGAGGCTGATGCTGCACTTCTATGTAGCTTTTTATGCTTGTGGGACTTTTTGTCATATTAATTTACTTATTGTATAGGATTTTGTGTTACTCTTTTGTTCCCCTTAAACTGGCCCCATTGAAACGTTACCAGAATCACTGGCTCTCTTAATTTCTAGGTGGATTTCCTAGAAGTCTACTAAAGCAGTTCTTCATTACTCACAATAGAAAATCATTGTTGATGTGCAGTTTGCTGTCTTATCTGAGCCACTAAAAGGAATGAAAACATTGAAAGGTTTATCTGTTTTTCGCAGTGATTGTGAATGTGTTTAGTTTGTAGTCATCATTCTTTTTTATGGATGTGTTCTTCACACGGGATCTACTCCCTTCTTGTAGTATAACACTGTGTGCTGGGTCATCCTTCAAGCCCTGTATGGGAGACAATTCAATAAATTGTGTTTGCTTTTCTCAGAAAGATTTGAATAGACCAATGATGGATTCAGGTCCTTCTTAGGCTAAGTTTCCACAGTTTTTTATGGTGTTTTTTTTTTTTTTTTGAAAACTGACACTATAGTTTTTGAACCAAAGTCAGAAGTGGATCCAGTAGGAAGGAGAAGTATAAGCTCTTTCTCTATATTTCCGATTCCTAGTGAATACACTTCTGGCTTTAGCTCAAAAACTGCAGTGGCGGTTTCCTGAAAAAACCTGTGTGGAAACTTAGCCTTATAGTTTCACCAGCACGACATTGGCCGTAAAGACTTAAAAGGGTATTCCTGGCAAAAACATTTTATCCCCTATCCAAAGGATAGAGGATAAGATGTCTGATCGTGGGGGGCCTACTGCCGAGACCCCCTGCGACCTCCCTGTAGCACCCGCATTCTATGCTGGTGCTGAATCTCAAGTTTCGGAAACCTCCAGCTTTCTGGGACTGGGGATGTGACGTCACGCCACACCCACTCCATTCATGTCTATGGGAGGAGGCTTAACGGCCGTCACGACCCCTCCCATAGACATGAATGGAGGGGGCGTGGCGTGACGTCACGTCCCCAGTCCTAGATACCCGGAGGTTTCCGATACTAGAGACGCAGTCCCCGCATAGAATGCAGGTGTTGCAGGGAGATTGCGGGGGGTCTCAGCAGCAGGCCCCCCGCGTTCAGACATCTTATCCCCTATCCTTTGGATAGGGGATAAAATGTTTTTGCCCGGAAACATAGTAAACATATGTGTTACGAATGTTTAGTGATTTGTTTGTCTATATTATGAAATAATGCTGAAATTTTGCAGTTTTAAGTCTGGCCACAAAGCTGAAACTTCCTGTTTTCTATAGATCACTTTCTAGCAGGGCAAAATGACCTCTGCACAGATCGTAGACCATGCCTAAAAAAACTCTAGGCATCTCTAGTTGTTTGGGAATATCTATGGATGTGGGGCTGTCATACCATTATCTGACTTGGAGTACTATAGATATGTAAGGTTCTGGTACTGTTTAGGCAGAGGAACATAGCAAGGGGAAGGGGATGTCGGGAAGATCACAATGTACATTAGGCTTTTGGTCAGTGCAGTGATGTGAATGCTATGGGCCCTTACTTTTGTTCTGGAGGAGTGCAAGTATATTGGTTGACTAGAGATAATCCCCTTGAGAAGACAGATGTATGGGATAAATTCCGAAATGTTGGCTATCACCTTTTTCATTGCTCTTAGGATGTGAGCAAATTTCCATCTGAATAATAATTTTATATTTAAAGGACCCATTTAACAAGTAGGAGTTGCTGAAAGCTGTGATTCCTTATAGGTTAAAAGAATATTCACTTTATAGTCGATTTCTCAACAACATGTGGGAGCAAAAACATAACTTTTGCACTAAGTACATAGGGGGAGATTTATCACAACCTGTCCAGAGGAAAAGTTGCTGAGTTGCTCATAGCAACCAATCAGATCGCTTCTTTCATTTTTCAGAAATGAAAGAAGCGATCTGATTGGTTGCTATGGGCAACTCAGCAACTTTTCCTCTGGACATGGTGAATTCAAGTAGAAAAAAGAGATGGTCGCACATCTACATATTGTATTTTGATCTATTTGCTTCTCAGCATAAATTCAAAAACTAACAGGTTGTTAGTATATATTTTGATCAAAAGGTACAAGCCCACTCGCCACATCAAGGCCACCTAATTAGAGAGGGTCCCTAGCATACCACCGCCATGACACCAGTGCCCACGGGGGAACAACCCACTGGCAGAGCAGCCCCAATGCCACTCAAACCAGTCCCTGGGTTGCACCTCCCTGCAGAACCAGTGCCATGGCAGCAACGGCCGCCGCACAGCGCCACACCAGTGTGAACAGGGTGTAAAAGCTCACTTACCATGTGCTCCCAGTCAGACTGGAAGGCTGCAGGAAAGAAAAAGGCCCTTGTGTAGCTAAGTTTTGATAAATCTCCCCCATAGTGTTCCATTGCAGGCCTGACATAAGAACGTTTTCTAAACATTGGTTATCAATGAGTGTTAGAGCTGTAGTTGTATATGACTTTCTTATTTCTCCATGACCTACAAAATACTTGTGAGTTTGTCTACTACAGTACAGTAGGGGCTTTGGGCCTTAGCGTTCTCTCTAGATTTCCACTTAACTTGGCACGCCATCCCAGATTTGACTAGATCTTCTTTGATATGTTAATATGTGACATCCACAGTGCAGCTTTATTAGATCTTGTTGCACCCGTGTCTCATGAGTAACCTGCATTCGGTCACAAGTTACTTGTTGCAGTAACTGTATTTAGGTGTAAAACATCTCATGGTTGCCTGAAACACCAGTTTTTCCTTTTTTTATTAGTGTTTTCTAAGAATAACCCTGCCATAGTATTACTTCTTCATAGCTATAGTTTACACTTATCTGTCAGCTTGAAAAATTTGCAAAAAAAAAATGGCCTAGTTGCCATAGGCACGTTGGGTTAAACATGCTTTGGCCTGGCATATTTCCTTCCATGTTATTTCCAGGTGGGTTGCATGATACACGTATGTCTATTAAGATGATTTGGTAACATTTTACTTTTTCTTTGGCAGCCTATCCGACCTGTTTCCCTCTTACACAATTCACCTGTACCAATGGCCGTTGTATCAACATAAACTGGCGCTGCGACAATGGTAACAGTTACTATTTTACTTTCCTGTGCCAGTATTAATTCAGTGGTGTTCTGGTGTGAACTGTTTAATTTATGAAATGTTATGTGCCACCGAAGTTAATAGGTAATAGAGGAGTATTAACCTGATTTCGAATATATTATTTTTTTTTCCACCTTATGCATAAGCTGGTAAACACGAAACAGCACACATGAAATAGCATATACAACCTATGGAAATTATCATTAAGCATATATGACTTTCTCCTGCTCCTTTGCAGATGAATGTTTTGTTCAACATTTTGTTAGCATATATACATTGTACTTAAAGGGAAATTAAGAGTCAGTTCCTCCTCACTAAACCCAAAGCTTATAGTGCTCGTGAACCAGATAACAATGATGATGGTGAACCGGCTATCAGTTTAGCTTTAAAGGGGTTGTCTTCCAAAACTAAATTTGTCTAAACTTGCCATGCATTATGTAAAATAAAACATGTTTCAAATGTACAAATAATTTCTATAATTGTACTATTTGGGAAACAGACTTCCTAACCCCCCATGTGCTTGCTTTGATTTGGTAACCTGTTACACAAGGTGGTCACACATTGTCAGTTCAACTGCAGTTCCATGGTCTGTCCAGGAAGTTCTGGCTTAAATTGTACCTGTCAGTTCCAACAAAAATTTTTTTTTTTTTATATCAGTCAGTACCTAATCCTGACCATGTACATTACATTTTTTTTGTGTCTGGCACCTTTATTTTTTTATTACACTTTTAATTTAGCTCACTAGTCTGAATTCCTCTCAAATGGAGGGGGCGTGGCCTCACTGTGCAGGTCTCCGCCCCCTCCCTCAGTATGCTGTCTGCTCACATCTCCCCTAGTATTAGCAAAACTACAACTCCCAGCTTGTCCTCACTGACAGTAGCGGGACACAAGCTGACAGTGGAAGGATTTTTCCTCCAGGTGTGAGCCCTGCGCTCACAGCTGTCAATCAAGGAAGTGTGTCCATGACATAGGTGATGATGCATGGACACAGCAGGACTAGTATGTGTCCAAGCAGGCAGTTGTTTCACTGGCTTTTTCAGTATGAAATACCGAAAAATTTCTAATGAAAGCAATTGCAAAACCTATTGGTTATACATGCTTTACAACATATCAAATGTTTTTGTATCTGACAGTGCCCATTTAATTAGTCTCCAGTACACCAGCAAGCAAGCGGGGTTATGGGAAAGTGTGTGCTCTGTTGCGTGGCAGCAACAGTTTAACAGTTCAGTGGGGAAACCAGGAAGTAATTAGATCAATCGGGAAGGAGAACTCTACAGATATATAAGTGACTTTCAAACAGCACATTTATTGTCCTGACATATATGTATGTGATACACATCTGATTTTATCAACTTTGCTTCTTTAAACAACCCCTTTTGAAGGGGTATTCCAGGCAAAAACATTTTATCCCCTATCGAAAGCATAGGGCATAAGATGTCTGATCGCGGGGAGCCCGCCGCTGGGACCATCCACGATCTCCCTGCAGCTCCCGCATTCTATGCGGGAGCTCCGTCTCCAGTTTCGGAAACCTCCGGGTTTCCGCGACTGGTGACGTGACGTCACGCCATGCCCCCTCCATTCAGGTCTATAGGAGGGGGCATGGCGGCCATCACGCCCCCTCCCATAGATATGAATGGAGGGGGCGTGGCATGACATCAAGCCCCCAGTCCCGGAAACCCGGAGGTTTATAAAGGGTGAATACTTCTTATCTAGGCCAGAGCTTCTCAACTGGACAACAGACAAACTGTGGTTACACCTGGGGCTCCCCCAAGCGTGACATTAATGCACTTACAGTAAGGTGCAATGCCAGCCCCGAGCCCCCAGTACCAGTCATTATGCTTCTAGTGACCAAAGCACTGATCTATGTTGATATGTTGGTAAATTCTGTTATAATATAAAAAGGTTGTTATATATTAGATGCAGCATATACTTTACCCATGACTGAGAAGAACTGGTAAATAAATTGCATTGTTTTGTACGAAGCCACTCGTCCCATGCATTAATCTGATCAGACGACTAAAAAGGACACTTGACCAATGCCTTATGTTCATTTTTGCGTAATTTGTGTTTGTCTTTTGTGTTTTTATTTGTCTGTAATTTCTTCTATTCTGTGTCTTTAACGTCTTGAATGTCTTGTCTTTGGTTGGTTTCTCTTTGTTTCAGAAAAAGATTGTGGGGATGGCTCTGACGAAAAGAACTGTACAAAGTCTGCCGGTTAGTGCATAGGTCAACATGCACCATCCAGCCAGCTTAGGGATATAGTAGTGTCTTTTAGACTCTCAGTGGAACTACACAGCTGAGTCAGAATCCTGACTTCTTGCTGAAGAACATCATCAGATGAGCAGATTTTTGGTTCTTTTTGTATATTGTAATAGCATTATATGAAAGCTATGCAGCTTGATGCAGCCAGGTCTTACCCAGCTCTATCCCATTTTTCAAGGGTTTTCTAAAATTGACAACAATTACATATACTCATCGCTCTTGTTGTTCCTGATTCAGCACCACTACTGCTCCTAAGTCTACTGAGGAAATGTCCTGGTGAAGTTGTGTTGCCATACACTTTTCCAGTCACTGTTATCCGCGGTAGCTGCCCCATGTATCGTTATCCGCAGCAGCTGTTTCATGTATCGTTCAACCACCAGATCACTTGCCCAAGAGACTCCGGAGCAGTGGTAGCACTGGTTTGAGAGTAACCGGAGCATTAAACATATATAATTCTTTATAGAAACCAAAGAAAACGTAGGCGCACTCACCGTAGAGCTGAGACTGTCGTGTCGGGTAGCCGGGTCACAGCATAGATGCTGGTATCGTGTGGCGCTCGGAGGCTATGCCGGCAGTTTCGCACGTAAGTGCGTGCTTCTTCCGGCCTCTGTGAGGCCGGAAGAAGCACGCACTTGCGTGCGAAACTGCTGGCGTAGCCTCCGAGCGCCACACGATACCAGCGCCTATGCCGTGACCAGGCTACCCGACACCGGACATCCAGACGCGACAGTCTCAGCTCTACGGTGAGTGCACCTACGTTTTCTTTGGTTGTTATATTTGATACTTCATATCTGTGTACGTGCACCCCGCAGGAGACTCTTATCGGAGGTTGCCGAGGACCTTGCTGTACACGTCATTAAGTGATATAGTTCTCCATGTGTGCTCTCCCTACATTTTTATCTTGGAATTCGATATATTATTCTTTACCATATCACTTCCTGTCTCTGGCAATTTTGTGTCAATTTAATAAAGTCCCTTTAATGTGATGTCCATTTCCCATCCTTTATTTATCCTTATTAAATAAATGTCAGCCTTGTGCATTTAGGGCCCATATCTGCTCAAGTCTTCCGCCTGCTGTCATCTTGTTGAAACAAAGCATAGCAGCTCTCCATAGATTTTTAATAGACTTTTATTAGTCGATCTGTTGATCCTGAGTCCTTAAAGGAGTAGTCCAGTGGTGACTCAGTGGTGAGCAACTTATCCCCTATCCTAAGGATAGGGGATAAGTTGCAGATCGCGGGGGTCCGACCGCTGGGGCCCCCTGCGATCTCCTGTATGGAGCCCCGACAGCCCGCGGGAAGGGGGCGTGTCGACCTCCGCACGAGGCGGCGGCTGACACGCCCCCTCAATACAACTCTATGGCAGAGCCGAAGCGCTGCCTTCGGCAATCTCCGGCTCTGCCATTGAGATGTATTGAGGGGGCGTGTCGGCCGCCGCTTCGTGCGGGGGGCGACACCCGCTATCTGGCCGGAGAGCCGGGGCCCTGTACAGAGAGATCGCAGGGGGCCCCAGCGGTCGGACCCCCCGCGATCTCAAACTTATCCCCTATCCTTAGGATAGGGGATAAGTTTTTCACCACTGGACTACCCCTTTAATATCAATCTGTTTGTTCAGGATAAAAAAAAAGTTGATCTACTTTCTCCCCCCCCCCCTGAAATGGCTCCACTATTGTCCTCTGGCTGTATCTAGTATTGCAACTCCCTCTCATTTACATAAATAGAGCTAAGCTGCAGTGCCTGACACAGCACAAAAGTAGCGCAGACTTTACTGTTTTTTTTTCTTCTTTTTTAATCCTGAGCAACCTGGAGTCCTAAATCTTAATTCGTGAAGGCCATCTGTTGTAATGTAATCTGCAGTTTAATGTAGTGGATGAAATGTGTTTACGGGCCCTTTATTAGTAGATTTGTCTCATATTCACCAGTACTAAGGCCTTTCGCTTGTCATGAGCCTCGAGAACTAATTGCTTTAGCAATGAAATGAAACTGCCATGGATGATACAAACCATGTGGACCAAAAACTCCATATTTATGCCGATTAAAAGAATACTTAGAGCCATTGCCGCCGGGCCGCCTCAAATGTCGCCCGTCTTAGACGTGAAATGTTATTCTCCCATTCAGATATGGTGCATGTCATGATCTATGCAGTTTCTGTGTTCTTTTTTCTAAATGTAGATATTAGAGCTTTTGCCTTTTTTGTTAGAGAAGGGGGTGGGTTCGGCTTTGCATATTGAAATAGCTTTATTTGACCTGATTCCGGACTCCTTTGTGTTTGTGATCAGGTCAATGACTATGCTTCACAGTCAGTCCTCTATGCTTTAAGTTACCTTAAAACTTTTACTGCATATATTGCTTTATAATTCTGTCTCCTTTCTGTGGGTTTGCCATTTTTTTGCATCACTTACCCAGCATATTGCAGCCATATACAGTGGTCCCTCAAGTTGCAATATTAATTGGTTCTGGGACGACCATTGTATGTTGAGACCATAACTCTATGGAAACCTGGTAATTGGTTCTAAAGATCCAAAATGTCATCCAAAAATAGGAAAACATTAGAATTAAAGAAAAACAAATAGATAACTAATATAGATAAAGCAAATCCTTACATATAAAAGTAAGAAATATCTGCTGGGAGCTGTAAATCACTGTCTATTTCAGTGTTTTCCAAGCAGGGAGCCTCCAGCTTTTGCAAAACTACAATTCCCAGCATGCCCGGACAGCCAAAGGCTGTCCGGGCATGCTGGGAGTTGTAGTTTTGCAACAGCTGGGGGCACCCTGCTTGGGAAACACTGGTCTATGTAGAGGACAGGAGCTTCTTCAGGGTCCTGTACAGTACATGCAATGTCCTAAAAAAAAGTAACATGGAGCCGCCCTCACCTTGTGTCCAAAGGAGCAGGTAACCCTGATACAGGTAAAGAGTAGTACAGAACATGTAATACCTCCCTGTACTGTAGGGGCAGCGCTACCAGACACCAATCAGTGCATACACTTCAGTAATACAAGGGGTTTTACCAGTAAATTGCCCATTCTGATTGGTCATTTCTTCCGGCAATTGACAAGTTTCACAGATCTGGACTGTCCGTACATTGTATGTTGAGTCTGGTTTCAAGTTACAATGGTCCAGAAAAGACCATTGTATGTTGAAACTATTGTATGTTGAGGCCATTGTAAGTTGAGGGATCACTGTATAATGATGTGAATACATTGGCCGATAACCTGTCAGAGCGACACAGAAGGTGGACAGAACCAAGAGGGTTTTATAGAAGAAAACGCCTGGTTGGTTGTTGCAGGATTGTCTTACAGGTGCACAACCTGGGCAGTGCCTTCAGCTCCATGTTTTTCTTAATGTTCTTTGTGCTTACTCTTTTCTCCCTCCGCAGATCTAACTTGCTTTGTTTCTTCCTGTTCTATTATTCTTGCAATTGCTCTACCAAAAATTACCCTAATAATGTATAGTATTGACTGCAGCCTTTTTCCGAGGACCTGGGCAGAATTGTAGATCATTTCTTTGGTGTCCATTCATAATTTTGCTCTTTGTATTCAGACAATGACTGTGGAGATAACAGTGATGAGGACGGCTGCAGTCACTCCTGTTCTAGCACCCAGTTCAAATGTAATAGTGGCCGCTGCATTCCAGAGCACTGGACATGTGACGGGGACAATGACTGTGGGGACTACAGCGATGAGACCCATGCCAACTGCACGAATCAAGGTAAGAGGCTCAAAAAAAATGGTACCATTTTTACATAATCTTTACATGAGAGGATGGGTACCATGTGTCGTCTTTCTCTAACAGCAATCTATCTGTGCTTCCATAGCACAGACAAATGCTTTTATTTTCTGGTGCCATGTTTCAGAGGCGTTCTGAAGCACAAAGGGCTTGAATGCCTCCTCATTCCCCCTCCCATCTCTGTCCCTGCTTGTGGACAGTCAGTGCTCAGCCTTCAAATCTTGTTCCTGTGCTGTGAGATTTGGAAACAGGGCTTGGCTTCCAGCTGACTGTCAATCAAGCAGGGGCAGGGATGGGAGGCAGAGTGAGGAGGTGTTGCAGCCCTCAGCACTACAGGGCTTGGAAACACCTCTTTGCACCAGAGAATAAAAATATCTTTATACATTATGGAAGCACAGACAGGTACATGAAAGGTATCTGTCTATTAGATAGCTGTTAGGGAAAGAAGTGTTGGCAGTTTGGAGCATAAATTGCAGCTGACAGATTCCCTTTAAGAAGTGAACCTCAAGTCAGCCATAAATATGTAATATCAATTCAAACATCCTGTATGCACATGTTTTAGTAACATGAGTGTACATCTTTAAGATATGCATTTATGTCATACACAGTCAGGACGAGCCCAGGTCTCCTGCTTTATTGTATAATGGGTTTTGTTGCCTTTTAACTAATGTAGATTTATCTATTTAACTGTTTATGTGCGCACATGTAATTGTTACTATATGCATTTAGCACATTTTCTGAATGAAGAAAAGTTAAACTTGTATTTTATTTTTTCACAATTTTGAATCCCCTTTCATCACATAAATAGCCACTCGACCCCCTGGTGGTTGCCATACAGATGAGTTCCAGTGCCGTTTGGATGGCCTTTGCATTCCTAGCCGCTGGCGCTGTGATGGAGACACGGATTGTATGGATACAAGTGATGAGAAGAACTGCGATGGCGTGACACATGCATGTGACCCCAATGTCAAGTTTGGCTGCAGGGATTCTGGTGAGTATAAGTAATGGGGGAAAAAAAATACTGGTTCAAATCTTTTAGAGTCCGGTCCCTTGTTTTAAAGGGGTTTTCTGATTATAGTAAACTACATTTTTATTTCCAGCTAATAAAATATATATGGTCATAAAACAGATGAAAAGTCTCAAGTAGACTACATTTGATGAATCTATGGACCTGCTGCAGTATACATTAAAATTTCTTTTGTACATTATACATTGGAATGTTTTTTGTTAAAGGAAACTTGCCCTGCATAATTAATGTACGGGGCTTAGTACTGGAAGCCAAGCATGGAGGGGGGAGGAGGCATGCATGCTGCAGCTTAGCACCACCTCTATGACACTTAGTATAGTAAAACATGATTTTACAACTTTGCAACCAGCCATCAGCTAAGAAACGGGTAACATTTGTTTCATTTCCTATCTGCCCATGTTTACAGCTCTGAGCATATGATATTCAGACGTAAACTGACAGGTTGAACACTCAAACCATTATGTGATTGGGACCTAATATGTTACTAACACTAACATTTCCTCTGTTACTACAGCAAGGTGCATCAGTAAAGCCTGGGTGTGTGATGGAGATACTGACTGTGAGGATCATTCCGATGAAGAGAACTGTGATATGCTCGTGTGTAAGCCGCCATCTCACACATGTGCACATAATACTTCCATCTGTCTACCGCCTAAGAAGCTGTGTGATGGCATCAATGACTGTGGCGATGACTCTGATGAGGGAGAACTTTGTGGTGAGTTAGATTTCCTGGTGTCCTTTTTCCCTTGTTTATGTTTTCTCATTTAAAGCTCTTTAAGGACATGAGGATATCAAGCATGTAGATATGCTTGTACAAGCTGGGCAACCCATTTGCCTGTAGGATATTGTATACAGTTCTCATTTATAGACTCATGCATAATACTCTGGATGTCATACGGCTGCATGAGCAAGTTTACCATCCAGTGTGGCTTCGCGCTTCAGCAAGCCCTGCATCGGATCAAGGAGGACATTGTAACTGGATGGGAAGTAATCACTTTAGGGTGGTATCACACCCAACTATTTTTGGAGGAACACCACAGCAGTTTTTGATCTAACAAGGAGAAGTTTAAGTCCTTTCTTTTTATTTTTCATTCCTTCTGCATCCAGTTAAATAAAAGAAAACTGCCTCAAAAACTGCAGGAATTCTCCAAAAACTCTCTGTGAACCCTCCTCCAAGGAGTTAAAGGGGTATTCCGGGCAAAAACATCTTATCCCCTATCCAAAGGATAGGGGATAAGATGTCTGATTGCGGGGAGGGGGGCCCGCTGCTGGGACTCCCCGTGATCTCCCTGCAGCACCCGCATTTTATGCAGGAGCTGCGTCTCCAGTTTTGGAAACTTCCGGGACTCGGGATGTGACGTCACGCAACGCCCTCTCCATTCATGTCTATGGGAGGGGGAGTGATGGCCGTCACGCCCCCTCCCATAGACATGAATGGAGGGGGCATGGCGTGACGTCCCGTTTCCTAAACTGAAGATTCAGCCCCGGCATAGAATGCAGGTGCTGCAGGCCCCCCCCCCCCCCCCTCCCACGCAATCAGACATCTTCTTCCCTATCCAAAGATGCTCAGAGACTCTTACTAGTGGTTGGCATGTACTATAACCTAACACCTTCTAGTTTCTTTTGTACATAATGCCTATAAACTGGTCTTCAGTATTTGTTCTAGTACATCAGTAACATTCCTGAGACTGGACTGAAGACATGTTTGCCGAATGAAATTATTTTGCATTCTCCATTTTAGCATCTGATGTTCCCCACATCTCTCTTGAACAGATCAATGCTCATTGAACAATGGTGGATGTAGTCACAATTGTACTGTGGCCCCTGGAGAAGGTATTGTGTGTTCCTGTCCATTGGGAATGGAAACCGGTCCTGATAACAAGACATGTCAGATCCAGAATAACTGTCCCAAGCATCTTGCCTGCAGCCAGAGGTGTGAGCAGGAGAAGTTTACCGTCAAGTGCTCATGTTACGATGGCTGGATCCTGGAACCTGACCAAGACACCTGCAAAAGCTTAGGTAAGTATACATGGGAATGGTTACTTATGTAAATGTTATGCCAGTCAGAAATAGTGGCTTTTTAATAAGTGTTTGGCACATTTTGGCAAAAAGTGTGAAAAGGTAAATTTATGTAAATATACCTTTTAGGCTGCGTTCACGCGCTGGTAACTAGCAGAGGGGGGGGGGGGGGGAGAGGGGGGATCTGCTGTGAGTTAACTACCATTAATTTGAACTGGTCCGTGGCCAGGCTACAATAGTGTCAGATTTGCAGACTGCCAGCAGACCCGTTCAAATAAATGGTAGCCTAACTCGCAGCAGGAAATCCGCTGCTAGTTAGCGCACCCTGAGGTGGGGTTTACACACAAGTATGATGGACAGTATTTGGAACTCGTTTTGGTCAGTAAATTTACTGGAACCGAAGTGATATACAGTAAAACTATTATGGAAAGATAGGAACCTTTTTAAGTGTTTCAGACCCACTGGTTTTAGCTAATCCTGGATTTACCAAAAAGGCGGTAAAGTAGGTATAAAAAGAAGCTGAATTTTTTAATCTAATAATGTGTCATATTAAAATCTATGGTCAAGGCATTTGCACACATAGAAAAAAAAAAAAAACTTGGAATGACATCCATTTTTTATCCAATGTGTTCACTGACAGCCCTTTTTCCAAAGACACTAATAAAATTATTGTTAGATTTAGAAAAACTGCTGCTTTTTATACATATATATATTTATGCATACAAATACCAAACAAGCATGATGCTTGAGAAAGGCGGCGAGATGCCGCTGAAACGTCACATCCACTGCTGACCATGGGTCAATAAACACCGTTTTTGCTATAAACTACTTGGAGTGCCGTTGGAGCAATTTTGTTTGGTATTTGGATGTCTGTGCCTGATCTGCGGCTGGGACCAGGTTACTATCCACGAGCACCCACCATCTTTGCCTATTGTGTGTTGCTTCCACCATTGGTTTCTATATTTATACATATATACAAGATACATACAGGATTCTTCAAATTTCTTATAGAATTCCAACTGTTGCTTGAAAAAAAAAGGAAGATATCAGTGCATCACCATAGCATTGGCGTACTCAGCACTTAAAGGGGTACTCCGCCCCTAAACATCTTCTTCCCTATCCAAAGGACAGGGAATAAGATGTCTGATCGCGGGCGCCCTGCGCTGAGGACCCCTCGCGATCTTTGCTGCGGCACCCCAGACATCCGGTGCACGGACCGAACTTCGCTCCATGCCAGATGACTGACGATGCGGGATGGAGGCTTGTGACGTCACGGCCGCGCCCGGCTTGTGAAGGTCACAGCCACGCCCCCTCAATGCAAGTCTATGGGAGGGGGCGTGACATCTGTCACGCCCCCTCCCTTAGACTTGCATTGAGGGGACGCGGCCGTGAAGTCATGAGCCTCCTGCACTGCACCCGAGGCTCTAAACGAAAGCAGGAAAATTGCTCTACGGGTGGAATACCCTTTTAAATAAACTGTAAGCTTCCTTTTTGTAAGTATTTCATTTTTTTATACAATTAAATCTTAAAATAAAAACGACACTTTACAAGTAAAAAACGAAATAAATAAATATGCCCTAAAATAATGATGAGAGCTGTGGGGGAGAGTAAAGTAAAAAAGAAAAAAGAACAAACAGTATCTGTCTCTGTTACATGGCGATGACCCCATCTGAACAGTAAAGTCATTCTGGTTTTGTGGTGTTTTACCAAAGGGTGAACATTCTGGACTAGTCTTCATTTTCTTCCCATCAAAATATAGCCGCATTTCCTGTTGTGTCTGTATTTAACCGTCCTAAGCTTAAAATCGAGGGCATCGTTCCCCTGGAAAATGCCTTTTCTATACATGTGGCATCTTTGTTTATCCCATGACCTGGGAGCACCAGCCCTATCCAAATGAGTTCAGTTTGCTTCAGACGTGCGCCAAAGGAAACAGTGACACAGCCATTCGTCCAGCTCTTGTCGTCCTCAGAGAGGCGCAGTCAGCATATTAAAAGACCCTTATAATAGCCCCATTGTGCTGGGGACCGGGTGCCATGACCAAGGTTTTCTGTTTGCTCAGAAGATGCGCAGAGCGTTTTCCTTTTGCATTCACCCTGTCACTGCCTGTGTAACCCCGTCGGCGCTACCTCATTGTATAACCGGCGTGTTTGTTCATTGTGTTCCATATCCAAATATTGTGTGACGGGCCTTATATACAGTTTAATATGCTGCTTCTTCCGGGGCTAAGGAATTAGGACCACATTGGAATTGTTTGCAGTCTCGCGGGGTGCCTCATTGTATGGAGACTATTGCTCTTGGACGATGGTCCAAGGAGCTGGGAATGTGCAGTTATGTTTTCAGCTGCTTTAAAAACACTGTGGGAAGCTGTGCCGGCCAATATATATCTTTCATGACCTTACTCCACCTCTGATCTCTCATAGTATAAATATTTTCTATGGACCTGAGCTGGCCTTCACCTACGTACGAGTGATGGCTGCCATGTTTACTTTCTTCTTAATGCTTCATCATTAACCATCAATAGTCCTGAAGAAAGAAGCCATAATAAACCAAAGAATATTTCATGTATCGCAGTTACACATAGAGGCCCTTTATGTTGGGGTCTAACTAGGGATGGGCGGTAGACCGGTTCATACCGAATACCGAAATTTTTGTGCTGCATGATATGAATTTTAACCCATACCGCAATATCGGTTTGGCCCCTCCCCCTCGGTAATGAATTATCAGCCCAGCGCTGCGTTGTCCCCACATCGGGGAACTAATCATATGTGGCACATGAGCGCTGTTCTGCGCCCCCCCCCCCCCAATTATTAGCCCAGCACTGCGCTGTCCCCATCGGGGTACTAATCACATGTCACCCGCAAGCGCTGCCCTCCTGGTCCCCCTGTTTGTTGCAGCCGCCGGCGCTGGCACTCTTTACCAGTGGTCTTCAACCACCAGATGTTGCAAAACTACAACTCCCAGCATGCCCGGATAGCCAACGGCTGTCCGGGCATGCTGGGAGTTGTAGTTTTGCAACATCTGGAGGTCCGCAGGTTGAAGAACACTGCTCTATACTGTACCCCTATGCCTGGGCTGCAAAAGGTAAACAAAATAAACTTTAACTCCCCTTTCCTGTCAGTCTGGACCAGCTTCCTAGGGAATGCAACGTCGGACAGCCGTCAGCCTATCACCAGCCGCAGCGATGTTCCGCCTCGGCCGGTGATAGGTTGAGCCCACTGTCATGTAAGAAGCCGGCTTCTTACATGAATGGGCTCAGCCTATCACCGGCCGAGGCGTAACATCGCTGCGGCCGGTGATAGGCTGACGGCTCTCCAACGTTCACATCGCCAGGAAGAGCGTAAGGCCGACATAGAAACATGCGTTAAAATTTATTTTTGTTTACCTTTTGCAGCCCGGGCATAGGGATACAATATAGAGTGTAAGCGCCGGCGGCCGCAACAAACAGGAGGACGAGGAGGGCAGCGCTTGCGGGTGACGTGAGTAGTACCCCCATGGGGAAAGCGCAGCGCTGGGCTGATAATTAATTATTATTTTTTGGGTGGGGGGAATAATGTTATATACCGTGGAACCGCCATAAGTTACAAAAATACCGCGATACACCTATTTGGCCATACCGCCCAGTCCTAGGTCTAACGCCCCTTTGTTATCTTTTTCATCTACTTTAGTGGAGTCATACAGGATAATTTATGAGACCTGGCAAATAAGTGGACGCACGTGATAAGAAACAGATGTGTTTACTGACCTCTTATTTCTGCTCATGGAATTCAGAAATGATCTATAAACCTTTGTTTCCACTTTCTTCAGATCCCTTTAAACCATTCATCATATTTTCAAACCGCCATGAAATCCGTCGGATAGATCTGAATAAGGGGGATTACAGCGTCCTTGTGCCAGGATTGAGAAACACCATTGCCCTTGATTTCCACCTGAACCAGAGCACCCTCTACTGGACGGATGTGGTGGAGGACAAGATATATCGCGGGAAGTTATCAGAAAGTGGGGGTAAGTGCATTTTGTTCTGTGAATTGTTTTTGTTGTTACATTCTTACTTTTGGAAATCAGGAGTGGACACCAAATTGACCATAAAGTCGTCCTGACTTCATAGTTCCTGACTTTACACCACAACATTTTCTTCATTGGAGACAGAAATTTTAAAGGAGTATTTCAGCCTTATTCATCTTATCTCCTATCCAAAGGATAGGGGAAAAGATGACTGATCGCAGGGGTCCCGCCGCTGGGACCCCCACGATCTCTGTGCAGCCCCTGGCATTCTGTGTCATCACGTCTCGTTCTTGGAGGCAGCGCCCGGCACAGAATGCCGGGGGCTGCACTGAGACCACAAGGGTCCCAGCGGCAGGATAAGATGTATAAGGCCGGTATACCCCTGTAAGTATGTATGTACCCCAAGAAGAACCTGGTCAAAGTTCCAAACTCATTGCATATTAATAAAAGGAATTGCATTTATACATTAGAATCCGTGTCTATTGGGAGAAACGCCACCAATTTTCACATCGCTATTTAGGAAGAAAATTATCTTGGCCCAAAATAAAGACAATTGGGAACTACCTTTGCCCTCCGCAGGATACTTTGTTGATCTGTGGAAAGAATTTATCAGGATCCCCTTTTTTTGTTCTTTTGTGTTAAAGGGGTTATCCACCAAAAGATGATTTTAGTACGTACCTGGTAGACAGTAATGGGCATGCTTAGGAAGGATCTGCGCTTGTCTTGGGGCTAAATGGCTATGTCATGAGATTACCATAACACTGGAGGCTAGCTTTTTGTGAACTTGTATTTACTGTTTGACTTTTCTTCTTTGCCTACAAATCCCAGAATTCCATTTTACTACCTCCCACCCATCAGCCACCCCACCCATTGAAACATAAATGAGCTGCATCCATTCAAAAGACCTGTGGTTTTCAATCAGGGTGCCTTCAGCTGCCGCATTAGTTGCAGATTGATCTCTCTCCCACCAAGCGATCCCTCCACCCATTGAAGCAGACAGGCTCCCTGTCATCAGCTGACTAGTGAGTCAGGTCTCGGGCAACATTGCAACCTGGGAAAAATCTGAGACAACAGTCATTTTCTATGCTGGTAAAAAGAAATATTAGGGTGAAAATCACAGAAGAATTATGAGAAAACTGTCACACACAGGTACAGACACTATATTATGGACTACACTAACTGTAGCATAGTCAAATGAAAAAAATTCCTGGAATACCCCTTTAACAAAACAAAAAAGTCAGTGGCAAAAGGCGTTTAACTGAATAGGCATTCTATTTTAAGGGTACCTTTTCCCTAATCATGAATAAAAAAAAAAAATGTAAGTACCTTTTAGCAGAATACCAAAACGTGGTAAACTGACATTTTCTCGTCTTTGCATCAACCATTTGTTTATACACCCTAATAGTTGGGTAGGCACAGAAATATAGTAAGGTAAATAATAGATATAGAGATTTCCCATACAGCAGTCTTTACATGTGTGGCAGCAGTGAAGCATGTGTGTGTGTTTGCAGAGTTCAGCACCCGCCTAGAGAGTTGTCTGGTCGGGGCTGCACATCTTAATGATACCCTTCGTAGCCGGAAAACATTCATCATGATACGGAGTTAATTGGTATTCGGAGCGACTGTTAATGCTAATTATAGTCTGATGGCAATTACTAGGAGGAGGGGCCGACAAGGCGAGATGCTGGCTCCCCGAGAACTGGATGTAACCGTCTCTGTTGCATAGACCAGTGTTTCCCAACCAGGGTGCCTCCAGCTGTTGCAAAACTACAACTCTTAGCATGCCCGGACAGCCAAAGGCTGTCCGGGCATGCTGGGAGTTGTAGTTTTGCAACCGCAGGAGGCACCCTGGTTGGAAAACACTGGCATAGACCTTCATTATTGTGGGATTTCCTTACTATTACTTTATATACCGGGAGGGGTTCAAGGCACCTCTAACACACATAGCACAGTCTATCAGAACTTGGAATTTGTCTCCATTTGTCTCCTGCACTAGGTTTGTAAATGTCTTCTATTAAAGGGGTATTCCAGGCAAAAACTTTTTTATATATCAACTGGCTCCGGAAAGTTAAACAGATTTGTAAATTACTTCTATTAAAAAAATCTTAATCCTTCCAATAGTTATTAGCTTCTGAAGTTTTCTGTCTAATTGCTCAATGATGATGTCACGTCCCGGGAGCTGTGCATGATGGGAGAATATCCCCATAGGAACTGCACAGCTCCTGGGACGTGAGTCATCAGAAAGCAGTTATACAGAAAACAGCAACTCAACTTCAGAAGCTAATAACTATATGAAGGATTAAGATTTTTTAATAGAAGTAATTTACAAATCTGTTTAACTTTCCGGAGCCAGTTGATATATATATATAAAAAAAGTTTTGGCCTGTAATACCCCTTTAAAAAAAAAATCTTAATCCTTTCAGTACTCATGAGCTGCTGAAGTTGAGTTGTTCTTTTCTGTCTTAGTGCTCTTTGTTGACACCTGTCTCGGGAACTGTCCAGAGCAGAAGCAAATCCCCATAGCAAACCTCTTCTACTCTGTGCAGTTCCCGAGACAAGCAGAGATGTCAGCAGAGAGCACTGTTGCCAGACAGAAAAGAACAACTCAACATCAGCAGCTGATAGTTATTGAAAGGATTAAGATTTTTTTAATAGAAATAATTTACAAATATATGTAAAAAAAAGTTTTTCCCTGGAATACCCCTTTAACCGCCGGACACAAGGCAAAGCTGCAGATGGATTTGTGCTCAGATCCTCTGTGCATCTGCATATGAATGCTCCGCAGCATGACACAAAGCAGACCCCTTCTGAGCTATTGTGTGTCCGGACACTCAGTTACTGTAGATGATAACTGTGTAGATTTCAGGATTATAGGGCTTTTGTTCACTTTTTCCTTATGACTCTTTACACAGGTTTAGCGGTAATTGGTTTTTTTTTTTTTTAAGTAAATTGCTTAAACAATTCTGGATAGGTGATAAATGTCTGCTGGGACCACCAATAATCAAACCATTAAACCCGGGGGCTGCAGGCAGATTGGGCAGCATTTATTTATTTATTTATTTTTTATTTACATTTTTGAGGAGCCATAACAAATTTATAGTATTTCTTATGATTTATTAGACCTTTTTCAGGCCCATGACAGCCTGTTGTCACCCTCTCAATCACATTGTGGGGGGGGGGGGGGGCAGTGAAACCACCTCCTGACCTCTTTTTTTTTAAGAACAATGGGATCACATTGCATAGACTCCCAATGATTTGATCTCTTCAGTTATATATCAAACAGTTTTATGATGACCTTTTTCTGTACTTTTTGACTTTTTATATTTTCTTTCTTCAGCCCTTACCAGCTTTGAGGTTATCATCCAGTATGGCCTGGCAACACCTGAAGGCTTGGCTGTAGATTGGATCGCTGGAAATATCTACTGGGTAGAGAGCAACTTGGATCAAATTGAAGTGGCCAAATTAGATGGTACAATGAGGACAACCCTTCTGGCGGGAGACATTGAACATCCTCGCGCTATTGCCTTAGATCCTCGCAATGGGTTTGTAATCTTTTTATTTTTTTTTCCAGCAATATATAAAACAATTATTAATCAGGGCAAGCAAAGAAAAAATCACCTGCACTCACCGCATAGTACTGGACTGTGAGCTCCTAATTGGACGGTATCGGTGGATCCTGAAGGAAAGTGGAAAAAGAGAAAAAGGAGGTGCGCTCCTAGTGGAGTATTACTAAGGTGGAGCAAGATATGCACAATGCTTTTAATCGCCCGTAGACTCGCTGAGATTTGTAGTCCAGTTGAGTGGGGGGCAGCCTCTACGTCCTTCACCGTGACCTCCCGGTACTGGTGCAATGTAATTGGTAATCAGGAAGAAAATTGGGATGTGTGTGATGGCGCCTAATCCCAAGGAAACCAATATGCCAAAAATATTTCTTAAAAAGAATTTGGCTTTTATTGGCAAAGTATAGAAGGGTGCAACACGTAAGTTTCGAACCCGTGCCGGGTTCTTCGTCAGGCAGAGAGTGACGAAGAGCCCGGCATGGGTTTGAAACCTATGAATTATTTTTGGCATATTGGTTTGTTGGGATTAGGCGCCATCACACACGTCCCAATTTTCTTCCCGATTACCAAGTATCAGTGGATCGAAACCACTGGCAGTAGTCTCTGAGCGCCCACAGAGGTTCTGGAAGCTGATCCACCAGTACCGTCCAATTAGGAGCGCACAGTCCAGTACTATGCAGTGAGTGTAGGTGTTTTTTCTTCCTTTGCCCTGACACTTGTTGATACATTTATTATCTACATTTCCTAGCACCAACGCTGGACATCTACTTATGTGTGTCCCCACCTACTCCAGCGCTGATCCCTGAATGTATCCAACTCTGTGTAGGGGAATTTGGTGGTGCCTCCCGTTGATCTTAGTGGCATAAACAATTATTAATAATAGCTGTTATACCAGTGTTTTCCAACCAAGGTGCCTCCAGCTGTTGCAAAACAACAAATCCCAGCATGCCCGGACAGCCTTCGGCTGTCCGGGCATGCTGGGAGTTGTAGTTTTGCAACAGCTGGAGGCACACTGGTTGGGAAACAATGTGTTATGCTGTAAGTGTATACTGGCTGTAAGGGTAAGGTGCTGCAACCGTTCATGACTAAACTCCAGATCTAGTTTTCCAGTACGATGTAAGACAGTCCAGGTGAAAACAAGTTATAATCCATTCTTTAGGTTGGTGCTAACTGCTGGCTCCATGCAGATCCAGTTGCTAGAATTGGGGTCCTTTGTCCCCTATTAGAATGGCGTGGTGGTGGAGCTTGTGCAACGCCGCTCCATTCAAAGTCATTGGGACTGCAGGATACGGTATCTCCAGCACTCACCTAGAGTTTGAATGGAGCAGCCGCGCCGCCACTTTATGCAAATGGCGGATGTGGGTCATGCGGATTCGCACAGAACTAAACAACAACTTTAGCTGCAATCCTACTGCTCTTCTACATAGATTTCGAGGTAGGTAGTTAGGATATTTTTCTCTCGATTAATATTGTCAGAAGGAACACTTATGCTGGATTTACATATTGCGATGAGGTTTCTGATTGGACACGTTTGCCATGCTTTTTTTTAAAGGGATACTCTGCTGCTCAGCATTTGGAACAAACTGTTCCAAACCCTGAAGCCGGTGCCGGGAGTTTGTGACGTCATAGCCCCGCCTCTTCATGGCATCACGCCCCGCCCTCTCAATGCAAGTCTATGGGAGGGAGCGTGACAGCTCGTGACGGGGCTATGGCGTCACGAGCTCCCGGCTCCAGCATTCGGATGTACCCCTTTAACCTCAAAAATTAGTAACAGAATGAAAAGGAAGGAGGATTTTGTATCTTCCATCTTGGATTTGTTCCAGTTACGCCTGCAGGTCCTTTTTCCTCAGCAATGTTTAATTTACACATAAATTCTATAAATAGGGATGTATCATGGTGTAACGTATATGCCAGGAGATTATTTGCAGTGTGGACAGTTTTTACAGCATTTTAGTAGGAATAAGTCTTCCGAACTCTAGTAAGAAACATTTTTGAAGCAAAGAAGGATTCTTAGGGTGCATTCACATCACGATTTTACCATCCGACTTTTTCTCACAATTTTTTACTTTCAAATCGGACAAATCGGCATGCCAAGTCGTATCCATTGACTTCCAGTCAGTAATAATATCCAACACATGCATCAGTTTTGATCCGCATCCGAATTTGCACGGTTTTAGATCGGGGGTAAAATCGTGGTTGGTCACGATTTTTTGCCCAGATTCAAAATCAGTTTGAAAGAGTCTCTGATTTTTTTAAATTATTATGGCCTATGTAAATCATGTTTAATCGTCTGACTGTGCGATTTCATCAGATTTATCGCTCACGATTTCTTTTTTACACATGCGCTTTAAATAAACTTTATTGCCCTTGACATACATATCATTTTCTAAACATTTTTGTGAAAAATCGGATGAAATTTCCAGCTGTACGATTATTTGATACGATTTTAAATCAGATACCAAACTATTTTTTTTTAAATACGTATACGATTTCAGGTAATCTGATTTTGTCCGATTTTACTGTCTGTTAATCGGATGGTAAAATCGAGATGTGAACCAGGCCTAACTTCAAAAATAGGGACCCTTTGGTGGTATGACTGTGAGTGACTGGCACAAGCATGCTCCAAACTAACGATTGTGCTGCCCGATAGCACAGTTCATGCTGTAAATGACTTGTTCTGCACTTGCATAACTCTTCGAAGTGTTTGAACTTCTGTACAATGTAGAGAATAGTGATGCATTTTTCTATTGTAGCTGCTTCCATCCTAAAAGGCACAGCCCTGTGCAGACACTTGTGGTTTAACTGTTAACATTTCTGCAGAATTCTGGCTCATCTGACGTTTTTTTTCCAGTGTCAGAGTCCAAAGATAAGCTTGTGGGACTGTAATTGATAGTTGTGTTTGATCAGTCCAGCGGGAGATTCTTGGAAGTGTTTTGAAACAGAATGGAAATGGCGTGCCAGAGCTTTACTGCAAACACATAAACTAGGATAGACAGCGGCTGGAATGGTGAAAGTGACAGTGTTCGCAAGCTAAAACAAATCTGTTAATGCATTTGTATTGGTCTGTGTCTTTACTGGGCAGTGCTTGTGTGATTTTTCCTATTTCTTCAGTATATTTGTGTGTGCAGTAGGGCTGCGGCTAACGATTATTTTAATAATCGATTAGTTGCCAATTGTTTCATTGATTAATCGAAAAAAAAAAATGACAAAAAAGGGGTTCAGCTGATTCTACTTGAAAAATTATGTACAATGGTCATATTAAAAGTTTCTAGCATGTGATGTAACCAAATATCAGCAATTTTGGCCTTTAAAAAAAAAATATATATTTTTTTTTTTTTTTTTTTTTTTTTTACTTTTACGCTGGTTGCTGTACAGGATCATTATTAATGATCCTGTACAGAAACCAGCATAAATTTGATATTGCCTCATGGGTAACTATCTGAACTATTAAAATGTTAATGATTTACTAATATTTAATTTACTACATACACACTGCTTTACCCATGGGGGTATGTGCAGAGCATTGCATTCTGGTGTTTGTAGTACAGACACTAGGATGCAATGCTCTGCACATACTACCATGTGTATAGCAGTGTGTATGTAGTACACACTTACACTACTATACACATAGGGGTATGTGCAGAGCATTGCATCCTAGTGTCTGTACTACAGACACCAGGATGCGATGCTCTGCACATACCGCCATGGGTAAAGCGGTGTGCACTGCATCGAATTTCATTAATTTTATCGAATAAACGTTGCAGCCCTAGTGTGCAGTATGCAACAGTTTGAGAGCGTGCTATGGAATAAGTGCTTGGATTTCATAGCCATGTTCATAAGTGGAACTTTAGGCTCTCTGTATCATTTCAGAGAAAACCCTATTTTAAAGGGGTACTCCACTTTCCAGCGTTCGGAAGTAAATGTTCCGAATGCTGTTTTCGCGCTGCGGGGGTCAGCCACGCCCCTCAAGACATCATGGTAATGCCCCCTCAATGCAAGTCTATGGGAGGGGGTGTGACGGCCGCCACGCCCCCTCCCATAGACTTGCATTGAGGGGGCATTACCATGATGTCATGAGGGGCGTGGCCGACCCCCGCAGCGTGAAAACAGCATTTGGAACATTTACTATTATTCAGTCCATTACTTTGTCTTGGTATCCAGATTATACAAGCCATGGTATGTTCTTATGATAACAAGTTTTTACTGAACATCGTGGTGCCCCTGCCATGCCAGCCATTAAACAACCATACCTCCCGGTAGACATACGGCAGTGGTGAGGGAATGTAACAAATTCTAGAAGTTAGGAATATTTACCAATTTGGGATTTTAGTGAAAAAGTTTATAATTTATTTTTTAAAGTTAATAAAGAAAAATTGTATAAATTGTAAAGTAATTCTGGTTTACTGGCCGCCACAATGCAATAGAAGAATGGCAATATTTTGGTGAATAAAAAAAAAAGTATTTCCCTCTGCTATAATTTTGTGGTAGGTCTGCATTACCCCTTGTGGGGAAAAAAATTGGTTGCCAACTTATTCGTGCATGGAGAGTCTTGGACCCCATTCAATCCAGTGACATGACCCGAACGTAGTTAACTAGTGATTATGTCTGGGTCATATTCTGATCATATTTGACTTGGACTGAATGTACACTGAGAAATGGTGAGTGCTGTGTATATCCTCTTGGATTTTGGCTTGTGAGGACTAACTCTATGGATACTGAGCACCACCACATACAGTATATTGCACTCCAATGAATGTTGCTGACCTTAGTAAGGCTGCATTCACATCTCGGTTTTACACTACGGGTGCCGGATCTGGGTGGGGAAGGGGCAAACAGGGCGTTCTCGTACCCCAGCCGGACCAGCGCTGTACTCAATTCACTTTAATGAGCCGACCAGAGTCAAACGGTGACTCAGGTCGGCTCATTTTTTACCTGTATCCAGTTTTGTGACCGGTTTGCCCCTCCCCCAGCCGGATCCGGCACTCGTAGTGTAAAACAGAGATGTGAATGCAGCCTAACGGTGATATAATAAACTGTATTTCTTTATATTTCAGTTGCATAACAATAATAAAAGAATGAGAACATATTCTGTAATCTGCTTATTGGCCTACTGGTTATAGAACTTCTCATGGCCAATGTCAGGTTTAAGAGAATAAGCCACATGTTACCTAACTAGCATTGGTTTGTGTGTACTTAATGTGAAATTCCAATTTCCTTAGAATCCTCTTCTGGACAGACTGGGATTCTAGTATGCCACGTATAGAAGCAGCTTCTATGAGCGGAGAGGGACGCCGGGTTATTCATAAGGAGACCGGATCGGGAGGATGGCCAAATGGTCTTACTGTAGACTACCTGGAGGAGCGCATTCTTTGGATTGATGCCAGGTACAGCTGAACCATATGCCATACATTCAGTTATATCTATGGGTGCAGTGTGAAGCTCCCGGTCAGAACACTCATAAAATAATTTTTGGCCTAGAATGAGACCACAGCTTATGTCAAAGAACTTTAAGATGCAAAGCAGTAAGATTTGTGTTGGAGAAACAGTCCTCACGGTGATTCTAAAGGATGGACCTAGGTGAAGAATGAGAGACTGTGTAGTTCAAGTTAAAGGGGTATTCCGGCTTTATACATCTTATCCAAAGGATAGGGGATAAGCTGTGTGATGGCAGGGGTCCTGCCGCTGGGGAACCCTGTGATCTCTAGTGACTTCATGCCACGCCCCCTCCATTCATGTCTATGGGAGGGGGCGTGACATCCATCACGCCCCCTCCCATAGACATGAATGGAGGGGGGGTGTGACATCACTAGGGGGCATGGCCGTGATGTCACGTCCCCCGTCTTGGGTGCAGCGCCCGACACAGAATGCCGGGGGCTGCACCGAGATCGGCGGGATCGCTGCGATCATACATCTTATCCCCTATCCTTTGGATAGGGGATAAGATGTATAAAGCCAGAATTCCCCTTTAAGGGTACGTTCACACATACAGGATCCTGCGCAGATTTGATGCGCAGGATTTGTATCTGCTGATTAGAAGCTGTGCTCAGTCATTTAGTTTACATGGAAATCTGCAGCAGAAAATCCTGCACATCAAATCTGCGTACATGTGAACGTACCCTGAGGCTGGATTTATAGATTAACCTATGTCTATGCTTTAGAATCACTTTAAAGACTGTTTTCTCTGCTTTCCCTGTTCCCAATCGGCTGTCTGGTCTCCAATGCAAAACTCATAATCTAATTCCTTCAAAGGCTATGGACAGATTTAAAAAGCATTTATGGTGTAAAAAAACATCTCTCTATAACTCTTTAATAAATATTTGCTCACATTTGCTTTTACAGTCCCTTAACTTGTATTCAGCCTATATGACCAACACCATCCTCTTACCTGCTGCTATTACTAGCAATACGAGGACAGTCCCCCTGTCTTTCTCTGAGCTGCAGCTAAATGGTGGAACATTTCTATCATGGAGACTTTTTAGAAAGTTGCTTCATTTTGCATTCAGGAAACAAAGCCACTATTAAGCCCATAGCCTTTGAACTATAGTAAGATATTGTTGCAAATTTGTGTTGTTCTTCTACTAGTTTGAAATTTTTTTTTAACCCTTTGTTTTTTTTTTTACCCTTTTATATGATTGATCAATCACACTTCAGTTCTATTTTATAGGTGGTTATTTAGTTGTGTTCACTCCTTAGATCAGATGCAATTTACTCGGCAAAGTATGATGGTTCAGGGCACATTGAAGTACTGAAGGGCCATGAATACTTATCTCATCCTTTTGCCGTCACACTATATGGTGGGGAAGTATACTGGACAGACTGGAGGACAAACACCTTGGCAAAGGCAAATAAATGGACTGGTCACAATGTGACCATTGTACAACGTACCAACACTCAACCCTTTGACCTGCAGGTTTATCACCCCTCACGCCAACCCCTAGGTAAGATGGAAAATGTCTATGAAATCATTTGGAACCTATTTGTTTTCCTATTTGTGAATTAATTTCTCTTATGTGGGATCTTAATATTGAGACATCATTGTGCTTTTCCCTTAAATCACCGTGAAGCCAACAAGCTGCTTATTTTATTTCTTTTTGTTCCTTCCATAAATTGCAGTTCCAAATCCATGTGCAGCCAATGATGGAAAAGGACCCTGCAGTCACTTGTGCCTTATTAACTACAACCAGACGTTCTCCTGCGCGTGCCCTCACCTCATGAAGCTGTCTCCAGACAAAAAGACTTGTATGGGTAAGTATTTCAAGCTGTTGCCTTCAATAACAAGCTGCTGGTGAATGTACAGCGTGACCTGTCCTAATCTGGCACTGGGTTTTCCATGTTTCCCCCCCATGGTCTACTGTTAAAGTAGCTTAACAATGACCATTTTTTCTAATATATAAGTTTCTTCACTGAGTCTTTTGTTGAGCTAGTCCTAAAAAGTCCACACAATATTCACCTGTTCAGCCTGATTCAATGGACTGGGTCAGTTTGACACACCATGCCAGTATTTACCTATTACTATCTCAGTATGGCTCATAGTTTGTAAAGAAAAATGTCAAATGAATTGAAAGGAAAACATCAGTCAATTCTGTGCTAAAACGGATGTTGTTCCCTTTATTTTCTTTCCTAAACTACAAAGTTGTCTTGCTTCCGTTTTAAGAATTTGGACTGCATTTCGATATGGATGAAGTTTACATTTAACTTTAAGGGTTACTCCGCCTGAAAACCTCTTCTCCCCTATCCAAAGGATAGGGGATAAGATGTCTAATCACGGGAGCCCTGCCGCTGGGAACCCCCACGATCTCTGCAGTGGCACCCCAGTCATCCGGTGCACAGAGAAATCTCCACCCTGTACCGAATTACTTGCGACTACAGCCGCCACACCCCCTCCATTCATGTCTATGGCAGGAGGCATGGCTGCTACGTACTAGCAGTCACGCCCCCTCCCATAGGCATTAATGGAGGAAGCATGGTGTGACGTCACGAACACGGAAGCTCAAAGCTTCTGTGTTCTGGACGCCACCGCTGCCAGTCCGGAGTTCGTGGGGGGTCCCCAGGGGCGGGACCCCTGTGATCAGACATCTTATCCTGTATTCTTTGGATAGGGGATACGAAGTTTTCCAGCAGAGTACCCCTTTAAGTGTAAACAGGAATAATGCCGTTTCTCTTTTTAAAACTTTTATAGAATCCAGAAGATTCCTGTTGTATGCTCGCCAGATGGAAATCCGTGGAGTTGACATTGACAACCCTTATTACAACTACATCATCTCTTTCACCGTCCCGGATATCGACAATGTCACCGTAGTAGATTATGATGCCTTAGAGCAACGCATTTACTGGTCAGATGTCCGAACACAAACCATCAAGAGAGCGTTCATCAATGGCACCGGAGTGGAGACTGTTGTATCTGCCGGTAATAAGCTACAAGATACATTTTTTTCTCTTTTTAATTAGAAAATTACTAGAAATTGACAATGATACATTGATCAGTTTTTAAAAATTTATTTGTATGTAAATTTTTGCTTGCAGACTTACCAAATGCTCAAGGATTGGCTGTGGACTGGGTGTCTAGGAACCTCTATTGGACAAGTTATGATGCTAATAAGAAGCAGATCAATGTGGCTCGCTTAGATGGGTCCTTCAAAAATGCTGTCATCCAGGGCTTGGACAAACCCCACTGCCTTGTTGCGAATCCACTGGAAGGGTGCGTCTGCGTTACATTTTGTTGCATAGTTATTATGTTAGGTTCCATAATATATACATTTTAAATTAAAGCATTATCCCTTAAAAGATCTTTAACAACTGTCTAGAATAAATGGACAACACCAAATAATTGGCTTCAAGAAGAACTCCAGGCAAATGAAATTACCTTAACATAGCTGCACATGTTAAAGTTATATCACGTTGCCATATACAACTATAATCTTTACTGAGCACATACCCTGTCTCTCTCAGCTTTTCCTCTAGCCAGGAAGTTCAGTTTTATCGCACGATGACTGTCAGGCACCAGTAGCAGGGCCCGACACGTCACTGTGTAACATCACACAACCTTCTCGTCTGCTCAGAGAGCCAGTGTTTCAGTGTGTGATTGTCCCTGATTGGCTTAGGCGCACACCTCCCTCATCTATATTCACTGCATAATTCACTCCAATTATGTGACCTTCTCAGCACTCTCAAGGCAGCTTCTTCGCAGCTTACACAGGAACAAGCAAAAGGGCTCATGGTTTGTGTAGTCTTTTGTTTATGGGGGCTATAGGAGTCCAATAAAAAAAATCAGCTGGGATGCCTTGTGGATTCATGGTGAGTGTATATATACTCTTAAGTTTTTATTTTGACCACTTTTAGCTGTATATCTCCTTTAAAGGGGTTGTCCAGGGAAAGACAACATCCTATAAAGGTTATTAGGGTGCCTTACAAATAAGGGACACTCCCCTTCCCATTTCACCATAACTACTGTTCAAATTGTGCCCAGGTCTATGCTGTTTATCATTTCCTGGTTGACCTCTCCATATGTAAGAAATGCCAGGCATACGACAACCAGTGACTGGCCAAACAGGCATTTCCTGCATATAGAGATGTCACCAGGAAGCCAGAAGCAGCACGGACCTTGGCAAAATTGGAACAGCAGTGATGGTGGAATAGGAAGGTGAGTATCCCTCATTTGTAAGGCACCCTGTTACCTTTTATAGAATGTTTTATTTTCCTGGACAACCCCTTTAAGCCAACGATTTGGCATTTTCCATTTATAAAGTATCAGTTCCTATTCAGGACAGTTCTTGCACATCTGGCTAGTGGTGGACATTTTCTGTGTATGGATATGTCACCAGAATGCCATAATTAGTAGGGGCCTGGGCTCAATTAGAACAGCCGTGGTGGAGCAGTTGGCAGGTAAGTATCCCTTATTTTTTTATTCTCACCTTGACCCCATAAAATAAAAAAATATAAAAAAGTTGATTTCCCTTTACAAAGTTTACTTTGCTTGGAAATTGCAGGTCACAAGACATAAGAGCAGATTTATAAGCTGACATGAGGCTGCCTGCAGGAAAGTCTTTTGGCCTCATAAACTATTTATTGGGGGTCTCAGAAGTTGTCATATTAAAGGAGCCAGTAAGAAGCCCTCAGGTTAATGGGTTGTCTGTGATGAGACAAGCCCATTAAAACAAAAGGGAACAGTAGTGTCAACTTTCCAGATCTAGCTGCTAGATATTTCTATATGGTATAAATCACCTTGTAGATGCTACCATTATACCACAAGTACATATAACACTTTGTAACATTTGTAACAAAACAATTCTTTTCATTTCCCTGATATCAGTCTGATGGATCATTCTGGGAAAATACTCTCTGTAGGAGAGTGCGAATGGGTAAATGATAGTCAGATGGATACTTCCCATGTTGAGAGATCAATGTGTTATGGCCGGATTTGTTTTTTCAGATCTTTAGCCAGAATGACCAAATATTTCCTGCCCATGTCCAGGTTCACAGCTTGTAAAATGATGTTTTTAATATGAAGTTAAGGAGAAACCATTCCGTAAACACATTTTGAACCAGTCAAATGCTCCCCCGGGCAGTCCGCTGGAAGTTTTACATGGTTTGGCTTGGATATTGTCTGCGTAGAAGTTTTTTTTCCACTATTAATACAAACCTGGGTAGTAAGCATAGGAAGTTGCCCAGTGTTATTTCTACAAACACACTTGTTGCAATTCAGCATTTCTGCCTGCAGGGACTCTGCTCTAGTTGAATAGTTGTAAGTGGCACACCAGAAAATATGACTACTTCTGGTTGCTTTTTTGTCCCTGGCTGCCCTGCGTGTGGGGGTGGACCAAAGTAGTTTCCAGTAATGTGGAAATAAGCAGAGCCATCTGTGTGGGAGAGCCGGGTTCATTACGGGAAATTAATATGAGGAAACGTGGATCGGATTTGGTGATAATGTCACGCAGAACCCAAAACAATTCACTGGCTACATAATGACTGTATTCTAAGGGTTCATATGTCCATCCCACTTAAATGCATAATGCCGTATAATGTACTGGCCTTATTATACAAACGATGCTATGAAAATCTGATATTTCTTAATAGATTTCAGCTGCTACTCTTAGTAGATAACTGGAGACATTTGTGATACTTTGTGGGGACCTTCATTGTTCTTATGTAATGTGTGTGTGAGCAGAAGGGGCTTCTCTTGGTGTTTACAGTGGATTTTATTTTATAAGTTGATAAAAAATGGAAAAAAAAAAGCTAAGAAATTGGCCTTACTCGACTTTATTTATAGGTCATGCATGTTGCTTGATAAAATCTACATTTCCTCTCGAGGGTTTTCTTAAAGTTAGGTTCCATTTACATCTTGGTGCCGGTATATTCTGGGATACCAGCAAAAAGGTATAGTAACATATAAATAAAGTCAATATACCTAGAATCAATGGGCTTGCCATGTGGCATACCCATGAAAAGCCCATTGACTTTAATGGCCCTAATGTAGCCAGATAGCGACTGTTTGGTCTGTTACCTGAGCATATACTTTTTTTTTTTTTTTTACCAAACCTAAAAATGTAGTTTACGGCTCATTTGCTACATATGATGTGGGAGTGTCCTGCCTTAACTGCCTATTGGACTGATGTGATGCGCCTTATTGGGACTGTATACGGGGTCACACTGAATAGAGAACCTAAAGTGTGCCTACTTGGCCTGGTTGGATGTGATCAGGAACCTTCCATGAGAGAAGTGGGGATCTTACGGGTGCTGTATCAAGCCAGGAAACTCATTGCACAGTTCTGGATCAGACCGTCCACTCCAAGGATAGCTGATCTTATTAAAAGAATAAAGCTTATAGTACGCTTGGAAAAAGGGATATATATTAAATGTAAAGTTGAAAGGAAGTTTGATGGTATTTGGGGACCCTGGGTGCACCATTTTGACCCCCCGCCGACTAATTCCTAATTGCTTGTATGCCCTCAGTCTGTAATTGAGGTGGTGAGACTGTCTTGAATGCTGGGGATCAGTGCGTGTGGCCTCTCTCTTCTTTGCCCGTTCTTTTCTCTCTATCCCTCTCTAGTGGCTTTGTTGGAGGGCCTGTGGGTACCGCTTGCTGTGTGTACAGGGAGTAAGGGAATATGCCCTTCGGGACTGAAGTTTATTTAAACCCTTAGTTGTCTAACAGTGTATACTTTTGTTGCTGTGGGGGGGAGAGACGGACTGTTTGTTTGGAAGGTGGGTGGAGGGGAGTTTGCTGTTTGTGAACTGTTTCTTGTAAAAAAAAACATGTTTAAAACTTTAATAAAAAAATATCTAATAAAAAAAAAAAAAATTGTTTACATCCATAAGGTGAACCTAACCTAGCAGTATATGCGATACCGAAATAAAATATTTGTTTGTCATGTTACATTGACTCTGGGGAAGTAAAGAATGAATCTGTTTTCATTGACATTATTATGATATGTATATAAAGCCTATACAGATCAGGTCCTTCGGAATGACTGACTGCCTTTTATAGCTAGATAACGCCTTTCCGGACTCTAATAAACTTCGGTGGAATTTACAAAGACCGTCACTTTGTACACCTGTCTTAAAGGGATTATCCAGCAAAAGAAACAAACTGTGTATGGTGTAAAGAATTATAATAAAGTGACTTAATATGTTCTGCTATAGTGCACATATGTTCAGTTGTGCTCTCTCCCCCTTCCCTCCTGTCTGCTCAGGAGAGACAATTGATGTGAAGAGGGAAAGCTCATATTACTGCTCATAAAATTTTAAGGCAGCAGGAGGGCTTTCTTAGATAAAACAGCAGTGAGCCAGATTAGACAGCAGATAGGCTTATTTATGCTATAAAATCTAATGAGCAGTAATGTCAGCTCCCCTCTTCACATTCATGGTCTGGTCTTCAGCAGGCAATGTGGAGCAGGGACGGGAGCTGTGCTTTCAGAGAGCAGGACAGGAAATCACAGTGTACAAGCCAGACAGCTCAGCTATTATGAGGGATCTGTGCAGTATGGAAAAAAAAAAATGGCTCCGCTCCCCCAGTGCCTCAGGTTTCCTGCTCCCAGCCTCCACAGCAATTCTTTTCCTGCCTCTTGGGGTTGGGTCATCACTTTGGGCTAAGCTAATTGACGGCTGCAGTGATGTCCCACCTCAGCCAGTGATAGGCTGAGCGACAGTGTGACGGATTGGGCCCCAGCACCAGGAAGAAGATCGCTGCGGGGGCTGGGAGCATGGCACAGGTGGAGTGGTGGGAGGCAAATTTACCTGGGGTTTGCACACAATTTTTGACTTTTGCCCAATTTCTGCCAGACACAGACTTTATAGATTCCCCCCCCCCCCCTTTGTGTTTCTATTTCTTATTCTTTCCAAGGTTTTTGTTTGCTTAGTGAATTAGAACACTTGTTTATATTCAGAGGCTGCAGTGTTCCCCGAGCTAATACATTCAGACTCCAGACGGATACAAACTAGTAGAGAGAGTGTGCAGCTGCTGATAATGTGGTTAGCTCACAGAGCATTGTGTAGACTGGGGACAATTGTATCCACTTCTCAACCAAGGCCAAGATTGGTGTGCAGCATGTGAATATTAACAAGACTGACCTCATTCCCAGACAAACTAGTATTTTCAAAATAACAAGGAAAAATAAAAGAAGCAATCTGATTGATTGTTATGGGCAACTGCGCCACTTTTGCTCTGCATGGCTCAGGTACGCGGCGGTATACGTTGGCATACCTTTCTGCCAGTATGATAGTGTAGAACAATGTAGAGCAGAGTAAGGTGTCTAGGTTAAAGGGGTACTCTGCTGCTCAGCGTTTGGAACAAACTGTTCCGAACGCTGGAGCCGACACCGGCAGCTTGTGATGTCATAGCCCCGCCCCCTCATGACATCACGTCCCGTCCCCTCAATGCAAGTCTATGGGAGAGGCGTGACATACGTCACGCCTCTCCCATAGACTTGCATTGAGGGGGCTGGACGTGAAGTCATGAGGGGGTGGGGCTATGATGTCACGAGCTGCCGGCTCCACCGTTCAGAACAGTTTGTTCCAAACGAAGTACCCCTTTAAGCATGTTTGGGAGAGAAAATTGGCATAAAAAAAGCTGCAAGTGAGGCTACCACAAACATTTGTGACTTCTTTATGCCAGGTCACTGACATGAAAGCCATGATAAATTCCCCCTTGACATTATACAAACCTAATTCACTATAGATTCTGTATGTTTCTTTATGTATTCCATCTTAATTGTCAAATACCATGTCTATAAGGGACATAGTGCTTCTTTCTTGACTAGCCGTGTACTACTACCCACCATACGGGAGGGTGTTAATACTGGCTAGGGTAAAAAAATTTGGACCCTGGACTATTTCTTCTGTGAATCGTTGGTATTCTACCCTGTCATCACAGACAGTGTGCGGTCAGGAATCCTGCTCTGGAATACCAAGTAATGTTTTTGGTTGGTGTCTGGGTTCAGTGCAATGTGCAGGGCTCATCTTATTCTGGGCACATGTGGCTGCCAGGCTGGTCTTAAAATAATCTGAACGTTTCTTTCAGGAAGCTGTACTGGACAGATGGTGACAACATCAGCATGTCTAATATGGATGGCACAGAGCGGCAAGTCCTCTTTACTGGGCAGAAGGGACCAGTTGGTGAGACATTATCGCACATCTAACAGTTCACTAGTCATTTATTGGTCCCCACTAAGATGTATATGAAAAACTTTCTCCCCTTTTACACTGGTACATCTATGGGAAAACAGAAATATACCTAGTTACAATTTAGGTTCTAGGATAAAAAAAAGACAACTCGAGCTTTACAGTCTAGCGTCCGCTCATTTTGTAGCTTACATAATAATGATACAGACAGAGCATGACAGTGAATAGTTACTAGCAGGGCACATAATGCCCCAGCACACAATGTGTGGACACCTTTTTCTTTTCAATAATACAGAACATGTGTCAGTGCTGTATATAACTATGAGTTGGACTGTTATTCAGGAGACTGCATAAGGGTTTCCTCCTTACATTCTCCTAGCCCTCTGGCAGGGAGCACATGGTAGGTGTTCACACTAGTGTGGTGCTCTGTGGCGGCCATTGTTTCTTCGATGCTTTGTCTGTGGGGTGGTGCGGCCCAAAGCCAGGGGCTTGGTCGGGCAGCAGTGGGGCTGCCTGGCCACTGGATTATTCCCTCTGTGGGCTTGGTGTCTCGGAGACAGTGGTCGCTACGCCAGTGTCAGGTTAGGGACCCACTCTGACTAGATGGCCTTGACTTGGCGAGTGGACTTGTACTTTTTGATCATATACTAACGACCTGTTAGTTTTTGAAATTATGCTGAGAAGCAAGTAGATCAAAATACAAATGGTGGATGTGCGGCTGTGTTTCTCTATTTGTGTTGTACAATCGTTATTCATATTGTGATTCCTTTTTTCGTCTTTACAGGCTTATCAATTGATTATCTTGAGAAAAAACTCTACTGGATCAGTTCTGGGGCTGGAACCATCAACAGATGTAACCTCAATGGAAAAGGACTTGAAGTTCTTCTTACTATGAAAACTTACCTTGGAAAGGCAACCGCACTGGCTATCATGGGTAAATAGGTTTTGAAAAGTTTCTTCCCAACTTAAATATGTATGGCGCATCCACAGGGCATGACCTAAATGTCTGATAGATGCAGGCAGTACCTCTGGGATCTACACTCATATTTTATTTAATTTTTGACCAGAACCTTATTTGCTTGGTTTACCGTCTTAAGCTTAGCAGAAATATTGTATCAACAACTGGAATTTTAAGGCCACATCCTATTTAGATCTCGTGTATGCTCACCTGATGACGTTTATCATCAGGACCGTTCCTCAATACATCCTATATTTCCTTAGGTGACAAACTTTGGTGGGCAGACCATGCTTCTGACAAAATGGGAACGTGCAATAAGAAGGATGGATCGGACCCCAGAGTCTTGCGTCAAAACACCAACCAAGTCATGCATATGAAGATTTACGATGAGGAGATACAGAAAGGTAGCAGCTGGAACATGGTGTCCTCTTCTGCACTTTATCGAACTGTTATATTAAAATAGAATTTTTTTCCCCTCAGTTCTTCTGGACTTAGCTCTTTACGCTTTAATTTTAGGAACCAACAACTGCTCAGTAAATAATGGAGATTGTTCCCAGCTGTGCCTTCCTACCTCCTCCACCACAAGATCATGTATGTGCACCGCCGGTTACAGCCTGAAGTCTGGGCAGCAGACATGTGAGGGTGAGTTCTGCCTGCCTATTGAACTTTATCTGGATTTCCCAATAATAATTTATGCAGGAAAACTGCATAACATTTTTGTGAACATAGTGTGAATTGCATGACACTTACAGATAGTGGTTAACAATCTGCATGTGTCGGCTGCTTATATAGCGGACAGTGTAAGCTTAGAGTGGAAAGTCCAAGAATGTCCAGAATTTATCACCGCCTATCATTTGACTTAGGTTGTGGAAATATTTTGCCATGCCCACTTTTTATGAGACATATCCCTTTACTGCTAAGTCACACGATGCGCTAAAAGCATGTAAAAAAAATTCTGGTGCACTTGGAGGATAAAATTTGCCCCATTGTGTGTAATACTCTTACAGGTGTTGGCTCCTTCTTGCTGTACTCGGTACATGAAGGCATACGAGGCATTCCTTTGGACCCAACAGATAAATCTGATGCTCTGGTTCCGGTCTCTGGTACATCACTGGCTGTCGGGATGGACTTCCATGCAGGTAAGATCCCTTACTATCTTGGAACATTCTACTCTAGCAGTTGGTTTGGGTAATTCCTTTGTTATTACTCTGATATGATTACCATAACTGCCCTATTTAAACTTGCTACCTGGTTGTTCACCTTAGGTGAGTATGACCTATTGCTTGCCTTGCATTCTTCTTGCTTTGCCCATACACAGTATTGTTTGTACATCCACTTAAGTCTTGCATACCAAGACCAGTTCACTAACCACTCGAATAAATAAAATATCACACTTTATTAGTAAAAATTATACCCAAACAAATTCTAAAACAGCTCACAGTAACTGGACAGGTATTTCTACAGGAGAATTGAAGCATAACAAAGGAGCAGCTAGTGCATAATAATCAGCAACAACGAATGCACATATTATTTACATATTACAGGATAGGACATGACCTATACCATTAGGTAGAGACTATATTGCAGTAAGATGGCAGAGTATTGGAATAAAGAAAATGCCCCTAAAAATAAACCTTGGCACAACTGTAGTAATCCCCCACACTATCTATCACTGAACTATAGTATGGCCACCAATGTCCGCCAACTGTGTTGGCCCAGTTGTTTACCCATGAGTGCCGGTTTGTTGAACCACTTTCTCAAGGGTCCGCTGTAAAGTCCGCCCACGAAAGTCTAGAAGTTTAAGTCCAAAGCTTATTTCCCATCTGTTCTGCACAGATCAATGCAGAGAGAACACAGCTCACGATGGGTGGTACAGTTTTGGAGGCAACCGAACAATGGCCAGAAGAGTCTCCTTCATTAGAAAAGGAAAGAAAGAACATGCAAAAATGGAGGGGTTCTTAAGAGCACTACTGCATGCAAAGATGAAAGAATTTCAACGTACTCCAAACGTTACACAGGAATGGCTTTTATTCAAAAAGTCAAAATGATACAGGACAACGCGTTTCGGCGCACACTCACGCCTTCCTCAGGTTACAATAATTTACAGTCTGTAGTCCTGATGAGGTTCCCTATGTATAGGAGCCAACACATAGGGACCCTCGTCAGGACTACAGACTGTAAATTACTGTGGACCTGAGGAAGGCGCAAGTGTGTGCCAAACGCGTTGTCCTGTATGATTTTGAGTTTTGAATAAAAGCAAGTCCTGTGTAACGTTTGGCATACGTTGACATTCTTTAATCTCTGCATGCAGTAGCGCTCTTAAGAACCCCTCCATTTTTGCATGTTCTTTCTTGCCACACGTTCTCCGTACCCTTCTGGATTATGGACAAAAAAGGGGTCAGAGTAGCAAACTGTCTCTTTACTCCCGCACACCCTGAAACCTCATGGCATAAGGTTGACTTGCCTTATTATATACCCATAAAAGGTCAGTACGACACCTTGGGTGTTAGTGGTAGGTATTTGCAGCGTTCATCCATCCTATCTGTTTTTAAATACTACACAAGGGAGGGCCCCATATTTTTTCCTATTTTTCTCCCTTCTATCAATTATTAGAAAAGGGTTCCTGCATGAAACCTGCTGGGGGTTGTATGGTTGCCTTAGCAACGGTACCACCAGTTGTGAGCTGCCATTTCTGGGCACCGATCTGTGCAGAACTGGCAGGAGACCAACGCTGGACTTAGAGCTGGGCGGTATGACCAAAAATGTGTATCGCGGTATTTTTGTAAGTTATGGCGGTTCCACGGTATTTAACGGTATTTCCCCCCATCATGTGACCCGTTGGCGCTGCTTCTCTAACCAGCCCCCCCAGTTTATCAGCCTAGCACTGCGCTGTCCCCCACCGGGGAACTAATCATGTTACCCGCAAGCACCGCTCTCCTCGTCCTCTTGTGAGTTGTGGGCCGCCGGTGCTGGATATCTGTACTGTCCTACATATTCCTTGTGCCCGGGCTGCAAAAATAAACAAAATAAACTTTCTCTATCGGCTCCATTGGGGGACACAGACCGTGAGTGTATGCTGCTGTCTCTAGGAGGTCATAAAAAAAGTTGGCTCCTCCCAGCAGGATATACCCGCCTTAAGGCCCTGAGGTAATCAGTTTAAGCTTAGTGTCTGAAGGAGGTGGACATGGTCTGGAATTCTCCAGACCAGGTCTTCTGAATTTTTTGTTTTCCTAGTATAGGGACGTGTTAGTTTTTTATTCCCTTTTCTTTTCTGTTTTCAGGTAGGGACTCAGGGACTCCGGATCCCTGTTTCCCCATTGCGAGTAAGGGGGCACAGACATTGCGTATATGCGCTGTTCACCCCCCCTCGCCAACAGTCAGCGCCTGGATTGGTACCTCATGGGTCCAGGTCCCCCTATTTCCCTGCTTGCCTCGCTTGCGCAAAGCAGCCATGCGTGATGCAGGTAACTAAAGCTGACTGAAGACTCCATTAGGTAAGTTCTTCCGACTGAGGTAAGTACTTTCCCCCCTTTTTCTCCTTAGGTACGGACTTGCAACCTCTGGAGACCCCCTGTTTTTGGCCCACCTTTCAGGTTATGGGGGCTGGCTTATACAGGGGCTGGATTTTTTATTCTGGGGAGCATTGGAATTTCAGGGGGCATGTGGAGCAGTGGCATTTCTGGGGCATGTAATTTTATGGGGCACTTCACTGTATGTGTGTGTGTGTGCGCTTTTCACTGTATGTGTGTGTGTGTGCAGCGCCTTATATGCGGCTGTCAGCCGCAGCGCTGGTTCGGGCCGGGCTCTCTCAGCGCCGGCTTACTCTCTTTTCTCCGCCAGCGCCTTATATGCGGCTGACAGCCGCGGCGCTGGTTCGGGCCGGACGCTCTCAGCGCCGGCTCATTTTCACTTCTCATGCAGCGCCTTATATGCGGCTGACAGCCGCGGCGCTGGTACCGCCGGGCGCTCTCAGCGCCGGCTTACTTTCATTTTCTCCGGCAGTCCCTGCCGACGTACAGGCCGCCCACTCTGTCCCCCGAGCGCATATGTGGCTGACATGTGCGCTCGGGACAAGGAGCGGGCGCCATTACTGCTTCTTTTCGGCAGTTCATAGCTCCGCCCACAGCACGGTCGGAGCTCTTCAGAAGCGCAAAGTAGCCTCCAATCAGCTCCGTGAGTGCGAATTTCAGTTAGGAGGGGCCTATTAGTTAATGCCTCTGCTTCAGGCACGCCCCTCTCTCCCTATTGGCTGACATTCTAGCTGCACGGAGCCGAGTTCTCCTCTCTGCAGCTGCCCAGGGTCACAGACTAGGGTGAGGAAGTCCCTGTCTTTTTTTTCTCATTATGTCAGTACCCAGAGCTGTTCCTCCCTCTAAATAGTACCCTGGAACGTCAGTGACTTATTTTGCCTGTAGGCACTGTAATACCAAAATGCCTGGCTCTGCTGAGCCCACTTACCCTGCCTGCTCCACTGCTCTCCCAGACCCCCTAGTACCCCCTGGTGCCCTTTTGGTTCCGGTGGATTCAGCCACTCCACCAGCCTGGGTTTCTTCCCTGACCCGGTATATGGCTGACTTGACCTAAGTCTCCCGTTCGGTGGCTGAGGCCTCCCGGGGAGTGGTGTCCGCCTTGAAGGGGTCTACCCTGCACAGGGCCTCTGAGAGGGCCCGCTCCTCGTCTCCACATACTTCGCACTCTCACAAGCGTACTAGGGGTGCCTTGTCTGACTCTTCCATTGAGTCTTTAGATAGACGTGGGCGTTCCCCTCGTGGGTCCCGCCCCCCGTCATCTAGGCACAAACGTCGCTCCTCTGCCACGCCAGAGCCGCGTACCCGGTCAGGGTCGCCCCCCTCCAGGCCTGCCTCTACTCGTTTACATTCTCCTGGTAAACTGGTGGACGAGGCTTCCGAGCCGGCATCTGACTCAGAGGACCGCTCGGATTCTGTTGAAACGGTGTACTCATTGGTGACAGCCATAAGAGACACCTTTCACTTAGAGGACCCAGGATCTTCAGATGTCACTCTCCAGGAGTATCCTTTCATCGTACTAAGCCAGCACCTCAAAGGTTCAGCTCTCACGCTGACTTGACGACATTCTGGAATCTGCATGGAAACATCCAGATGAGGTTCCAGGGAATCAAGACGATTCAAGAACGTTATCCATTTGACAAGGCCTTTGTCACCTAGGTGGTTTTCCCTCCCTCTGTGGATCCACCAATCTCCCGGATCTCTAAGGCGACTACACTGCCACTGGGAGATGCCACTGCCTTCAAGGATTCCACGGACAAGAAGATAGAATCCTTAGCGAAGTTTGTCTCTGAAGCAGCTGGCTCCTCTCTTCTTCACATCTTCGCCTCGACATGGGCAAGGCCCTGTAGGAGCGGTGCCAAAGGTTCCATCAGGATATCTTAGCCGGATCCCCCCCAGAGGATCTATCTCTCCTGGCTCTCCTATGCTCTAAATCTGGGGACTTCCTGTGCGCAGCTTCCATGCAGTCAGCCCGTTGTTCTGCCTTGCTGTGGGTCACCTAGCGGCTCTCCTCCGCTCTCTGTGGCTTAAAGCTTGGAATGCAGATGCCGCTTCCAAAAGGTCTCCTACTGTGCTTCCTTTTACGAGTGGCCGTCCTTTTGGCAGGCGCCTTGATGAGATTATCCTTGAGGCGACGGGAGGTAAGAGTTCCTTGTTGCCTCAAAATAAGGCTCACCCTACTTCCCAAAGGAAGTCCTCTTCCTTTCGGACCTTTGGCTCCAGCAAAGGGTCCGGGCAGGCGCCTTCTCGGGACAAGAAGGCTCCCTTGTTCCGGGCACGCCCGTCTTGGAAGTCGGACTCCAACCGGTCCGGCAGTTTTGCGCCCAAGTCAGGCAACCGCAAACCCACTTCTGCATGTGAGGCCCCCACCTGCGGCTCTTTTCTCGGGCGGAAGGTTGTCTCTTACTTTTTCGAGACATCTGGACCTTGGGTCAGGGACGTGGTGTCCAACGGTTACCGAATCGACTTCGCCTCCCTTCCAGGGGATCGCTTTTTTCGATCCTGGACCGCCGGTCGCCTTCTCTGGCGAAGCAATTTCGAGAGGCTCTCCAGTCTCTGCTTCTCCAGGGGGTTATTGTTCCCGTTCCTCCAGGGGAACGGTTCCGGGGTTTTCTATTCCAATCTTTTTGTGGTTCCCAAGAAGGACGGTTCTGTGCGTCAACGCTAGACCTCAAGCGTCTCAACCGTCATCTTCTCATCTGTCTCTTCCGAATGGAATCTCTCCATTTGGTGGTGGCGTTCCTGGAACAATGGCAATTTACTTCATCGGTGGACACCTCCATGTGCCAATAGGATGCCTACCTCCATGTACCAATATTTCCAGGCTCCGCTTTGCGGTTCCGGAGGGGCATTTTCAATTCGTAGCCCTCCCCTTCGGTCTGGCCTCGGCTCCTCGGGTCTTTACCTAGATCCTTGCGCCAGTGATGGTCGAAGGGAGTCTCGGTAATACCTACCTGGACGACCTTCTCATCAAGGCTCCAACCAGAGCCCAGACTCTGGAGAATGTTGACGTCACTCTCCACACTCTGGATCGCTTCGGGTGGATGGTCAACCAGGACAAGTCAGTCCTCTGTCCTACCCAGTCTATAACTGTCTTCTACCCAATCTTCTTGGGACTTCGCTTCGACACGGCCTCTGCCCGAATCGACTCCCACCGGACAAGCGTCTGGCGCTTTTGTCGGGGTCCGCTCCCTTCAGACCCAGGTCAGTCCCCATCCGCACTTGTATGTAAGTCCTGGGTTGGATGGTGGCAACTATGGAGACCATCATTACCGCCCCCTTCATCTGGCGATTCTCTCTCGATGGGACTGGTCTCCTCTGTCCTCGATTGTCAGATTGTTCTCCCTCGCAGGGTCCGTCAGTCTCTGCTCTGGTGGCTCCGCTCCCCCCTTCTACTCCAAGGGTGGTCTTTTCTTCCCCTTCACTGGCAGGTAGTTACAACGGATGCCAGCCTGTCAGACTGGGGCGGCGTGTTCAGGGATTGGATGGTTCAGGGACTCTGGTCTCCCCGAGAGACTCTTCTTCCGATACACATATTGGAATTACGGGCGATTCTTCTTTGTCTTCTTCATTGGGAGTCCCGGCTTCAGTCCCATCCTGTCCGCGTCCAGTCTGACAACTCCACGGCCGTGGCGTACATAAATCGTCAAGACTGCTCTCGCAGCTTGGCAGTCTTGGCCGAAGAGACCAAGATTCTCATCTGGGTGGAAAGCAAGTCCCGGGACCCTCAGGCTCTGCCGTGGGCGCCCTAGTGATTCCTTGGGCGGGGTTTTCCCTACCCTATCTGTTCCCTCCCCTTCCGCTCCTTCCCAGGGTTCTGAGAAAGCTCAAAACAGAGGGCGTCCCCGCCATTCTGGTAGCTCCAGATTGACCCGAGGGTCGTGGTACGCCGACGTAGTCAGGCTCCTGGCCGACGCTCCACTGCGCCTTCTGCTCCGTCCGGACCTGCTCTCCCAGGGTCCTCTTGGCCACCCCAAATTACAGTCACTGCATGTGATGGCGTGGCGGTTGAGCCCGCAGATTTGAGGCCTGCGGGTTCTCTTCCAAAGTCATTCACACCATGCTCCGGGCTCGTAAGCCCTCCTCCGCAAGAATTTACCACCATACTTGGAGGTCTTATTTTTGTTGGTGTGAAGCTCAGAATTTATCCCCTGTAACCTTCTCGGTTCCCCGTCTTCTCTCCTTTTTGCAGTCGGTTGGAACTGGGGTTGTTTCTCAGTTCCCTTAAAGGTCAGGTTTAGGCCCTTGCTATTTTCCAGCGGCCCCTGGCTTCTCTTCTCATGGCCGGGCCTTCCTTCAAGGAGTGGCACATGCTGTTCCTCCTTATCAGTCACCCTCTCCCCCTTGGGAATTGAGTCTGGTTCTGCGTGCCCTCCAGGGCAAATCCTTTGAGCCTCTTAGAGAGGTGTCTCTCCTCCTCCTTTCTTGGAAAGGGGCATTTCTTGTTGCTATCACCACAATCCGGAGGGTGTCTGAATTGGCCGCTCTCTCCTGCCATTCTCTGTTTCTGATGATCCACCAGAACAAGGTTGTTTTCCGGCCAAATCCTTCCTTTTTGCCTAAGGTGGTTTTGGCCTTTCATCTCAATGAGGAAATTGTCCTCCTGTCTTTTTGTCCTGCTCCTTCTCATCCTAAGGAGCGCTTACTACACAAGCTAGATGTAGTTTGGGCTGTTCGGTCTTATCTCTCCATCACTTCTTCTTTCGTCAGTGTGATTCCTTTTTTCGTCCTTACGGAAGCTCGTCGTAAGGGACAGTCTGCTTCCAAGGCTCCATTTCTCGGTGGATTCTGTCCGCCATTTCGGAAGCCTATCGCTGTAAGGGGAAGATTCCTCCTTTCAGGGTTGTGGTTCATTCTACTGTCCTGTTGGGGCATCCTGGGCTCTCCAGAATAGAGCCTCGGCCTCGCAGATTTGCAAGGCGGCTACCTGGTCGTCTTTGCACACTTCTCGAGGTTCTACCGAGTTCATACCTTCGCATCGGCTGATGCTAGTCTGGGCCTTAAAGTGTTGCAGGCGGCAGTGGAACGGCCGTCTGCCTGACTGATTATCTGCCCACCCAAGGGACGGCTTTGGTACGTCCCACGGTCTGTGTCCCCCAATGGAGCCAATAGAGAAAAGGAGATTTTTTTAACACTTATCGTAAAATCTCTTTCTCGAAGGATCCATTGGGGGACACAGCTCCTGCCCTTTTTTGGGGTTTCCTTTGGTTCTCTGTCCGAGGGTGTGTTCAGTTATGTTTTTCTCTTCTGGTTCTCAGACAGTTTGGGTTTTCTTTGACCTGTTGGTCCTCTCCTATTGCTCTGGAACTTAAACTGATTACCTCAGGGCCTGAAGGCGGGTATATCCTGCTGGGAGGAGCCGACTTTTTTTATTACCATAGTGTCACACCTCCTAGAGACAGCAGCATACACCCACGGTCTGTGTCCTCCAATGGATCCTTCGAGAAAGAGATTTTACGGTAAGTGTTAAAAAAATCTCCTTTTAACTCGCCTTCCTACATTCCCCCGTTGCTTCGGTAAGGGCCTCACGCTGGGGATGGGAACTTCACAGAGCAGTTAGCCTTTCATGTCCCGCCTCGGTCGGTGAAAGGCTGAGCGCACTGTCATGTAAGGAGCCGGCCAACCTATCACCAGCCGAGGCGGGACATTGCTGCGGCCGGCGATATGCAGACTGCTCTGTGACGTTCTCATCCCCAGCATGAGGCCATTACCGGAGCAACGGGGAACGTAGGAAGGTAAGTTAAAGTTTATTTTTGCAGCCCGGGCACAAGGAATATGTAGTACAGTACAGAGTTTCAGTGCCGGCAGCCCGCAACTCACAGGAGGACGAAGAGAGCGGCACAGGGCTGGGCGGATAATTCATTCGGGGGGGGGGGGGGGGGGGGTGGGGGGGGGGGGGGGGGGGGTGGGGAAGAGAAGCAGAACAGCGCCCGCGGGTCACATATGATTATTTCCCCGATGTGGGGACAGCGCGCTGCGGCTGATAATTCATTAATTCGAGGGGGGGGGCCCAACCTATACAGTATTGCGGTATGGGAAAAATTCATATAGTACAGGAAAAAAATTGTGGTATACGGTATGAACCCAGCATACCGCCCAGCACTAACTGGACTTACACTTTAAATGTACCAATGAGCTTTCCACTGATAGAAGATGTCAGGTGCAATGAGGACCAGGCTTCTCTGATCCTTTTTGGTTTGTTGGGAGAACTTGCTACCAGACACTTCATGTGGTGGTCTCCCTGTTTTTATTGAAATTAACATGCATGCTCAGCCAAGACGAGCATATATGTTTATGGGTCAGGTGAGAGAGATCTTGGCTGACATTCATCCAATGGCCTCAAGCATGCTCTAAAAAAATTTATCCTGTACATACAGTAGAGGTTACACAAGCCCATAACCACATACCTTCTTTGCATTTGGCAGCTTTTATTCTTTATACTTAGTAATTCCTCTTATGTTTATGTAGAAAATGATACAATCTACTGGGTGGACATGGGACTCAGCACCATCAGCAGAGCCAAGAGAGACCAGACCTGGCGAGAGGACGTGGTTACCAATGGCATTGGCAGAGTGGAGGGGATTGCTGTAGACTGGATAGCAGGTTGGGATTGTGGACCTTTTTATTCCTATGATTCTACTCATATCTATTGTAGCTTTTTTATCTGTTATCAAATGCATCAGATACAGATACATCCGTCCTGTTACACATGGTTATTAATTCCCATATGTTCAATGAGAAAAACTATCAATAGTTCTTATGACTGCTTCAGTATAAGGTGCATGGTTTTATTATTGACAACATTCTGTTGGAAGGTCTTTTAAAAAGTCAAGCAGTAAAATGTGACCTATTTTATAAATGGAAATTAGGTAAATTTGCCTTTGTATTAGGCACAGCCCCTAGTGCAGTGTTTCCCAACCAGGGCGCCCCCGGCTGTTGCAAAACTAGAACTCCCAGCATGCCACTGTTATCATTATCAGCAAAAAAAACTCATACTTGCCACATTGGCTAAAACAAGTGAGCACAAGGCATACACAAGAACCTCTACATTAATGTTTCCCAACCAGGGTGCCTCCAGCTGTTGCAAAACTACAACTCCCAGCATGCCCGGACAGCCGAAGGCTGTCCGGGCAAGCTGAGAGTTGCAGTTTTGCAACAGCTGGAGGCACCCTGGTTGGGAAACACTGCCTTAGTGGCTGAAGGCACTTAGCTTCCTCGGACCTACAGGACACGCTACAGTGAAATGAAGCGTTCACTAAAGTCATCTACCCCACAGCTGTATGGCTATCCTAAGCAACCCAAACAGTTCAAGGGGGCTATTAAACTGTAAAACTGCCCCTTGTTTGCACTTCAGCCTGGTGCCACCCATTTGAGGTGACATCCCTTCAAGTCAGTGTTTGCCCTCTTTAAAGGGGTACTCTGCTGGTCAGCGTTTTGAAACAAACTGTTCCGAACGCTGGAGCCGGCAGCGGGAACTCGTGATGTCATAGCCCCGCCCCCTCATGACATCATGCCCCACCCCCTCAATGCAAGTACCATAGATTTGCATTGAGGGCGGCGGGTGTGATGTCATGAGGGGGCGGGGTTATGACGTCACGAGCTCCTGGATCCAGCATTCGGAACAGTTTGTTCCAAACGCTGAGCAGCGGAGTACCCCTTTAAAATCCTTGGAATATCTATATATATATATAAAACTCAACGTGTGTGTGTGTGTGTATGTTCCAGCATCACGTCCAAACGGCTAAAGATATTAACATAAAACTTGGCACACATGTTACTTATATGTCAGCAACAAACATAGGATAGGTGATTTAACCCTTACTCGCCCCCCTTTGCCAGGGGCGGGGTTTTTGTTTAAAGTCCTATACAAGTCTATGGGAAATATATGTTACTGCATAACTTCCAAACGGCTGGAGATATTTCGATAATACTTGGTCACATGTTACTTATATGTCCACTTAAAATATAGGATAGTTAATTTAACCCTTAACTATCACCATTTGTAAGGGTTGGGGTTTTTGTTTAAAGTCCCATGCAAATCAATGATAAATGTATGTTCCCACATAACTTCCGTACGGCTGGAGATATTTCAGTAGCTGGTGCACATATTATGGGTCTGGATAGGAGGACGGGATAGGAGGTCTGGTTAGGAGGACGGGATATGGGGTTGGGATATGACAACAATATATGAGGATGGGATATCAAGTCAAAAGCTTCCTCCTTTGTTTATTTTCCTCCCCAACAAGGATTAGGAAGGAAAAACCGGGCAATGCCGGGTACTCAGCTAGTGACATAATAAAACTGAAAAATAATTTAGTATTGATTCCTCATGGAAACACTCGTGGCGTATGCTACTGATTGACCTTACTGTTCAGATGTGGTTGGACACGTATTCATATTAGTATTAGATTATAATAAGAATGACTTGGAAAAAGACTGAAAGACGAATTGCTGGGCTTTCAGTTGTTTTTTCTAGTCATTTCTTAGATCTTAGGTAGATCCAGTCAGACTGTATTAGGGTAAAATTCCATTTGTCTGACATTGTCTGTGACTTTCTTTTACAGGCAACATCTACTGGACAGATCAAGGCTTTGATGTCATTGAGGTGGCACGTCTAAATGGCTCTTTCCGCTATGTTGTCATATCTAAAGGACTGGACAAGCCCCGGGCCATTACTGTTCATCCAGAGAAAGGGTAAAGTGCATGAATACTTAATGGACATATTAAAGGGGAACTCTGGTGGGAATAAAAATGTTTTCAAATCAACTGGTACAAGAAAGTGAAACAGATTTGTAAATCACTTCTATTTAAAAATCTTAACTCTTCTAGTACTTCTCAGCTGCTGCATACTACAGATATACTACAGAGAAATGTGTGAAGTTCTTTCCAGTCTGACCACAGTGCTCTCTGCTGACACCTCCGTCCGTGTCAGGGACTGTCCAGAGCAGGAAAGGTTTGCAATGGGAATTTACTTCTAATCTGGACAGTTCCTGACACAGACAGTGGTGTCAGCAGAGAGCACTGTTGTCAGACAGAAAATAAATTCACAAAGTTCTCTGTATTATACAGCAGCTAATACGTACTGGAAGGATCAAGATTTTTTTAATAGAAGTAATTTACAAATCTGTTTAACTTTCAGGCACCAGTTGATTTGAAAACATTTGTTTCCTACTTGTTTCTTCCATAGTTCCCCTTTAAGCAGTAGCAGAGTTGTATCTCCTATTACTAACTTTGCTTTCTTTTATCTTTATAATATGTTAGGTATCTGTTTTGGACAGAATGGGGTCAGTTCCCACGCATTGAACGGTCATACCTAGATGGAAGTGGAAGAACTGTCCTGGTAGATGTCAGCATAAGCTGGCCCAATGGAGTCTCAATAGATTACGAGGTATGGGATTGGTCGTGTACTGCTGATGATGTACAGTAATGCTGATGTGAGAGAGAAACCGTATCAGGATATCCTACTAGATTACTGTTGTGCATAAGCGTGTACACATGCATTTGACTAGGTTATGTCATCCCTTACTGTGATCGATGAGAGCCAAATTGCTTGGGGCCTCCACCAATCCTTAAGTACGACCGTGGAAAGTGCCAGAAAGTGAAACAGATTTTTAAATTACTTCTATTAAAAAAATCTTAATCCTTCCAGTACTTTTTAGGGGCTGTATGCTACAGAGGAAATGTTTATCTTTTTGGATTTCTCTTATGTCACGACCACGGTGCTCTCTGCTGGTCCATTTTAGGAACTATCCTGAGCAGGAGAAAATCCCCATAGCAAACATATGCTGCTCTGGACAGTTCCTAAAATGGACAGCAGAGGTCAGCAGAGAGCACTGTGGCCGTGACATAAGAGAAATCCAAAAAGATAAAGATTTCCTCTGTAGTATACAGATGCTAATAAGTACTGGAAGGATTAAGATTTTTTAATAGAAGTAATTTACAAATCTGTTTAACTTTCTGGCACCAGTTGAAATTTTTTTGGAGGAAAAAAAAAAAAAGGTTTTCCACGGTAGTACCCCTTTAAGATCTTTTTCTGGTCTTTCCCTTCACAATGATTCTTCTGAGCACCTGCCGTGCAGAGAACTACATCATAGCCACATATACTCAAATAGAGTCTGACGTAGTTCCTAACACAGAGGGTGGCTAGGAGCTGGATCATCGAAAAAGTTATTGTCAGAGGGTGCGTTCACACTGAGGAATAGGAGAGGAATCCTTGCGTAAAAATTCTACAGCGGAATAAAAAAATAATAATTTGCACAAAATTTTCCTAGCGGAATATAGGAGGAAACTGTTTTTTATTTATTTTTTTGGGCTGGACTACAACCACCAATCGGAATTTCCCATTTTATTTATTTATTTCCGTGCAAATTTAGCTCAAATTCCGTGCGAAAAACTATTTCAAGTGGAAATTTTTTTACCATTGACTTCAATGGACTTCTGCTTGCGTATTCCACAAGAAGAATGAACATGGTCTTTCTTCTAGCGGAACGGAATTCCGCGAGCGGGATTTACACAGTGTGAGCAGTGCAGAGTAAAATACATTGAAGTCAAAGGCAAAGCAGATGGTAATTATTTCTAAGCGGAGAATTCAAGAGGAATTACTCGAATAAATCCCTTTTGAATTACTCATTGTGAACGCACCCTTACAAGTGTGTATTGTCTCACAATTGGTGGCATTGAAAGTGGATCTTTCACCTTCATTCTTACTACCCTTTTGTCATGATAAAAACTAAAGGTCCTTCAAGACGAAGAAAAAAAATAAAATAAAAGCAAGCAAGAGCGATGATTTCGGTCTGATCTATCCCTATACATGCACCAATTTATGTTTATGTTGAGACACAGTTTGGGTCTATAATACTTCAACACATTGTAGTTTTTAGCTATTGATGTGCTTGCTGCTCGTTATGGGTAAGGCAGTGTTTTCCAACCAGGGTGCCTCCAGTTGTTGCAAAACTACAACTCCCAGCATGCCCGGACAGCCAAAGGCTGTCCGGGCATGCTGGAAGTTGTAGTTTTGCAACATCTGGAGGCACCCTGGTTGGGAAACACTGTGGTAGGGGCTTCTGTTATTGCTTTCCTTGGACACCTTTAGACCCCTTTCACACTATTGGTATCATCCTGTAAAAAACCTCCATTATTACTCCCGTCAAAAAAAGTCCTTAAAATGGCCGTCAAAAAATCCCATTCATGTCAATGGGATTTTTTGACCTTCCTTTTGCTTCCGGCATGTCCGTTTTTTTTTAAACTAATGTCAGTTATTTTTGCCGGCACAAAAGATGGTGCATGCACTAATTTTTGGTCCGGCAAAAAAAAATTGTGAAAAACCGGACGTTAAAATTTAACATTGAAGTCTGGGACCCGGGTGTTAAAAAAAAAAAAAAAAAAATCTGTTATTCTCAGGTTTTTTTAACATCCTTTTTTTGTACTGAGCATGCTCAGTACAGCTTTACAAAAAAGGGTTAAAAACCTGATTAAAAAAACGGATGTAGCTGGTAGGGGTGTGAATCGGCAAGAATTTGTCCATATGATACATATCGCGATACACGTATGAGGATACGATATATCGCGATATATCCCGATTCGGTTTATGGAACGATGTATCCCAATTCTGTCTGAAAAACAATGTCTTTTACACTTTTTTTTATTAAAACATTATTTTTTCTTTTTATACACTTTATTAGACTTTTAGGAGGAATCATTTAGACTCCTCAGACAGATGAATAGAGTTCTATTGAACTCCATTGATCTGCGATCCATTGATAGAGCCTAGTCAAGCCAGGCTCTATCAATGACAGAGCCAAGGGACAGCAGGAAACAGAGGTAAGCCTGCTGGCTACCTCTATAGTGGATCGCCCGCCTGCGATCGCGCTGTGGGGGGGGAGGGGGGGTATTGTGGTCCACCCCACTAGCCCACCAGGGAGAATTCACAGATCCCTTTAGACGCCGCTGTCAGCTTTGACAGCGGCGATCTAAAGGGTTAATAGCCAGCCGTGGCTATCGCCGCATGCTGGCTATTAGAGGCAGCCACCAGCTACTAAAAACAGCCGGGGGCTGCAGAGTATGGAGCGGGCAGGAGCCGGGAGCCCGCTCCATACACCCAGAGCGCCGCCACGCTTGTCAGGTCCGGCCCTGCTTGCATGAGCCGGAAAAATTCACCTGCCCGGCACCCGGAACTGCATGTCCCGTGCGTCGGGAGATACAAATTCCACATCCCTAAAAAGATTGATTCAAAAATATTTTTTATCGATTCAGTATCGCCAAATGAAAAGTCGCGATAATGGATTATTTTTTCATCCGTTGTAAAATAACGGCAGTAAAAAAGCAGGAGGATATGTGTAGTGTGAAAGGGGCCTTAGTTTGGTGGCTTTTGTATATATTAAATCGTGTATGTCTTTAGTCGGAAGTCTCAGCATTGCTTGTCTTGCAGGAAGGAAAGCTGTACTGGTGTGATGCTCGCACTGATAAAATTGAGAGAATCGATTTAGAAACTGGGAAGAACAGAGAGGTTGTGCTGTCCAACAATAACATGGACATGTTCTCGGTGTCTGTCTTTGAAGATTACATCTATTGGAGTGACAGGTGAGGACTCTAGCAGATGTTCCCAATGTCCCTTTCTTATTCGTTCTTTCCACTTGTCAAGCGCGTTTCTCCTTTACAGTCTATGCTAATGTTCTGTATTGCTGGGAAGAATGATGAGTAATAGGAATAAGTCTTGAATTTTTTCTTGACAATGTAAGACACGGTTATGTTTACTTGTAAAAATGTAATAAACATATACTTTGGAAAAAAAAAACTTTTGTAAACCCGACATGTTTTGTTGGGTTGTGCACCAGAATTTGCGCCAGTATTCTCTCATTGCGCCAGAATTCTGTCTACACCAGAAATGAAAAACCCGACCAACTCTCCATATTACTGAGAAAATCCGAAAAGGGGCGTGTATATCTGGAAAAGTGGACGTGGTCACAGAAAAGGGGCGTGTTCATGACATTTTCACAAAAACTCTACTTATTTACTAAGGTTTCAACATAAAATGTGGTGGATTTGAACTGTGTAAAAAAAGCTAAATGTAGGGAAAGCTTAGTAAATACTGTGGCGCAAATTCTGGGGCAGGCAGAATTTCAGAATCTGGCGCACAACCCGACAAAACATGTCGGGTTTCCAATAGTAAATGAGGGCCAATGTCTTCATGTGATGGCGTCTTTAATGTTCTTCTGATAGAAGGTAAACTCCTTTCCTAGCTGTAGCAGATAACTACATCCTTCCACCTAACAGATTATAGATAATGGCCCAGATTTATCAAAGAATGTCTACGGTAGAGCTATTTTCCCACGTTTATTTGGGTGTTGGGTTTGACTAGTGTGCATCTTATTTATCAAGAAGGTGCAGCAGGATGATGAATTTTGCGCAGCTCTGCTGTGGTGGGAAAAGCTCTACCACATACACTTGTTCTAGACGCTTGGGAGGGAAGTAGACCCTTTAACGGGTCCTGAATTTGGCAGGTTAGGTGTTTTTATTTACTTTCACAGAGTTGCCGGGAATTTTTTACTTGCATTTTCGACGCTACAATCAAATTTGATTGCGGTGTCTAAATAGTTAAAGCCGGGAATCATCATGATCGGTGATGTCTGGCATTAGAGATGGGTCCTGGTGGCAGATAGCTGCCAGGACCACCCAGCTATGACCTCAGCTTCTGAGCATGTGTCATGGTAGGGGAGTTGGACGTTGTCATCCACAAGAGGTTAAAGGTTGCGGAAGGTAGAAATGATTCTCACGCCTACTGGTAGGTGGTGTAGCTTTGCGCACAAAATAGCGACTTTTGACAAGTTGCAAATGATAAATACGAGACCACTGCATGGTCAAAAAGAAAAAGTTCTACGGGTAGGCAAAAAGAGTGAAACTGTCTATATCAAAAGTCGCTAAATAGGCTGCTTGCGCCTGAACTGCGCCAAAAAAAAAATGCTCTAAAACAAAGGATTAATCTCCCCCAATGAGACCACTGTCGTAGCACACCCAAGTTCTGTACTGGGACCCAGTCCACTAGATCCACTTCAGTTGGAGGAAAAAGCGTCTTCCAAACAGAGTTCAGTCCAGAATTGCCTGTATGAACACTTTGTCAGGTCATGACCTGATGAAGTGCCCAGTATTGTAAGTCAAGAAATGTGGTGTCTTTTTATCCCTTTTTTTATTGGTCTATGTCAGTGTTTCCCAACCAGGGTACCTCCAGCTGTTGCAAAACTACAACTACCAGCATGCCTGGTCAGCCTTTGGCTGTCCGGGCATGCTGGGAGTTGTACTTTTGCAACAGCTGGAGGCACCCTGATTGGGAAACACTGGTCTATGTTCATTAATAAATCAGCTTATTCATTAAAGGGGTACTCCGGTGGAAAACATTTTGTTTTTTAATCCACTGGTGCCAGAAAGTTAAACAGATTTGTAAATTACTTCTATTAAAAAATCTCAATCCTTCCAGTACTTATTAGCTGCTGAATACTACAGTGGAAATTCTTTTCCATTTGAAACACAGAGCTGTCTGCTGACATCATGAACACAGTGCTCTCTACTGACATCTCTGTCCATTTTAGAAACTGTCCAGAGTAAAAGGAAATCCCCATAGCAAACATATGCTGTTCTGGACAGTTCATAAAATGGACAGAGATGTCAGCAGAGAGCACTGTGCTCGTGACGTCAGCAGACAGCTCTGTGTTTCAAAAAGAAAAGAATTTCCGCTGTAGTATTCAGCAGCTAATAACTAATAATACTACAGAGGAAATTATTTTCTTTTTGGAACACAGAGCTCTTTGCTGACATCTCTGTCCATTTTAGAAACTGTCCAGAGTAGGAGAAAATCCCCATGGAAAACATATGCTGCTCTGGACAGTTCCTAAAATGGACAGAGATGTCATCAGAGAGCACTGTGTTCCAAAAAGAAAATAATTTCCTCCGTAGTATTCAGCAGCTAATAAGTACTGGAAGGATTAAGATTTTTTTTAATAGAAGTAATTTACAAATCTGGCACCAGTTGATTTAAAAAATAAAAAATGGGGGTTCCACCGGAGTACCCCTTTAAGAATATGTTGAGATTCCTAAGTTTTCATATGGCCAATTTATAATACATGGGAATCCCAAGTCTGCACACCAAGCTTTCTCCTTCAACTGTGGTGAAGTAATCCTTGACACCTGATATTTGAGGCAGAACTACTCAGGGAATCTTTTATTCACTGCTCCTAAGATCTAGCAATTCAGTCTCTTAGGTTTTGTTTACATTGCGTCTATTCTTCATGCATGCCAGGGAAATCTTCCAAACATATTCATCTGAATGTAAAACCCCTTCCCAGTAGCCTTTACTTTTAAACAGTAAAAAAAATCACTCCTAGGTAAAATTGTTGTTCTGTGGCCCATTGCCCTCCTCTACACTGTACAATGTTGTGAAGCAGGTTTATTTACCAGTGTCCCTGGACCACGCAACTAGTGCTGGGCGATATGACCAAAAATGAGTATCACGGTATTTTTTTTTTTTTTACATTGAGACTTGCATTGAGGTGGCGTAGCGGAACTAAATGGGCTTTTGAAACCAAATGATCTGAACACTGGGGCAGTGGAGTACCCTTTTAAATAGATGTAACAAACAACCCTACAGCCTCCAGCTGTTGCAAAACTACACATCCCAGCATGTTGGACTATATAGTAGTGTATAGTATAGGTCAGTGTTTCCCAACTAGGGGTGCCTCCAGCTGTTGCAAAACTACTACTCCCAGCATGCCCGGACAGCTGTTGGCTGTCCGGGCATGCTGGGAGTTGTAGTTTTGCAACAGCTGGAGGGCCTCAACAGCTGGAGGACCTACTGTAGGTATAGTATATTATACAGACCCCTGTCCATCCCAGCACCCTGACTCAGGGACCATCCGGGGAGGGTGGTCCGGGCCATCCATCCTTCCTGTAGTGTCCGGCGGCATTCCGGGTGGAGGGTGAAACCGGTCTGGGCTGTCCTTCTTCTCCGGGGGTCCTCTTCTCCACTCCGGGCAGGCTCCGGCCTAGTAATGCTGCATAGACGCCGCTGCGCAGTGACGTCCGTTCGCAGCGACGCACCTGACCTCACGGCGTAGTGGCGTCTATGCAGCGTACTAGGCCGGAGCCTGCCCGGAGTGGAGAAGAGGACCCCCGGAGAAGGACAGCCCAGATCGGTTCACCCTCCACCCGGAATGCCGCCGGACACTACAGGAAGGATGGATGGCCCGGACCACCCCCATTACGGGTAAGTTAAATTTTTTTTATTGACTCGGAGAGTGGGGGAGGGGTCCGACCGGTATAGCGTATGGGCAAAAATCCATATCGTGGGAGAAAAAAAACGGTATCTGGTTCATACCGGTATACCGCCCAGCACTATATGCAACCACCATGTCTACTCCATATTATGTAAAAGCTTTCTGTTTGTTCCAATGAGTGCATCCGAGTAAGAGTGAGGAGAGAAAGGGACTTCACCCATAACCTGCTGTAGGTTTTTAGTGAGTCTGTTCGACCATCCCATCACATGGTCAAAGTTAGGACCATAACAGAACCTGTAACTGGCTCTTAAAGGGGTCCTTTTTTTATTTATTTTTTTTAAATCAACTGGTGCCAGAAAGTTAAACAGATTTGTAAATTACTTCTATTTGAAAACAAAATAAAAAAAAAAAACTTTACCCTTCCAGTACTTTTTAGCAGCTGTATGCTACAGAGGAAATTCTTTTCTTTTTGAATTTCTTTTTAGACTTGTCCACAGTGCTCCCTGCTGACACCTGATGCCCATATCAGGAACTGTCCAGAGCAGGAGAAAATCCCCATTGCAAACCTATGCTGCTCTGGACAGTTCCTGACATGGACAGAGGTGTCAGCAGAGAACATTGTGGACAAGACCAAAAAGAAATTCAAGAAAAAAGAATTTCCTCTGTAGCATTCAGCTGCTAATAAGTACTGGAAGGGTAATGATTTTTTAATAGAAGTCATTTACAAATCTGTTTAACTTTCTGGCACCAGTTTATTTAAAAAAAATGTTTTCCACCAGAGTACCCCTTTAAACTCAAGGGTAAAATAAATGAATTACATAGCATTGTACCCTGTAGATGTGGCTAACTGGCCACAGAATAACATTTTTGCTGAGAGTGTCTCTTTAAACAGGTGTATGCTAACACAAACCTTTCATACGTATGCCAGAAGGACTCACATTGGACATACACCTAGCCCATAATACCTTATAGATGTGTTCAGTATATACATTAGTAGCTGTTCCTGACAGTAAAAGCAGTATGACAAGATGTGATACCTGGCAGGAGAATGTGTAAACATAATGAAGAAGGGGGAGAATTATCAAAACCTGTCCAGAGGAAAAGTTGCTAAGTTGCCCATAGCAACCAATCAGATCGCTTCTTTCATTTTCAGAGGCTTTTTCAGAAATGAAAGAAGCGATCTGATTGGTTGTTATGGGCAACTCAGCAACTTTTCCTATTGACAGGTTTTGATAAATCTCCCCCGAAGTGCTTAGACATGATTACAGCCTAACTTATATGTGTAAATAGATATGAAGTAATAGGTCTTCTTTTTTGTATTAGTTTGATACCCCTGACATCCATGCTGTTGTCTCATCTCACAGGACTCATGCTAATGGCTCCATCAAGAGGGGACACAAAGACAATGCTACTGAATCTGTATCTTTAAGAACTGGAATTGGAGTACAGCTTAAAGACATCAAGGTGTTCAACAAAAACCGACAAAGGGGTAAATAATTGATCAGCTATTTATATAACCTGAGATAGTACATGTTACTTCCTCTATTCAAGGATTTACAAGGAACTCCCTAAAGTATTAGATTATACTACTCTCTCAATGATGACAGGCTACTGGTGTTTGTTGTATGTATACTTTTCTAGGGGTACTCCACCCCTAGACATCTTATCCCCTATACAAAGGATACTGGATAAGATGTCTGATCGTCCCCCCTACGATCTCTATGCAGCACCCAACGTTAGTGTTTAGAACGCTGTGTGCGGGCGGCGAGGGTTGTGATGTCACGGCCACGCCCCTCATGATGTCACACCAAGCCCCCTCAATTCAAGTCTATGGGAGGGGGCGTGGTTGCTGCCACGCCCCCTCCCATAGACTTGTATTGAGGGGGTGTGGTGTGACCTCACGAGGGGCGTGGTCATGACATCACAACCCCTGCCGCCCGCACCCAGCGTTGGAAACAAAATGTTCCGAATGCTGGGGCAGTGGATTACCCCTTTAAGGTGATATTGCTTTATCAATTCTGAAGTTTTGGGCCGTATATTTTAATCCATATTTGCTTATATCTCGATGTATAGAATGCTAACTCGAAGTGAAGTTTTACATCATGTCTTCTTTTTACATTCCAGGAACCAATGTGTGTGCTGAAAACAATGGTGGCTGCCAACAGTTGTGCTTGTACCGAGGTGGACGCCAGCGCACTTGCGCCTGCGCCCATGGCATGCTTGCAGAAAATGGCCTAAACTGCAGAGAGTACGATGGTTACCTCTTGTATTCAGAACGTACTATTCTAAAAAGCATACATTTATCAGATGAAAGTAGCCTTAATGCTCCAGTTAAGCCATTTGAAGATCATGATCACATGAAGAATGTCATTGCCCTTGCATTTGACTATCGAGAAAGTGACAAAGGAGGCACACGGATCTTCTACAGTGATATCCATTTTGGGAACATCCAGCAGATCAGCAATGATGGCACAGGACGCAAGACCGTAGTGGAGAGTAAGTGATTTGGCTATATACTTAAAGCTCTATGGTCATCTGACCTAGTGTTGAGTGGCATGCGTTAAAGGGCTACTCCGCCCCTAGACATATTATCCTCTAGGGGCGGAGTAGCCCCAGCGTTCGTTTAGAGCGCTGGGTGCGGGTGGAGGGGGTCGTGATGTCACAACCACGCCTCTCGTGACATCACACCACACCCCCTCAATGCAAGTCTATGGAAGGGGGCGTGGCAGTCGCCACGCCCCCTCCCATAGACTTGCATTGAGGGGGTGTGGTGTGACGCCACGAGGGGCGTGGCCATTATGTCACAATCCCCCGCTCCATGCGTTCGGAGCAAAATGTTCCGAACGCTGGGGCAGCAGAGTACCAATGTAAGGGCTATCCCTATTCTTTGTCTAAGAAATGGCAGAATAACCATACTAAAATGGAGCCGGCTGTAGTTCCCATCACAGCTATTGACCAGGGGCATCACTGTGCTAAATCAGCATTGCGGTCCCTTTATTTCTCCAAATCAATAAAATCGGGTCTTCATCAGTCTGACTCTCACCAGTCATATAGTGGTGGCATATCATAGAAATGCACCTTGTGTGATGGGAACAATCCTTACATAGTATATTGTTATTAATGGATTTTGTTTTCTACTACATTAATAGAATACATTTATATTTATAGTATACTTACTCTGGAATAGGACCAGTTGAATGTTAGAATAACCAGGAATGATGAAAGTTTAATTTTTTTATATAGATCTGTGGCACATATATGGTAATTTTTCTCCTTATTATGACAGATGTGGGTTCTGTGGAAGGGCTGGCATACCATCGTGGCTGGGACACCCTGTATTGGACCAGTTACACCACTTCTACCATTACTCGTCACACTGTGGATCAAAGCCGTTTTGGGGCTTTTGAGAGGGAGACTGTAGTGACCATGTCTGGAGATGATCATCCTCGTGCCTTTGTCCTGGACGAATGTCAAAAGTAGGTGATGTTTTGTTGGGTGTTTTACCTCCTATTATCCAAGGTTCATATTTAGACATCACAGCAGTCTCCTGAGGGGTGTATTTTCTGTGTTACACACACACATGCCCACTTGCTGCACATGATCAGTGGCACTGTGACCAGTTTTGAGATTACACTAAGTGCACTTACCTGTGAGATAGGTATGGTATATTAATAATGCAATAGGCTTTCATTACAGACACACACTGCAGATACTCAATAGGAATAAGGTCTTAAAATGGATAGATTTGGGAGTGTCCATTGTAAGACTCATCATTATTTCCAGACATATATTCATGTTTTAATAATTCTTTTATAGCTTTATGTTCTGGACCAACTGGAATGAGCAGCACCCCAGTATTATGAGGGCTACACTTGCTGGCAGCAATGTACTTATAATCATTGACCGTGACATCCGCACCCCTAATGGACTGGCCATTGACCACAGGGCAGAGAAGCTCTACTTCTCAGATGCCACCCTGGACAAGATTGAGCGCTGTGAATACGATGGAACCAATAGACATGTAAGTGGACGGTAATGAGTCTTATGTGTAGGCCATATTTGTCTGTACCAGTCGCTCATATTTATTGAAGGGGCATTGCAAGTTAAAACACGTATCCCCTATCCACAGGGTAAGGGTGCATTCACACCACGTTTTGTACATACGGGTGCCGGATTCGGCGGGGGGAGGGGCAAACCGGGCGCTCCCGTACCCCGGCCGGATCAGCCCGTGACTGCATTTACTTTAATGACCTGACCGGAGTCAAACGGTGACTCCGGTTGGCTCAGTTTTGACCCGTATGCGGTTTCCTGACCGGACCTAAAGCAGTAGTTTACTACGGTTTTAGGTCCGGTCCAAAACCAGATACGGGTCAAAACATAGCAAGTCTATGGTATGGCTATAGCAGTCAAAAAGCAAATAACGCCTGAAAATACCTTTTTCAGTAAGAAAGTATTTGATGGCTCTGTTTACAACACATGTGAGCCAGAGTTATGTCAGGCATTACTCCTAATATATCTGATGGTAAGCATCAGCATGCAGCTAAGCAGTATACATAGTCTATAGACTTCTATATTAGGATAAAATATACTGTAAGGTATTCATTTATTTGGGCTGTTCCTCTGAACGTATACCAGCCCAACTGAAGCCAAAAGTACTTTCCTCTTTGTCCTCGAGGAAAGCAAAATTACAGCACAGATTTTCTCGTTCCTCTTCGTTCCCAGCCAGCACAGATTTTGTCATTCTCCTGGCCGCATCTATAATGCTCCATTAAAGGAGTACTGTGGTGTAGTAAAACATTTATTTACCCTATTTAAAGCATAGGGGATAATTCTTAGATCGCGGGGGGTCTCGGAACTCCGACTCTCACCAGGAAGGGAACATGTTGACCCGCGCACAAAGTGGCAGCTGACACACCTCCTCTTATCCCTACGAAAGCCGGAGATACAGCATTCCTGCTGGGGTCCACACGCTTCCTTCTTGGGGAGAGCAGAGGTGTCGTTCAGGAGATAGCTGGGGGTCCCAGTGGTCAGACCCCCGCAATCTAAGGCTTATTCCCTATCCTTTGGATAGGGGATAAATGTTACTGCTCCACAGTACTCCTTTAATGGAGCATTATAGATATGTTTGCCATTCATGCCAGAGTCTTTCCTAGTGTATACAGCATCAGGCTTTCTTGTGGTATTAGTGATTATTGTTATAGCTGCGGACCTGCGCCTTATGTCTGTATCTCTGCATGCTTATTTCAGTGGATATTAAAGTCTGATCCAGTCCACCCCTTTGGCCTCGCTGTATACGGTGACTACATCTTTTGGACAGATTGGGTCCGACGAGCAGTTCAACGTGCAAATAAATATGATGGCTCAGACCTGAAGCTCCTCCGAGGGGACATCCCTCAGCAGCCCATGGGCATCATTGCTGTGGCGAATGATACTAACAGCTGTAAGTAGCATGTTACGTTATTACTGATGATAATGATAGTGAGCTATAGTACCCGGCTATAGTAGTTTCGAAGTTTCCATACTGCCATATTATCCTAGAAAGAGATATTATATATATATATATATATATATATATATATATATTTATATATTTATTGTGTGTGTATATAACCAAAAATGGATACCTGGTGCAATAGAAAATTGAGATTGCATCTGTGTTTCCTTTGTCTGAAAAGAGCTGCTCTTTGCTGTGAACACCTTGCACAAAGCGCCATCTATAGGCTAGTGAATATATGACAATTTTATATGCTCTTTCTAGGTATTCTAGTTCAGTGTTTTCCAAATAGTGCGTCTCCAGCTGCTCCAAAACTAAAACTCCTTGCAGCCTCTGGCTGTCTGACCATGCTGGGAATTGTAGTTGTATGCAACAGCTGGAGGCACACTGTTAGGAAGAAACACTCTTCTAGTTTAGGGAAGTTTCTACTGCAAGTATAGTAAATGTACTAACCAAAGCTGCCGGCACCAAATGCAAAATATGTGAAAGTGGTAGCCACCTCTTTTGTGTATCACTTTGTTCTATGTCGAGCTTTATGAGTGTTAGATACAAATGATACACTTTCATATTTAACAATGTTCATTTGTGGTTACAGTAGTTACCTGTGCAGTGGATTGTGATTCTAATAAATTGCATTGAGAGCAGGATTTGCATGCATTTGCTCCATCTAGAAAATAGTATGGATTTTCTTAGTTTTATGCAGTAATACCTATTTTTTTTTTTTCTATTCCCCCCCCCCCCCCCCCCCCAAGGTGAGTTATCTCCTTGCAGCAACAACAGTATATGTCAAGACCTGTGCCTTCTCACTGCAGATGGGAGGGTAAACTGCTCCTGTAGAGGAGATAGGATTCTACAGGAGGATTTCACATGTAAAGGTATTGCATTTTATTCTTACGTGCCTATAACCATTGCTCCACATAGCAGCAATTTCCTGTGATTTTGCCCGGAGGATTGTAAGATCTGTTAAAGCAGAGTCTCTGTACTGGTTGATAACTGTTCCTATAGGCTGGTGCACATAGTGTATGCTATGTACTTATCACACTGGTATCCTTTTGTCTTCTTCTCTTGAACAGCCCAGAACTCCACCTGCAACCCTCATGATGAGTTTGAGTGTGGCAATGGTGACTGCATAAACTACAGCCTGACCTGTGACACTGTGGCGCACTGCAAAGACAAAGCAGATGAAAAGCACTCCTACTGTGGTGAGTGCGCACTTGTCCATATTTTTCCTGCATAAGACGGGAGGTAGCAAACATTATGAAAGGTTTCACTCACTGCTTTAGTTGTTTCTCTTTTGATGACAGTGCTTAAGAGAGAACTCTAGTGTTGTCAGATTTGGGGTGAAAACTTGCCTAGTGCAAGAAGTTCGAGTGTTATTTTATTACATTATACAGGGGTAGATTGGCATTACTCATCTCACCAATACCTATCTGCTCACCAGGTCCCAGCTAATCTCCAATATCTGGTCTCATATCAGTTAACGCTCAGCCCATCAGTGGTCATGACCACCGCAGGCAGTGATCAGCTGAGCAGACAGTGGAGACCTGGTGAGCATTGGAACAGAAAAGTGGATTGGTGATGGGAGAAATGTCAATTTGTTTAGTCTGTTTAAAAAAAGAAATACATTCTTTTTTGACTGCCTAATAAAACAATCAAACCTTAAACTACGCTTTCTCGCAGCCTTTAATATAAGGATGCCGCAGAGTCGGCCATCACAGTGCCATTCTGCCAATCCTTGGCCGCAGCAGTGTTTGGCCTCAGCAGTGATTGGCGAGCGGCACTGTTAGTTCCCCCAGATGTAGACGCTACGCACTGCAGACAAAGCACCTTTATGCTGGAGGCTACAAGGAAACGGAATTAAAGGTTTTATTAGATTTGATATATCTCTAAATGTCACCTTAAATGGTTACATTGTGTTTCAATATCATAATGCATAAACAATCCGAATAGCTCTGCAAGAAAAAATAAACAGTATATAGGACACAATGTTCAGGTTTTTTTGTTTTTCTTTTGCAACACTTTGAAATGTAATAATTCCCATATGCATATCTGCTTACTATTAGTTACCCTTACTAAATGTCAAAGCCTGGTAATACCCGTAGTGCGTGTTACTGGGCAAAGATGAAGTTTATGAAAGACAAAGTGTATCGTTTACTTCCTGTTATCCACAGCTAATCGCGTGTGTAAGAAGGGTTTCCGCCACTGCGTGAATGGACGCTGCATCTCCACCGCCAACTGGTGTAATGGTCTGGATGACTGTGGCGACAACTCAGATGAGATAGCTTGTAACAGTGAGTATGTCCAACCAACCAGCTGTTAAAGGGGTATTCTGCCCCTAAGACATCTTATCCCCTATCCAAAAATCTCTGCTGCCGCACCTCAGTCATCAGGAACATGGAGCGAACTTCGCTCCGTGCCTGATGACTAGCAATGCGGCACTGACGTCATGGCCACGCCCCCTCATGATGTCACGATTACGCCCCCTCAACGCAAGTCTAAGGGAGGGGGCGTGGCGTCCGCCACGCCCCCTCCATTAGACTTGCATTGAGGAGTGGGATCGTGACATCATGAGGGGGCGTGGCCGTGACATCAAGAGCCTCTGGGTGCAGCAGCCAGCGTTCTAAGCAAACGCCAGGGAAGATTGCGGGGGGTCCCAGTGGTGGGCCCCCCATGATCAGACATCTTATCCCCTATCCTTTGGATAGGGGTTAAGATGTCTAGCGGCGGAGTACCCCTTTAACCCTCGTTCTGCTATTTCTGTCTGAGTCTGTTTATGAATAGACAAGGATTAGCAGCTCACACAAAAGGGCGTGGATTCATATAAAGTTTCATAAAAACTTCCCTAGACTTTATACACTGCTTCATGATAACATCAGTCCAGTTATTAGCCCCAGATGTTGTTATTGCACATAGAAATCTGTAAGAACTAGTAAAATGTCCTTCATACATAATCATGAAACTGTGAGACGTGCGTAACAAAAATATCAGATATCCACCAAAACATAGATGTTGTTTCTCCTTCAACTTAGTAACAGCTCTCTGATATTATTAGGTGGTACCATCAATTCTTTGCTGACCCTTTTTGTATATTGTAGAGACCTCATGTGCCCCAGAAGAGTTCCGCTGTCGGGATGGAAGCTGTATTGGGAACTCAAGTCGCTGTAACCAGCTTATTGACTGTGATGATGCCTCTGATGAAATGAACTGCAGTGAGTAATAATATCATATTAGGTCTTAGATCAGCATGTCTGTCTATACATACAGAGTACAGAGGGTCCAGGGCTTTAACATCTGACCCATATATTCCAGGCCATTGTAGAAATTTTGTGAGCTGCTATATGGCACAGTTATTTTTTATGCCATACATGTGAAGTTTATATTAGCAATCAGGTCTGGTCACTAAATAAGCCACTAAATAAAATCGTCATAATCCGGAACGGAGGCTTCAGAATGAATGCCACTGTATATCCTTATTGGACACGCCCCCTATGTTCAGCGCGTCACAGAGAACGGGCGCAGTGGCGCGCATATAACCTCCGGCCCTTGCCGGAAGTGACGACAGACGCCGACAGTTCACACACCGGAGTGAACAGAGCTGGACGGAGCCAGCTCCCTGCGCCACAGCAGGTTGTCGCGCCCGCCCCGCAAACCAGGGATCCGTGAGTAAACTTTGGATCAATGATGATACGTGATCCAGACTTTCTCCTGCAGGGCGCAACCTTGAATAGTGTATTTTTGCTTTTCTTACAGGTGGACCAACGGATAGAGTCCTGGCCTATAATACAGGGACAGAGTCTTGTTATTTATACATACCTGCTGCTTTTCCCTACAGGATTTATAGTGATAGGAGAATATTGTTATTGCAGATGGATGACCTGTTTCCTACGCCAAGGACCTCTTTAATACTTCTTTTGATTTGATATACCGATTGTATATACATAAAACCTGTCAATCTGACTTATCTTCTCTGTACATATTATATGCCTCCCTGAGGACGCCATATAAATTTATGGCAGAAACGCGTCGGTGGTATAATATAATAGCGGTATGATATGCTGCTTACTTTGGTAACTTATAGTTACTAAGTAGCTGTGGCACAGTTTGAGTGTCTCCTCCGATCCTGGAAGGTTACTGCTCCTGATGGTCTACATCTATTCTATTTTTTTAATGGTGTTGGAATCAAACACGTTTTTTTGGGTGATTTTTAAATGATCCAAATAAAAGTTCATTTTTATGCACTACCCTGAACACTTATACTTTTTCTGTTCTTTTGCCATATTCGAATGCTGGGTGGAATTACGCTTAAGCGTGGTCTGACGTGGGACCTAACATATTTACGTCTAGTTGATTATCACTAAATAAGCTGACAACATCCATCCATGTGTCCATCCATATGCTGTCCGTCCATTCATATGCGGTCCTTCCACGTGTCCATATGTGTTCATCCATATGCCATCCATCCATGTGTCAATCCATATGCTGTCCGTTCATTCATATGCTGTCTTTCCACGTGTCCATATGTGTTCATCCATATGCTATCCATGTGTCCATCCATATGCTGTCCGTCCATTCATATGCGGCCCTTCCACGTGTCCATATGTGTTCATCCATATGCCATCCATCCATGTGTCCATCCATCTGCTGTCCGTCCATCCATGTGTCCTTCCATCTATGTGCGGTCCTTCCACGTGTCCATATGTGTTCATCCATCCATGTGTCCATCCATATGCTGTCAATATTCTGTCCAGCCATGCGGCTATATACTTCTAATTGCTTATGTTTTTTTTTTTGGTCCCTAGACATCACTGACTGCAGCAGTTACTTTAAATTGGGAGTCAAAGGAGGAACATTCCAAAGGTGTGAGAGGACCTCTCTTTGCTATATCCCCAGCTGGGTCTGTGATGGGTCAAATGATTGTGGAGATTTCACCGATGAGATGAATTGCCCAGGTAAATAAGATATGCATTAAAAAAAATTTGTATAAACTATATTAAGAAATATACTAAGTCACTTACATTCTGTATATCCTTATCATTAGTTTTGGAAAGGTATTTTAATGTAATGAAAATGTTCTCTAGGTATTCGCAAGCCACGGTGTCCAGTGAATTATTTTGCCTGTCCAAGCGGACGCTGCATTCCTATGAGCTGGACGTGTGATAAGGAGAATGACTGTGAGAATGGAGAGGATGAAACACATTGCGGTAAGGAACTGTAACACTCAATCGGCATGCGCTCTTAGCATTCTCCATGGGAGCACAGGAGATACTAGATATGGCGCTTGTGGATTCATATAAAGTTAGAGTACCTGTCACCAAAACTATTTTTGATATGTTGTCAATTATCTTTTAATAAACAACTTTAAAATTGCATTCCTTTAAAAAAATGTCTGTTTATACAAATGTTCTGCTTTATATAAAATGACCTCTAGGGGTCTCCCTAGAAGTCCCAGTCACAAGTCTCCCATAGAGTTTGGACTCATGCCAGCCTGGCATGAGTCCAAACTCTGTTAGTGCAGCCGGGATACTGAGAAGCACAGCGCAGCTCCCTGCCTGTCAATGAGACAGGCGGGAGCAAGCGCTGTTCTGCCGCACGGCCTGACATCGCCGCGTGATCAGGCTCCGCCCTTCTGAAGGAGAGCCGGCTTGCTCAGTGCAGCGTTGGTGAAAAGGAAAGATGCACGGAGTCTCGGCACAGCGGCGCTCGACACGGCAGGTCTCACTACTCCACCTCCCTGTAAAGCACGTGCAGTGCTAAACAAGGAGACCCCAGAGCAGCCTGCCGCGCCATAGGCAAAGCATCTCTGCACGCTCCCGACACTGAGTGCAGCAGAGATGATGTGAGGGCGGAAGAGGTCCCCCAGCAGGCTTCAGTGACATTGTGCCTGCTGGGGCACGCCCACATCCTCCTGCTGGCAGCTCACACTATGTGAGCAATAAGCTAGGTAAGAAACAGAGCTTTTTAAAGCTCTAAAAAAATTTAAGGGCAGGGGGCGTGTTAGATGTAGTTAGGGAACATAGTGTGAGTTTGTTTACAATAGTTTGGTGACAGGTACTCTTTAAGGCATTAGGCAAAGATTATCAGCATGTAAACAAGGAATGTTCTGCTAGCAGTAATGGAAGTGATTGGTCGCACAAATGATCCAGCGAACATTCCTGTGGCTATTTATTCCCAGTTATTGGGCCTTGTAAATATCCATAAAGCAGGTGCTGACTGACTTGTATGTAGTCCATCAGTGCTGGTAATGCCCTTGTAAAAGGAGGTTTAGGTTGTCTTTATTCACAGAGTGAATGACAAGTGCCTTGACTGGGACTTTTTTTTTTTGGCTTTTAACAGACAAGTTTTGCACTTCCATGCAGTTCGAGTGCAATAACCATCGTTGTATCTCCAAACATTGGGTGTGCGATGGATCCGATGACTGTGGGGACAAATCTGATGAGGACATCCATTGCCGTAAGTCAGTACTCAAGATCTTTTCTCCTCATTCTTCACCAGAGGCAAAAGATGCCAGCAGTGCTTTGTTTCTTGTGTTTTAGAATCTGCCACGTGTAGCCCTGAAGCCTTCCAGTGCCCCAGTACCCACGTGTGTGTACCCCGTCGCTGGCTGTGTGATGGAGATAAAGACTGTCAAGACGGGGCAGATGAAAGTGTCCATGCTGGCTGTGGTGAGTATAATTTTGTTTGTTGTTTCTCTAATACTGTTCTATATACAGTAAAACCTCTCTAAAATACCATTTTGAATAGACCGCCCCTGATGAAAAACAGATTTATCTCTAATGGTTTTTCCAGGTTTATTGGCCATATTCTTTTCATGGACCACCCTGCTAGACGACCAATATAACTACAATTGTGGGTGGTCATTTCAAAGAAGGTTAGCAGTATCTATATAATCCGGACTTTAGTGTGTACATTGATGATCTTAAGATATTTATTTTAAAAGGCCGATGGGCCCACTCCTGTTTGTTTAATCTGCTTAGAGGTCATCTGTTCAGATGATGTGAGAAGTAAATGGATTGGTAATCCTCAAAGCCTCAGAGTACAAGCACTTTTACTTAGATAGAAGGCAGTAGACCCTCTATAAAGTACAAGGGGTATAGCATTGGCATCCAGAAAAGAGGTAAGGCTAGGTTCACACTGCTGTTGTGCTCTGACCCATCTTTTTTTTTTTTTTTTACGCCGAATGAAACCTGAACGGGTCAGAATACAACTGACACCACCGGGTCCCGGCTTATCTTATTGACTTGAACTGGGTCTGTTGGGTGTCTGGTATTTTAAAGTCTACTCCTGTCCTACTGGCGGTCTTACTGATGGACCTTGGCCATGTATACAAGCCCTAAATGGAAAGAAATGTAGTTGCTAAATGTAATGTCTCTTTGATTCCAGTTTTCAACAATACCTGTGACTCTAAAGAATTCATGTGTCAGAACCAGCAGTGTATCCCCAAGCAGTTTGTGTGCGACCATGATGCCGACTGCAGTGATGGATCAGATGAGTCTCCCGAGTGTGGTAGGTGACCTGCATGGTGAGGAGCTGTGGGCAGTCCATACGTGTAGTTAAAGCACTGTTTCCCAACCAGGGTACCTCCAGCTGTTGTAAAACTGCAACTCCTAGCATGCCCGGACAGCCTAAGGCATATTTAAATGTATTTTAGTTAAATTGAATATAAAGTCAGTTGAAAAACTTTTGTTTATTTATTATTATTATTTTTTTTTTTACCAACACCCATCTGCTACTGCTATATCCATTTATAATAATGACAGAGCACATCTCAATGTACAGAACAGCTTATCTAACCTGATTTTTCTTCTAATACATTGAATTAGAATACCCTACCTGTGGTCCGGAGGAGTTCCGCTGTGCCAACGGCCGATGCTTACTAAACAAACAGTGGGAATGTGATGGTGAATTTGACTGCCATGATAAGTCGGATGAGGCCCCCAAAAATCCACGTTGTACTAGCACTGGTAAGGCGAAAAGATGTTTGCGGAGCTAGAGTTTAATACTATATTCTTATGTAGTGTCATGTATGTGTGTGTGTAGATATATATATATATATATATATATATATATATTTATATATATATATATATATACACACTTTTTCTTTTATAATATGTATACACTCTATTACTTTCTAGATAAAATGATAGATAAAGGTAATGTTTTGTTTCCCTCCCCCCCTCTCCAGAGGGCAAATGCAATGACACATTCTACCTGTGTAAAAATGGCAAGTGTATTCCTGAGCATCTGATGTGCGACAACAACAATGACTGCGGGGACGGCTCTGATGAGCTCAACTGCTTCATCAATGAGTGTCAGAACAAGAGATTGAGCGGCTGCAGCCAGGAGTGTGAGGACCTTAAGATTGGCTACAAGGTACACATCAAATCATGGCAAAAGGGAATAATAGGGTTATTTTAGGTTTATAATATTTACGTATCAATACCAAAAAGTTATCTTCTTACATGAACATTAACATTATTTGACCGGTAGTTTAACCCCTTAATGACGCAGCCCATTTGGGCCTTAAGGATGCAGACAATAACATTTTTACTTTTTTCGTTTTTTCCTCCTCGCCTTCAAAAAATCATAACTTTTATATTTTCGTCCACAGACTAGTATGAGGGCTTGTTTTTTGCGTGACCAGTTGTCCGTTGTAATGCCATCACTCACTTTACCAAAAAATGTATGGCGCAACTAAAAAAAAATACTATTTGTGTGGGGAAATGAAAAAGAAAACCGCAATTTTGCTAATTTTGGAAGGTTTTGTTTTCAAGCCGTACAATTTACGGTAAAAATGACATGTGTTCTTTATTCTTTGGGTCAATACGATTAAAATGATACCCATTATAACATACTTTTCTATTGCTGTTGCGCTTAAAAAAATCGCAAACTTTTTAACCAAATTAGTACGTTTAAAATCCCCCTATTTTGAAGACCTATAACCTTTTCATTTTTCCGTACAAGCGGCGGTATGAGGGCTAATTTTTTGCGCCATGATCTGTACTTTTTATTGATACCATTTGCTTATATAGAACTTTTAATCCATTTTTTATTAATTTTTTTGGGAATAAAATGTTATAAGAGAGAATCTATTTTGGACTTTTCTTTTTTTACGTTCAAGCCGTTCACCGTACGGTATCATTAACATTTTGTTTTAATAGTTCAGATATTTACGCACGCGGCAATACCAAATATGTATATAAAATATATTTATAACACTTTTTGGGGGTGAAATAGGGGAAATGGGACAATTTACGTTTTTATTGGGGGAGGGGGTTTTCACTTTTTTTTACTTTATTTTTTTAACTTTTTTTAACTTTTTTTTTTACATTTTAATAGTCCCCATAGGGGACAACTTATAGCAATCACTCGATTGCAAATACTGCTCAGTGCTATGCATAGGACATAGCACTGATCAGCATTATCGGTCATCTTCTGCTCTGGTCTGCGGGAAGGCAGATCAGAGCAGAAGACGCCGGGAAGGCAGCGGAGCCAGGTGAGGGGACCTCCGTCTGCTATGCTGGAAGATCGGATCGCCGCGGCAGCGCTGCAGGTGATACGATCATCCATTCTAGTGACCGCGATGCTGCAGATGCAGTGATCTGTATTGATCACGGCATCTGACGGGTTAATGGCGGACCTGCTGCGCATGATCCGGGCATCGCTCCAATGCTCGCGGTTATGCATAGGACGTAAATGTACCACCTCACCAGGACGTACATTTACGTCCTGCGTCGTTAAAGGGTACCTTTCGATCTAACAAAAGATAATTTTCTGATGACACATTCCCTTTAACCCCTAAGGGGTTAAAGGGAATGTGTCATCAGAAAATTATCTTTTGTTTAAAAAGTTTTGCTTGGCTAATATGATTGACTGCCTATCCACAGGGTAGGCCATTTATCTTTGATCGGCAGGTTGTTTATACCAGACCCCTCCACCAATAAGCTGTTCGGTGCCCAAAATACACTGTGAATGGGACCAGAAGCTGTTGGCTCCATTCACTGTATAGTGGTGGCACTTTGCCACTTCAGCACAGCTCCTATTTAGGGGAATGGGCACTGAGCTGCAGTGACCAGGCCTTACTAGTACACAGTAAACAGAGCCATCTGCTTCCAGTCCCATTCGCTGTGTAGTGCAGGTACAGAACAGCTGATTGGTGGACTATCCTGAGGATAGCCCATCAATCAATTCAGCCTGGAACAACATTTTTTTTCTTTTTTTTGTTTTGTTTTCCTTGTCTAAAAAAAAAAAATGAAGGCTTAACCCTTTAATTGCAACACTCAACAATTTCTTACAGCTTACAATCCTTTTTGTCACCCGTACAGTGCAGATGCCGTCCTGGTTTTTGGCTGAAGGATGATGGTAAAACCTGTGTTGACATAGATGAGTGCACCACCACTTACCCTTGTAGCCAGAGATGTATGAACACCATTGGAAGTTTCCGCTGTATGTGTATCGAGGGCTACGAAATGCGTGCAAATGACAGTACAAGCTGCAAAGTGGCCAGTTCCATTGAGTGTAAGCAAATCTAACCTGCGAAGCTAACGCATGTACTTATTTTGTAATCTCATATTTTTTCCATCAGCAACTTGGACAGGGACCTGTAGTAAAACCTATTCCTTCACACTTTTCATTATGGGTGCTTAACAACCACAGCCAGAAAACATACTTTATAAGATCTACATGCTCCTCTGGAGACTGGCATTGCTGGCACTTCTGTTGCTAGACCTGAAAAAATTAAAGAAGAAAATCGCCTTAAAGAGGCACTGTCATTATGTAAAACTTTTTATATTTGATAGTACTACTGATAAGATGACATTTTAAATATACATTTATTAAAAATAAAAAAAAATGTAACTTTTAATAAAAGATTAAAAATGAAAATAGCCGCCACTGTGGGTCATCTATCTTTATGCAGACAGACTACTCTGTATTTTGCAGCATACTGGATACCGGCCGTAAAGTGTGTTGATATCCAGTATAGGAGATCACCGCTGTACCACTGCAGCCTTCAGCTGTTCTTAAACTACAACTCCCATGATGGGAGTTTTAGTTTTGCGACAGCTTGGGGGTACAATCTTTGTAAAACTCTGTTTTAGAGCTTTTTATTCTCCAGCTGTGTGCCTCCAGCTCTTGCAAAACTACAGACAAAGGATGTGTGGGCATGCTGGAATTTGTAGTTTTGCAACAGCTAAAGGCAACTTTGCTCTAACACAGTGCTTTACAAACACTGCAGCTCCAGCTGTTGCAAAACTACAACTTCCAGCATGCTTGAACTCCTGAATTACAAAGAAGCTGATCAGACATTCAGGAGTCTGTAACAGCTGAATGACAAACATAGTGAGCTATGTTGATTAGCATCCAGCTTTACTAGGAACAAATAGAAAATGTGTGAATAAAAACTACTGTGCAGTGATTTGCAGACTGCCAGGCTGCTACCGGACTCCGAGCAAATGAGTCATCACAGTGAGGGAGAGCAATGGACATGCCCCCTCTACAAGGCAAGAAGACAAAGCAAGTGAGCAAGATATGAATGCTATTTGTTAGGGATATATAGGTTCTAGACACATAAAAATGTAGGTCCTGCACACATAAACATGTATGTACATGAGAAGGATTATGATTTTTTATTTCATTTTTTGCACTATGACAGTTATGCTTTAAGGCTCAGGTTTTCTGACTAGAGAAATATAAGTTTATTTACATTTTGAGTAGAAGAGCTGGGAAAATTTTGTCTGTTTTGTTATCATTTTTATCCGTTTGTGACTTTCTTGTTAGGTTTTACATTCATGTTTTGTCTTTGAATTTTTTTATTTTTTATTAAATAGTGGAAGAGCCATTCTTAATTTTTGCAAACCGATACTACTTGAGGAAACTGAGTCTGGGAGGCAACAATTACACTCTACTGAAGCAGGTGAGAGAATGTACACTATATACGTATATTTAATTGGACAATCCTAACCTGAAGCACCTATTAAATCACTCACTAATATGTGTGCACCCACTGAATGGCTCATTGAACTAGAGTTAAAAAGATGCACGCTGTAGGCTACTCAGCTCTGCAAGTTTCTCATGAAGTATCATCTTTCCTTATGTCTGAGTATGGGTATGCACACTATGTGATCAGTCTTGTCCATAAGTCATCAAACCCCGTTATGTGTGCTGGAGGCTTTGTTGTGCACTTCTGTTACAGGGTCCACATGTTGGGTCATATTCTCTGGTACAATGCCTGAAACCCAGAAGCCGGCATCTGTTGGGCGCTGTTCATGTCCAGCTTGTAACGGATCCTCTGGCCCCATTGTTCTTCACCAGTGGTCTCCAAACTGGATCTTCAGATGTTGCAAAACTACTTTGCAACATCTGCGGGGCCACAGTTTAAAGGCCACCAAAGAAATAGCAGAACCATGGAAACTACAGTGCAGACATGAACCCAGCCTACGTGTTGGCTTCGTAGCCTTTGTATTGATGTACCATAGTTGAATTTATAATTTAACACTTTGTTTTCTGCAAGATAGCTCGTTGATATCACAAAATATTGTTCCAAATGACCATCTCTGCTCTGCTGCATCGGTACCCTGCTGGACTTACCTGGCTTTCATAGTGGGGAAATAATAATAAAAAAGTTCTGACTTTCAATGTGTGTGGTCGGCGACTGACTTCGTACATACAGATCGAAGCTTTTATGTTTTATTTTTTTTCCCTAAAACAAAGATTAGTTTGGGCTTTTATTGCTTTTGGCAATGTTCAGCAGTGATATCAGGCAGAATTGGCAGATGCTCACCCTGCATGTGTCCGGCCTTAAAATTGTAATAACACAACAAAGAAAAAACATGGAAGATATTACCAAAGGAAACAGTGGATTCTATTGTTGAAATTATATTGACTATTGCTATGTTGGCTGTAATGCTTTTTTTTTACTTTATTTGTTTCTAATTCTATTTTTTTCACTTGCAAATGGGCAGCACGAAGGCTCAGGGGTTAGTATTGTTGCCTAGCAGCGCTGGAGCTTTATGTTCATATCTGACCAAGGGCAACATGTGCATGGAGTTTTGTGTGTTCTCGCAGGTTTCCCCTAGGAATCCATTTCCCCCCACTCTCCTAAAATATACTAAGGGTGCATTCCCCCCACTCTCCTAAAATATACTAAGGGTGCATTCATATCCAGATTTTTGCATCAGTCTAATGTATTTTTAGAAAGTATGAAGTCGAACGCTAAGTATAAAATCTCAAGTCTAAAAATCGCATCCGTCAGATGTTTTCACACATTTTTGACAGTTTCATGAAAAAATAAATAAATACATCAGACCCGTTTTTTATGCTTTTTAATCTCTTTAGACTATTTCAAAGGCACTGTGCATGTGTTAAAAAAAAAATAGTGTATAAAGTTATACTTGGATATAAACAGAAATGTTAAAAATACATTTTCAATTAAATATTGTGGTCAATCATGATTTACCATCTGAAGAAAATGTAAACGGACCAAAATAGGTGCATGTGTTGGACACGATTTGTCAATAAATATGTCTAGAAATATACGATTTTTAAAGGGGTACTCTGGTGGAAAACTTTTTTTTTTTTTTTTTTTTTTTTTTAAATCAACTGGTGCCAGAAAGTTAAACAGATTTGTAAATTACTTCTATAAAAAAAATCTTTACAGTACTTTTTAGCAGCTGTATGCTACAGAGGAAATTATTTTCTTTTTGAATTTCTTTTTTGTCTTGTCCACACTGCTCTTTGCTGACACCTGATGCCTGTATCAGGAATTGTCCAGAGCAGTAGAAAATCCCCATAGCAAACCTATGCTGCTCTGGACAGTTCCTGACACGGACAGAGGTGTCAGCAGAGAGCACTGTGGACAAGACAAAAAAAAAAAAAATAGTTTCCTATGTAGCATACAGCTGCTAAAAAAGTACTGAAAGGGTAAAGATTTTTTAATAGAAGTAATTTACAAATCTGTTTAACTTTCTGGCTTCAGTTAATTTAAAAAAATACGTTTTCCACCTTAGTACCCCTTTAACCCCTTAAGGACTTTTTGGGCCTTAAGGACAATTTTATTTTTACGTTTTCGTTTGTTCCTCCTCGCCTTCAAAAAATCATAACTCTTTTTTATATTTTCATCCACAGACTAGTATGAGGGCTTGTGTTTTGCGCGACCAGTTGTCCGTTGTAATGACATAACTCATTATATCATAAAATGTATGGCGCAACCCAAAAAATACTATTTGTGTGGGGAAATTAAAAAGAAAACTGCAATTTTGCAAATCGCAAACTGTTTAACCAAATTAGTACGTTTAAAATCCCCCTATTTTGAAGACCTATAACGTTTTTATTTTTTCGTATGAGCTGCGGTATGAGGGCAAATTTTTTGTGCCGTGATCTGTACTTTTTATTGATACCATATTTGCTTATATAAAACGTTTAATACTTTTTTTTATTAATTTTTTTTGGAATAAAATGTTATAAAAAAGCAGCTATTTTGGACTTTTTTTTTTTTTTTTTTTTTACGTTCACGCTGTTCACCGTACGGTATCATTAACATTTTATTTTAATAGTTGGGATATTTACGCACGCGGCGATACCAAATATATATAAAAAAAAATGTTTACACTTTTTGGGGGTGAAATAGGGAAAATGGGACAATTTACGTTTTTATTGGGGGAGGGGGTTTTTCAAATTTGTTTTACTTTAATTTTTCTACTTTTTTCACTTTTATTTTTACACTTTAATAGTCCCCATAGGGGACTATTTATAGCAATCATTCGATTGCTAATACTGTTCAGTGCTATGCATAGGACATAGCACTGATCAGTATTATCGGTGATCTTCTGCTCTGGTCTGCTTGATCGCAGACCAGAGCAGAAGACCCCGGGAGACGGCCGGAGCAAGGTGAGGGGACCTCCGGCCGCCATGCTGGATGATCGGATCGCCACGGCAGCTCTGCGCGCGATCCGATCATCCATTCAAAGTACCGTGATCTGTATTGATCACAGCATCTGAGGGGTTAATGGCGGACATCTGTGCGATCGCGGATGTCCCCCATTACGGGTGGGTACCTGGCTGCTATCAGCAGCCGGGACCTGCCGCACATGGTTATGCATAGGACGTAAATGTACGTCCTGGTGCGTTAAAGGACATCTGCAGCGGTACAAACACTTATCCCCTATCCTCAAGATAGGGGATAAGTGTTTGATCGCGGGGGGTCCAGACGCTGGGGCCCCCGGCGATCTCCTGTATGGGGCCGCGGCGGTGCCCCAGCTCTCCCGTGCAGGGGGCGTGCGAGCCGCAGCATGACGTTGCAACCGGCACGCCTCCTCCATACATCTCTATGGGAGAGGCGGGAAGGCAGCATTCGTGCCTTCCCGCATCCCCCATAGAACTGTATGGGGACGGGGAGGAGACGGGGCGTCACCGTCGACCTCTAGGTCGACGCTACGTCACCATGGGCGCTAATGCCGGCGTCCCGTTAGGGAGATCGAGGGGGGTCCGAGCGGTCGGACCCCCCGTGATCAAACACTTATCCCCTATCCTGTGGATAGGGGATAAGTGTAATTCCGCTGCAGTTGTCCTTTAAGTACCTGCTCACCAGGACGTACATTTATGTCCTGCGTCGTTAAGGGGTTAAGTATACAATCGTATAAACTAGACAGATGTCAAAATTGTGAAGTGAATGCACCCTAAGTAGTTATATGGTTTCTTTAAAAAATTGACCCTAATGTATTTGTGTGTTCGCAAATAGATAGTGAGCCTCAATGGGGACAAGACTGATGTGAATGGTGACAATTTCTCTATAGAACTGCAGAATATGTTGGCACTAGATATGTAACAGAAATAGTTAATGTAGAACATTCAGCAATTCTCTCCTTCCAATATATTGAGCTACTTAGATAGAATAAATAAAACCCTCCTCCTTCTGTGTTTCCTATAGATTTGCCTTGAATGATACAACATAAACGTGATGTGTATTGGGTGTATCGTATATAACATGTAAATATATACAATCTCTAAATGGTCTTATACAGGGCCTGAACAATGCTGTGGCGTTAGACTTTGACTACCGAGAACAGATGATTTACTGGACCGATGTCACCACCCAGGGCAGCATGATACGTCGCATGCACATCAACGGGAGCAACGTCCAGGTAGAAAACGCTCAGCTTGTTAGATTACTAATGCAGCATATAGTCATGTATGGAAAACAGCCACATATATGTACAGTATATACAATACAGTGTATATACAATATTATTCTTGGACAACATAAAATAAGAAAATATTTAGGCCCAATAATATTTTGAGATCTAAGATTACTACCTAGTGTTATAAAGTAACAACTTCTGTGGTGGTCTGGGCTAGTAAAAGGTTTGATTGTGCAGTAGTTTTTAAAGGGGTACTCCACTGGCGAGCATTCGGAACATTTAGTTCAAAATGCTGTGTGCGCGCTGCGGGGGTCGGCCATGCCCCCTCAATGCAAGTCTATGGGAGGGGGCATCACGCCCCCTCCCATAGACTTGCATTGAGGGGGCATGGCCGACCCTCGCAGCGCGCACACAGTGTTTGGAAATAACTGTTCCGAATGCTGGCCAGTGGAGTACCCCTTTAATGGTCTAGGCTAAAGGAGGAGGTGAGTGTTTGATACTCTGTTGGCCTAGGGTAATGCATCCGTTCTTAAAGGGGAATTCCAGGAAAAACCTTTTTTTTTTTTATTTTTTTTTTTTATATCAACTGGCTCCAGAAAATTTTACAGATTTGTAAATTACTTCTATTAAAACATCATAATCCTTTCAATAATTACCAGCTGCTGAAGTTGAGTTGTTGTTTTCTGTCTGGCAACAGTGCTCTCTGCTGACATCTCTGCTTATCTCGGGAACTGCGCAGAGAAGAAGAGGTTTGCTATGGGGATTTGCTTCTAAACTGGGCCGTTCCCGAGACACTTGTCATCAGAGAGCACTTAGACAGGAAAGAACAACTCTGCTTCAGCAGCTCATAAGGACTGAAAGGATTAATATTGTTTAATAGAAGTAACAAATCTGTTTAACTTTCTGGAGCCAGTTGATAAATAAAAGAAAAGTTTTTCCCTGGAATACCCCTTTAAGGATGTAGAGTAGAATACAGGTTAATATTTTATTCCTTGGTAGTCTAGAGAAGAAGGGTTTAATAGCTCTTGGTCTGTGGTAGAAGAAGAGGTTAATACCTGGTGGTCTGGGTTACCCATAGCCCCAAGCTCCAGTGATGTCTGTTAGGCTGGGTTCACACCACGTTTTGTTAAATACAGCTCCCGTATACGGTTGGGAGGAGCGGGGGGGCTTAATCGCGGCGCCCGCACTCAGCCGTATTCGGGAACCGTATTTAATGTATGTCTATGAGCCGACCGGAGTGAACCGCAGCCTCCGGTCGGCTTCGTTTTCGGCCGTATGAGGTTTCCCGACCGCAGGCAAAAACGTGGTCGACCACCCCACCCCTCCTCCCAGTCATATACAGGAGCCGTATTTAACAAAACGTGGTGTGAACCCAGCCTTACAGGAAGCTAAATGGCATGTGCACATAGTATTACGTATTTTTCCTGCATTGATCAACTAGATCAGTATTAGTGCTGGACAGGAACACAGAGGACTCTTCATTTATATACATTACAGGGGAGATTTATTAAAACCTGTCCAGTGGAAATGTTGCTGAGTTGTCCATAGTAACCAATCAGATCGCTTCTTTCATTTTTCAGAGGCCTTTTCAAAAATGAAAGAAGCGATCTGATTGGTTGCTATGGGCAACTCAGCAACATTTTTGCTGGATAATTTTTGATAAATCTCCCCCTATATGTTGTAGTCAGTTTACCAAGTTAAAGGAGTTTTTCAGGATTTTTTCTCTTAAGAGTCTATTCTCAGGATCTGTGGGGGTCCGACACCAAACATCCTGCCAATCAGCTGTTTTCATGCATATGGCAGAAGACAGCTCTGTACACTCTGTAGAGGTTGTGCTGGGTTACTGAGGCTAAATTCCCTTTAAAGTAAAGGAGCAATAACCTGCAGTACCCCAGCAGGGCTATTATACAAAGTAGGGAGATGTGTCCGTCCGTCTCTTTTTTACTATAAGTGTAGGCACCTTGGCTCTGGCAAAGAGATGATTGATGAGGGGTACCAAATCTCTGTCAATAGCAAAATGTCAAAAGTTCTGATCGGTTGTTTGCTGGGTGCTGAGAGCCCCACCAATAGCTGGTATGTTTGTGCATTTCTGCTTGGCTCTCCTTGGAATGCCAAGCGTGCAGGGTATGAATTTTTAGAAAGTCTCATAGACACCATTCTTTCCACTCCTCAAAGAGAACAGAGCAGAACACAGTCACAGTACAGAGCTGAGGGCTTCTGCCTCTTCCTTTTAGTGATCAGAAGTTTTAAAGGGGTACTCCCCTGCTCAGCGTTTGGAACAAACTCTTACAGACGCTGGAGCCGGTGCCGGGAACTTGTGACGTCATAGCCCCGCCCCCTCATGACGTGACGTCACGCCCCGTCCCCTCAATGCAAGTCTAGACTTGCATTGAGGGGGCGGGGCGTGATGTCAAGAGGGGGCTATGACGTCACTAGCTCCCGGGTCCAACGTTCGGAACAGTTTGTTCCAAATGTTGAGCAGCAGAGTACCCCTTTAAGATAATAGCTATTCTTTAATATAATACCATAGAACTCCTAGTCTAATAGTTTACATTATTTAGAACCTTATCTAATAGAAAACCTCATAATAAGTATCATCCTTTACATAAATAAAGCATACTTTGTAAAAATAGTTAATACTCTATGGCAAATAACAAATCTGATCTATGTCCTTATCACAGGTTCTTCATCGTACAGGGCTTAGTAACCCTGATGGACTGGCTGTGGACTGGGTTGGAGGAAATCTGTATTGGTGTGACAAAGGAAGAGACACCATTGAGGTCTCCAAGCTTAATGGTGCTTATCGTACAGTGCTGGTTAACTCCGGTCTGAGAGAGCCTCGTGCTTTAGTGGTAGATGTAAAACACGGGTGAGGGTCAATTGCATATTTCGTGTGCTGTTTTCTGAGTTTATGTTGTTGGCTTCTAAGCAGTTTTGTAATTTGGGCCCTACCATCTTATGCGTTTTGCAGCTATCTATATTGGACAGACTGGGGAGATAATTCTTTGATTGGGAAGATTGGTATGGATGGCACCAACCGCAGCGTTATTGTGGACAGCAAAATAACCTGGCCCAATGGTCTGACGCTGGATTATGTCAATAGCAGAATTTACTGGGCTGATGCCAGAGAGGATTACATTCAGTTTGCTAATCTTGATGGAACCCAGAGACACACAGGTGAGATCTTGTGACAATCATAGGATTTTAGGTTTTGGTATGGATGCTATTGTGCATTGTTACCATGAGATGATTCTTATTAAAGCAGTAGCAGCCAGTGCAAAGTATATATTGACCCAATGTATCTACTGTGAAAAAATAAACCAAGTTTCCAAATAGTGTTCATTTAACTTTTCTATTGCTTTATGTCAGCCCCACAAACTGTAATATAGTTTATTCTGAAATCTGTGCTGCAGGGGCACATTCATAAGGAGCCTCTTAGTGAATCGGCTGAATCCAACAGCTGCAGGAATTTCCTGAAGATCGGCATTTCACATTGCTGTTTTGTAGTAAATTTACCCAAAATTATAAATTTTTTATTAATATTAAAGGGGTTATCCACCATAAGGTGATTTTAGCACCTACCTGCCAGACAGTAATGGACATGCTTAGGAAGGATCTGCTCTTGTCGTGTTGTGAGATTACCATAATACTGTGGCTTTCTTTTTGTGAACCTCAGTATTTCCTGTTGAAGTTTTCTTTTTTACTACAAATTCCACTTTCCTACCTCCCACACATCAGCCACCCCACCCATTGAACAATAGACAAACTGGATTCAATGAAAAAGGCCAATGCTTTCTAATCAGGGTGCCTCCAGCTCTTCCACCGATTTGAAGCAGACAGGCTCCCTGTCATCACCTGACTAGTGAGTCAGGGCTCGGCCTCACTGCATCCTGGGAAATACCCGAGACAGTAGTCATTTCGTATGCGGTTAAAAATGAACATCCAGAGCAAAGCTCACGTAAGAATACAAGACCAGTTGTTAGAGACAGGTACAGACTCTATATTAGGAACTACTCTAACGTTACAACCCCTGTAGCATAATCAAATAAAATTTAAAAAAAATCCTGGAATACCCCTTTAATGGAAAAGTTACTTACATTTTTATTTTACATGCTATAGGGTAATACCAAAAATAGTATTTCAAAGGAATTTAATTGCTTCCAAATAAGAAAGACAACACATAAAAATTAATTGGACATAAGAAATTTAACATCGTACAGAAAAAGAAGTGCACACGTATCAAACAGGTTATATAACAGGCAATGCTGCCAAGTTACATCAAAGGCTTTGTGTGAATCCAAGTGAAGACTAGTTAGTGTATCATTAGCCATAATCTGTTTCAACTTTGATTTGACCAAATGCTGTGGGATGTATTGAGTTTTCCAACTAGTAGCTATGGCAATCTTGGCACTGGAGCATTCAGTAATGCTTGCGCCAATTGGACTTTTCCATTTTAGGGTTAAACTATGTTGGCCTATATGTTAAATAAATTGTATCTTTAAATCTTGGCAACCTAAGGTATTTATGACTATGGCTGAGAAAGGCAAGGCAGGCAGTAGGTAGTACGGTATTTATGAATCTGATGCCAACAAAGTTTCCATTGTATGCAGCCAAGCTATTAACTTGCATGTATGCTGGGCTTCTCATTGTTATGGCAGTATGTATTGTGAGAAAGCTTTATACTTTCCCCAAGGAAACAGAGTTTGCCTTTAAATTCCTTAACAACCCGTTTAAATAAAACATAATCCTACTATTAGTCTACATATTTTTTTTGGCAAGGCTTTCTGTTGCTTTCATAATATTACTTAATTCCCTCTCTGCAGTGCTTAGTCAAGATATCCCTCACATCTTTGCTCTGACCCTCTTTGAGGACTATATATATTGGACTGACTGGGAAACTAAATCTATAAACCGAGCGCACAAAACCACTGGAGCCAACAAGACCATGCTCATCAGCACGCTTCACCGCCCCATGGACATCCACATCTATCATCTATATCGGCAGCCTGACGGTGAGTACAGCTGGAATCACCTTTACTGAAGTTATCTTCACATCAGCATGCAGTGTTATTTTCTCCTGTAAAAAGATGGACAAGAAGTTGGAAATCGACAGATCCCATCATAGTATTCAGGTGCCACGACTGAAAAGAAAACCATACATTTTAGCAAAGGTGTATATATAGCCTTAGCTATAAATGGTAGCCACTTTCCATATTTGGTTCCATAAAACACAATCCTTTCCCTATGCCATTTGCCAGCCTGTTCTATACTTTCTAGCTTCCTATGAAAAGGGGCACAACCTATTTGTTCTTTAGCTCACGTTGGTGGGTTATCATTCCATTACTTGGTTGTATATGTACATTTGTATATTATGTACATAGTTAAATGGGCACTGTCATTAAAATTTATTTTATATATATATATATATATATATATATATAATCGCTTCTTATGTGAAATAAATCATCTAAATATACTCCCTGTAAAAAAAATGAAGTCTTTTATGTTTTCTGTGTCCTTATAAATCCGGCCACTTGGGGTCTCACTTCTGGTCCAGACAGCATTCAGTCTACTCACATGCACAGACTTTGGTCTCCTGTTGTCCAGGCAGGAGACCGAAGTCCTAAAATGCAGTCTGCGCATAGGCTATGCATCTCCCTCTCTGCCTGTCTAAGAAACAGACAAGAGCGAGCTCTGTGCAGGGCCACGCCTCATTTGCAGCTCCCCGCTTCCTTCTCCTGCTAAGCCAGCTGGCAGCGAGCACTGATTCTTAGTGCAGAGCAGCACATTTCCACTCCTATATTCCTCCACTCTGTATAGCACGTGCAGTGCTAAACTTCGAGGAGGGGATTCAGAAGTAGCCTGCCGCAGAGGGTAGCATAAGTGAGAGGGTGGAAGTAATCCCTGGCAATTCTTCAGATGATGTTGCGCCTGCCGGAGAATGCCCCCTCCCTCTGGTAGGAAAAAAGGGTTTTAAAAGCTAGAAATATTTTTTTGAAAACAAGAGGGGTGTTAGATGTAGGTAGGGAGGTTTATAGGAGACGTTTTCTAAAAGTTAAAGGGGTACTCCACTGCCCCAGCATTTGGAACACTGCCCTAGCGTGCGAGCTGCAGAGGTTGTGACATCATGACCACACCCCTTTTGTTGCCACGCCGTCTCAATGCAAGTCTATGGGAGGGGGCGTGGTAGCTCCCATAGACTTGCATTGAGGGGGCGTGACATGTCACAAGGGGTGTGGCCATGATGTCATGACCCTTTGACAACAGCTCCCCCCTCACTCAGCGTTTGAAATAAAATGCAAAATGTTCCGAACGCTGGGACAGTGAGTGGAGTACCTTTTTAAGTTAGCGACAGGTACTCTTTTAATATTTCTTCTATGGTTATCGTTTTAATTTATATTCCATAGCTGCTGATGGTGACATTTTGAAAAAGACATACAACCCTAGAAACGTGAAGATTTTTTGGATGTTCACTATTACTGTGTATTTATCTTGGAGTACATGCATGTCATGTGATGGTTTTGACCTGTCGTCTTCTTGTAGTTCCTAATCATCCCTGCAAATTTAACAATGGAGGTTGCAGTAACCTGTGTCTTCTCTCACCCGCCGGAGGTTATAAATGTGCTTGTCCCTCTAACTTCTACCTTGGAGCAGATGGCAAAAACTGTGTGTCCAACTGTACCGCAAGTCAGGTAATTTATTAGTGAGGTGTAAAATAATAAGTGAATAAAGACTAACGCTATTGGGAGACTTTGGCTATGACACATCGTGCAGTCACATTCGGTCGTTCTGCATTGGCCAGTAATGCCAGAAATACATCCTGGGTACGTTTTTGGTTGCATCAACTTGCAGGTCACAATACCATCCCACCTACATTCACTCCGATTCATCATGATCCTTGAGGCATCACAGTGATCTCTGACTGTGCGATTGGTTGTGGCCAAAGTCTGTGTAGCCTCCTAACATAAAGGTTTTTATGATAAAATGTCTTGTAATTGATGTTGTGTGTACATATAATGTTATGCTCCCTTTAGATTCAATATTGGGGGAGATTTATCAAAATCTATCCAGAGGGAAAGTTGCTGAGTTGCCCATAGCAACCAATCAGTTTGCTTCTTTCATGTTTGAAAAGGCTTGTAAAAAATAAAAGAAGCGATCTGATTGGTTGCTATGGGCAACTCAGCAACTTTTCCTCTGGACAGGTTTTGATAAATCTCCCCCATAGGAAGCAACACTGGACAGTGCAGGTAACAAGGCAACCACATGGCACACAGAGTTAAAGGGGTAGTCCAGTGGTGAGAAACTTATCCCCTATCCTAAGGATAGGGGATAAGTTTGAGATCGCGGGGGGTCCGACCGCTGGGGCCCCCTGCAATCTCTCTGTACGGGGGCCAGGCTCTCTGGCCAGATAGCGGGTGTCGACCCCCGCACGAAGCGGCGGCCGACACGCCCCCTCAATACATCTCTATGGCAGAGCCAGAGATTGCCGAAGGCAGCGCTTCGGCTCTGCCATAGAGTTGTATTGAGGGGGCGTGTCGGCCACCGCTTTGTGCGGAGGTCGACACGCCTCCTTCCCGCGGGCTGTCAGGGCTCCGTACAGGAGATCGCAGGGGGCCCCAGCGGTCGGACCCCCCGCGATCTCAAACTTATCCCCTATCCTTAGGATAGGGGATAAGTTGTTCACCACTGAGTCACCACTTAACTACTCCTTTAAGTCTCATCCAGGAGTCCCAATAATAGGACCCGTGCCTTTGACTCTCCCAGTGCCCTTCAGTTGCTCTATCACTCAATTACACACCACATGTTAAAATATATATATAATGAGAGAGACGCTTAAGCAAACTATATAACTTTTTATTATGATATTCTGTAATATATACAATACACATGTCTCCTACTTGGTTCACCTGGCTGGCAGATTACGGGCCCCCTGCCTTCATTGACTGCAATGTTATTTATTTAGTAATACTGCTGATTTGGTAACCATATCCTTTTTTGTCTTTCTAGTTTGTCTGCAAAAATGACAAATGCATCCCATTCTGGTGGAAGTGTGACACAGAGGATGACTGTGGAGATCGGTCTGATGAGCCTTCAGATTGCCGTATGTAAACTCGTTGTTAAAGGGGTACTCCGGGAAACTGAACTTATCAGGCACTTATCCCCTATCTACAGGGTTCCGACCGCTGGGAACCCCCGCAATCTCCTGTTTGAGGCCCTGACAACTTGTATACATATACAGAGATAACTGTCAATCACTGTGTATGACCGCCCACTTGACTACTTAGCCCAGAATGAGCAGAAATTCATATAAATGCATAAGTTATTCTTGAACTTTTCTCATAAAACCTTATATCAATCCGCTCCACTCCTCCTGCTTTATGAGATGACACCTGCAGATTAGACTACATTTTCAATGTGAACAATTCCCTTTAAAGTGTATGAAGTTCTTTTAGCTGTTCCCTCTACAGCAGGTAGGATTTATGCATGTCCAATCTTATTTTCCCGCTGAGAGAGAAACGATTGTTCGAGGTCAACAGCTTATTTCTCTTTCCCAATAAAAAAATGTGCACTCTCAGCCTAGCGGGCATGTCCCTTTGTTATGTTTCAGATTTATTCTTAAAAAAATGGTTTTCTGGACACCAACCTCCAGAATGACAAAGTGAAAGCAGAATGTTAGAAAACTTTGCTACTTTATTGAAAAGGAGAAAATAAAATATGGCATGGACATAAATATTCAGACCCTTCACTTCCAAACCCTATTGAAGCCCCTTTGGTAGCGATTCCAGTCTTCTTAGGGATGATAGAGACAAGGAAGCAAGCGCTCCATAGAATAATATTGTTTATTATAAATAAACTGCTCACCCTTGGGCGGTTGTGTAATCACATACACAACAATGGGAAAGGTATATAGAATAGGTCGTCTACTGCCCTCCGTAACATATACGGCAATGGATACTTGGCTTCAGAAGAAGCCGGCTCACGGCACTGATCGACCAGACAAGTAAGTGGACTTGAAAGAGGATTTATTAACCAGAATGCAACACGTTTCGCAGCGAAACGTGTTGCATTCTGGTTAATAAATCCTCTTTCAAGTCCACTTACCTGTCTGTTGGATCAGCGCCGTGAGCCGGGTTCTTCTGAAGCCAAGTATCCATTTCTTAGGGATGATGTCACAAGATTTGCACATCTGGATATGGGAATTCTTCCATTTTTCTCTGCAGATTCTTTTATGCTTTCTCAGGTTGGACGAGGACGGACATTTTCCAATCTCTCTAGAGATGTTCGATTGAGTTCAAGTCAAGGCTTTGGCTGGGCCACTCAAGGATATTCACAGAGTTGTCCCTAAGCAACTCCTGTGTTGTATTTTCTGTGTGCTTAGGGTCACTGTCTTGAACCTTTGACCCAGCCTAAGGTCCAGAACGCTCTGGATCAGGTTTTCATTAAGAATATCTCTCTAATTTGCTCCATTCATCTTTCCATTAACCCTGACAGTCTCCCTGTCCCAGCCACTGAAAAACACCCCCCATGCTGCCCCCACCATGATTGACTGTAGTGATAGTATTGGGCAGGTGATGAGCAGTGACTGGTTTTTCTCCATTTATAACACTTAGAATTGAGGCCAAAAACTTCAATCCCTCTTTTCATCAGACTAGAGAACCTTGTTTCTCATTCTTTAGAGACCCGTATGTGCTTTTTTGCAAACTCCAAGTGGGATTTTTATGTATCTTTTACTGACTAAATGCTTATTTTTGGCCACTCTGCCATAACATCCAGATTGGTGAAGTGCTGCGGTGATTGTTGGGTTCTTGCTCATACTCTCTTACCAAAGCCCTTCTTTACGATTGCTTAGTTTGGTGGGGCAGGCAGCTCTAGGAAAAGTCCTGGTTTCATTTAGTACTTGGTCGGCACCTTTCCCTGTGAAAACAGTCAACACCTCAAATACTCCAAATATAGGGGGATATTTTTCAAAGCTGTCTATGTCCCGCATCAATATAGACCAAACTACAGAGGATTTGGCTGGTCTATTGTGCGCCTAATTTATCAAAAGGCACACAGCTCTTGATAAATTCTGTGCACAGACTTCGGGATCTATGCTTTAGACTGTATTTAAACCTGTTCCAGCATGGTCTGACATTTCGGCGTACTTTCAGACGATGCGACTTGACGCTGAAAAGTCGCTTTTGATAAATTCCGCTCCAATGCATTTTTCTGTCTAAAATAGACTAGAATGCATCAGGTTCTAAAAATCCTCTATAAATCCTCGATAAAACATTGGCGTACAGCTTCTTCAGGGCCTTCAGAAACCTATTCCAAACCCCAAACTTCCATTTAAAATGATGATTGCCTCTGTACTCCTGACAATATCCAGTGCAGCATAAATGTTTTGCACTTTTTTTTTTCCAGATCTGTGCCTCTACCCAATTCTGTCTCTGAGCTTTACTGGCAGTTCTTTAAACCTCATGACTTTGTTTTTGCTCTGAAATGCATTTTCTGCTGTAAAGACACTATAAAGACTTGGCTATCTCTTTCCAAATCATGTAATCTCGATTTACTACAGGTAGACGCAAAGTGTAGAAACATCTCAAAGATAATAGAAATGGGAAGCCCCCAGAGCTACAGTTCAGGGGTCATAGCAAAGGGTCTGAATTCTCATGTCCAATCCTTAGTTTTCCCTTTTTAATAAATTACCACAAATAAAATAAAAAATCTATTTTCACATTCTCATTAAATCGGGTATTGACTGCACATTGATGGGGGGGGGGAACTAGAATATTTTGATTTTAACACTGAAACATACCAAAATGGGAATAGTGAAAGGGTGTGAAAACTTCCCGAATGCACTCTATATATGAAGAGTACTGTATAGTTGTAGGTGTATTCTTCATACTCCTAGCCATTAAAGTGTGAAGTGATAACATTCTTCTGAATAGCTGAAAGCAGAAATTCTCATGAAAAATATTACTTACAAGTTATTTCCATTTACTGAAACAACAACATTTCCTTTCCTTTCTGTCCCAGCTTCATTTGTCTTTACTGATTTACTGCTCTTCTTTATTACAGCTGACTTCAAGTGTCGCCCAGGGCAGTTCCAGTGTTCCACAGGAATATGTACCAATCCTGCATTCATCTGTGACGGGGACAATGACTGCCAGGACAACTCGGATGAACTCAACTGCGGTTAGTTTATTACTTGTGGAGTTTTGTGTTTTTAGAGATAGAGAAATTCATTGTTAATTTTTTTCAATAGTTTTGAGGTAACGTTTTGACTGTTTACTATTCTAGATTCTGCTTGGAAAGACTTTTGTGTTTTTTTTCCTTTCTATTTTCATTTTCTATTTCTATCTGCCATCATGTTTCATAAATTATTCTTTGTACGTACACAAGTATCTTCAGATCTGACCCTTTTTTATGTTTTATTCTAGCAGTACATTTTTTATATTCCTTATGTTTTTGCTGAGTTTAAGTCTAATATCATCCAAATTTTTGTTTAGTGTTTGATTAGTTAGAATGATTCTCATTCTGTGTATTGTAGTACAGTACACTCAAAAGTGTAGGGTGCAGAGGTAATATACCGTACTTTAGTGCCTAAGGGGGCCCATAGACACTATATAATATCTAAATGACATTTTGGTGGATGAAACCCAGTAAAAGGAGTTCTGTAGTGAAATATAACTTATCCCCTATCCAAAGGATAAGGCATAAGTTATAGATCGCTGGGGGTCCAACCACTGGGACCCCACACGATCTCCTTAATAGGGCCCGGCATTCTGCTGGAAGGGGTCATGCCAAATTTCGGTTTTAAGAAGGTTCCTGCGTTAGTGTCTTTAGATCTTTTAGTCAGATGTTTTTATGGTATACTAAAGTACAGTTCTAAGAATTTTGTACGTTTTTAATCTTTTATTGACATATACATCAAGTTTATGCAAAGGCTTAATATTTACAGTGTTAACCCCACTTTTTCAAGACTTCTGCATTTTTATGAGGAGTACTATCAGACAGGAGAGAGCACAGAGGAGTGCTATCAGACAGGAGAGAACACAGAGGAGTACTATCAGGCAGGAGAGAGCACAGAGGAGTACTATCAGACAGAAGAGAGCACAGGGGAGTACTATCAGACAGGAGAGAGCACAGAGGAGTTCTATCAGGCAGGAGAGAGCACAGAGGAGTACGGTCAGACAGGAGAGGGCACAGAGGAGTACTATCAGACAGGAGAGAGCACAGAGGAGTACTATCAGACAGAAGAGAGCACAGAGGAGTTCTATCAGACAGGAGAGAGCACAGGGGAGTACTATCAGACAGGAGAGAGCACAGAGGAGTTCTATCAGGCAGGAGAGAGCACAGAGGAGTACGGTCAGACAGGAGAGAGCACAGAGGAGTACTATCAGACAGGAGAGAGCACAGAGGAGTACTATCAGACAGAAGAGAGCACAGAGGAGTTCTATCAGACAGGAGAGAGCACAGGGGAGTACTATCAGACAGGAGAGAGCACAGAGGAGTTCTATCAGGCAGGAGAGAGCACAGAGGAGTACGGTCAGACAGGAGAGGGCACAGAGGAGTACTATCAGACAGGAGAGAGCACAGAAGAGTGCTATCAGACAGGAGAGAGCACAGAAGAGTGCTATCAGACAGGAGAGAGCACAGAAGAGTGCTATCAGACAGGAGAGAGCACAGAGGAGTACTATCAGACAGGAGAGAGCACAGAGGAGTGCTATCAGACAGGAGAGAGCACAGAGGAGTACTATCAGACAGGAGAGAGCACAGAGGAGTACTATCAGACAGGAGAGAGCACAGAGGAGTACTATCAGACAGGAGAGAGCACAGAGGAGTACTATCAGACAGGAGAGAGCACAGAGGAGTACTATCAGACAGGAGAGAGCACAGAGGAGTACTATCAGACAGGAGAGAGCACAGAAGAGTGCTATCAGACAGGAGAGAGCACAAAGGAGTGCTAGCCCACCCTCACTTACTGGACTTTGTCCATGCCTGTGCTTAAGCTTGGACAAAGCTATGATTTTATAAGCCATTATTTCTATAAAGAGGAAATGCAATTTTGTTATGAAGTATATTAAAAAGGTTAATGTTTTGCCAAGATGTACAACATATAAAAAGTTTTTGTATCTGACAGTGCCCAATTAAATGTTCTAGCTGTAAGTGCTAATTTGCTCTGGGTCATTTGTATTTTGTTCTTTTTAAAAAGAAAGAGCTACTTTTTATTCTAAGAGGTAAATTACAGAGGTGAATTACTTGTTCATGCTGTGGAAATGATTGTATACTTTACTGCTTATTATTTCAGATGTCCATGTGTGCCTGCCAAGTCAGTTCAAGTGTACCAACACAAATCGCTGCATTCCTGGCATCTTCCGCTGCAATGGGCAAGATAACTGTGGTGATGGAGAAGATGAAAAGGATTGTCGTAAGTATTTTATGAGGCCTTTTGAAATAAGCATGGTCATTTTTCTCTCTAGTCAAAACTGTAAAGATTACAACCAATATCACAGCACTACCTATTCTGTTGATGGCCCAAATATCTTGGTTGAAGAGTTCCACTCTTTAGTTGCTCATGCCTGTTGCTTTTTTGTGTACTTCTCACTTGACTTATTATAGGGTTTCTCTCACTATTTCAGCTGAAGTTACCTGTGCACCCAATCAGTTCCAATGTGCCATTAACAAGCGATGTATCCCACGAGTCTGGGTGTGCGACAGAGACAACGACTGTGTGGACGCATCCGATGAACCCCATAACTGCAGTAAGGGCACATGTGTTGTATTGTTTTATTGCTGTATTTTGCAGCATTCAGTATCACTTCAAGCTTCTCGTTAGGCAGGCAGTCATTTTAGACTTTGATAGTCCAGTTAGGCTCTGTTCACATTGGCGCCGAATTGTTTTCCTTTTGGTTTCTGTTACTATTTGAAAAATAGTAGCTTAGCATTAAATGTGTTGTCTCTGGGACCCCCCAGCTTGTACTGTAGATGGCATGCGATCCTTTCATTTGTATGGAGATACACGAGTGCTGCACTTGGGTATCTTTGATTCTCCGATACAAATGAATGGAGTGTGTGCTGTCTACAGCACAGACTCTCACTGAGAGCCAGGGTCCAGTTCTGGAGGTAATCAGGGTTTCAGTGGTTGGACCACCTGCGATCAGATATACATTATGTCCTCTATTCTGTGGGTAATGGATCTGATCATTTATACCAGACACCACCTTTTAGTGCCATTATTCCCCTAACAAAAAAAGATGGATACCATTAGGATTTTTGGGGACCTGATTACAAACTGATCTCTCAAGACAGTCATGGCTTTATTAAAAATGAAACAAAGCTCACGCTAATGTGAACGGAACCTTAATACCTTGAATTAACAAGGAAAAACCATCTTGGAATTACAAGATTAGTTAATTAATTAATAGAAATATAGATGCATTTATTTTCCATGGATGTAATTGCAGTAAATCTTGTTAAATATTGATATAGCCATGTTGTAATGATCTGCAGCTCAGATGACTTGTGGGGTGGATGAGTTCCGGTGTAAGGACTCTGGACGGTGCATCCCTGCCCGCTGGAAATGTGATGGAGAAGACGACTGTGGGGATAGTTCAGATGAACCCAAGGAAGAATGCGGTAAGAAAGTCATACCCTCTATTTATGGTTGGCTCTCCACACACTGCACCTTCTTATCATGCCTCATAATAACTCATTACCTCAACTATGAAGTAATTCTGTGTTTCTAAAGATACCGAAGGCTTTTCGATCTACTGTCTGGAGTAATAGTACCGCATGTATCAGACTTAGTCATAGTGTTATTTTAACTATTATTGACTCATCCCTGTTTTTCTCACTTTAGATGAGAGAACATGTGAACCCTATCAGTTCCGCTGTAAGAATAACCGCTGTGTCCCCGGTCGCTGGCAGTGTGACTATGACAACGACTGTGGAGATAACTCAGATGAAGAGACTTGCAGTATGTGCATTTTCTACTTTACGTATAATCAACTTTTTGTAGCTTATATACCGTTCTAGCATAAAGGTTGATACAAGACATCTGTAATGGAGGCACACACATAGCAGGTCTATGAAATATCATCAGAAGATATGATTTAAACTGCAATGCACATGTATCAGGAACATATTAAGCTATGGAGCCATTTATAAAAGCTAGTGCACAGAAAAACATTGCTCATCCCGAGTTCGGGTGTCACTATAAAGTTTGGTTGCCTTTGGTGATAATGCAGCTTTTCCCTCCACTGGCTTCATATAAATGATAGTGCCCCCATGCGTCTGACTTTACTGGCAGCTTGTGTTCTAGTATTGAATTGTTCCTCTGCCCATTCTGAGGTTCTGTTTGCTGTTCCACTGCATTACATTTTCCTTTTTTACATCTTTTCCTTCTATGAGTCATTTTGGGAACTATTTATCCATCTTTATCCATTTTCATCTGTCCGGGGCCCAAAACTTTCTTGCAGCATAGCAGCTCACCTCTTGTTCTCACATGTTGTGTATTTGTGTTGGTATCATTTCACCTCATGTTATGTTTTTCTCCATTTTAACACTGTCGTCCCTGGGGCATCCAGAGGTAGGTGCAGAATAATCTCTACATATAACACTGACTAACCATACTGCTCCTATGTACCCCTTGCCGTGTGCTTCCTGCCCTCTTCTTTTTCCTTGGTGTGGTGTGGCCCTAACCGTACAAACCCAAGCATGCCTCTTTAAAAACCTGGGAAGGAAGGTAAAAAATAAATGCATAACTGACCCAAAACTAGTTTTAGAACTAGTATCAAGGTGACATTGTGCATTTGTCTTGGGAACTTATCAGATTTTGTCCTAATTTTCCAACTTTTACAAGTTCTGATAAATCTTCAGGCTGTAGACATATATTAATGAAGGATAAGGAAGTATTCACATACTTGTGTAAGTCACAGAGTAAGTGGTCTTGTTACCCCAATAACAGTGCCTCTATTTTCAAGTGGATTTGATAAGTGGGACTCGTAGTCTTAAAGAGGTACTCTGCCCCTAGACATCTTATCCCCTATCCAAAGGATAGGGGATAAGATGTCTGATCGCAGGGGTACCAACCGGTGTTCGATTAGAGCGTCTTGTGCAGTCGGAGGCAAGTGATGTCACGACCACACACCCTCAATGCAAGTCTATGGGAGGGGGCGTGATGGCCATCACGCCCCCTCCCATAGACTTGCATGGAGGGGGGCGCGACCGTGACGTCACAAGCCTCCGACCTGCAATGCCAGTCATCCGGCATGGAGAGAAGCTTGCTCCGTGCATCGGATGTCTGGGGTGCAGCAGCCGAGATCGCAGTGGTCCCCAGTGGCGGGACCCCTGTGATCAGATATCTTATCCTCTATCCTTTGGATAGGAGATAAGATGTCTAGGAGCTAAGCTTTCATGGTACTGTAGATTGTTAGGGTAACCAAATTTGACCAGATGCATTCATCCTCATATTAGGAGAACATTGCCTGGACCTGCAATAAAATTCTGCTAATCCAAAGCTAAAGAATTGGTTGTTCATTTATTTAGTCTTGTACAAGTTGTTCCCATTCTCCAAAGAAGTCTGAAGTGAGACAGTCCACAGTCTCATTCCATACTTCTGTGGGAAATGAAAACCAGCAGAATGACTTTTTTTTTTTTTTACAAGACTAAATGAATCGATGGCCCATTCATTACAATAAACTCAACTCTACCTGGACTCCACAGCAGCAGTTTCCCTCAGGATATGAGGACAGATTATATATTTTATTAGTCTAAACAAGATATTGTCCTCTATCAAACCAGCTTTACATCAGATCTGTACTGACCTATAGGTTTGTTAATTTCAGGAGTTATTGTGACCGTTTATTTAGAAGGCTTTGTTCACACAACGGTTTTTAAACATCGTTGTCTTGAGGCTATATCGGATAAGCTTGAGAACACTTGAACATTTAGTAATATATTATTATATTAGTAATATTTAGTAATATATTGATACCAGAATACCATGTTAGCATTCTTTACATATAATTTTAGTATGAGCATTTCTTTTGTTAAAGCCATACTGGCCACTGTTGTAGCCAGATCATCCAGTTTTGTCTATATATAAGAGAACTGATGACATTTTGTCACTCCTATAACAAATAATAATAACAAATAAAACAAATATATTCCTTGCTGTAGTTACTTTTGAGGCCGAATCTGCTTTACAGCCCCTCCCTTCTTATGATCTGTGAGGAGCTCTGAGAGTTAGACCCCAACTGTACATAAAGTGATGACATATTCTAGTGATCGGCCATCACATGTAACCCCCCCCGTAAAGACAGTAAATATTTGGGTTTGTCCCACTTTATATAAATCACTCATCCATTCTAGTAGTCATGTATGTCTTTTGGGCCCATGTACACTACAGAAATTTTGCAAGGAATTTCCTCACTAAATTCAGTCATCGGATCTGAGCCACTCAAAATCGGGGTTAATTTTGCATGGAATTTGCAGGGGAAAATAACCCTTTCTTGTTCCCATTAACTAATGGGCTTTTTTCAGGTGGATTCCACCACAGAAGAATTAATGTTTAATCCAGATCCGCGTTGGAAGTTCCGCTATAAAAGTCAGAAGTTCCAAGCGGAATATCCATAGTGGGCATGGGCCCTTATGACAATAAAAAATGCTTTTACTTTTTAAAACCAGTATTCAGTGGTCTGTTAAATATAGTTTAGTAGAAAAAAATTCCCTTTTTTCAAGTTGCTCTTGAAGGGCTTAGGCACAAAGGTGACAGAGTGGGCATAATGTGTCTAGATCATGGTGTGCTTGTTCACATTGGTGTGCTGTAGAAGCTGTGCACTTTTTTACAGAAGTGCTCGATCACAAGTTTTCTTTCTTCGACATGGGTGTCATTACATGATGCACATGAGTTATGGTACAATGTAAATGAATCCATAAACATTTGAAGGAGTTGTCTAGTTTAGCATTCTTACATGGTGGGTCTTCCTGTGGTTCTCTGCCCATTACAAGTATAAGTATCTATTAATGCGATAGAAGAGAAGGAGGTACAGACTTGAGGGCTCCGTAGATCAGCTTATATATAATAATAATAATAGGTCATTGGTGTTTAAACCAGTCAGTCGTATAAAATGTTCTCACCAGAGCTATCATGCATTATTTAGTTGTTACTTTACATGATACATTAATAATGGATGAGCTGTGCTCTAAAGCTGCACCTACAACCATAATGCATGATGCATGGCGAAAACCTCATGTTCAGCCCCCTATTCTTACTATTATACCAAGTCTAATGTCTGTTGATCTGCATAAAGAAGCTTTAGTAGTGGATAAGTTGAGATATGTGTGCATGAACCCTTAGTCTAAAATGATCTGTTATTATATCCATAAACTGTTACTTTAGTTTTTTGTATGGTCAGGTTAGTCTTTTTAAGCTTTGGGTATAAAGATTACAAGCAGCTTATGTTGTCTGAAATATATCTGTTTTCTAATTATTTCTAGCTCCAAGGCCGTGTTCAGAAAGTGAATTTTCTTGTGCCAATGGACGTTGTATTGCTGGGCGCTGGAAGTGTGATGGAGATCATGACTGTATTGACGGATCAGATGAGGTAAGAACTCATAACACAGAAAAGATGCCTTAGTATATACCAGTTATACCAAAACCTGTCTTTAAAGGGGTTCTCCGGTGCTTACACATCTTGTCGTGACGTCACACGCCGCCGGCCCTGTAGTCGCCCGTAATCAGACCCGGAGCGAACACGCTCCGGGGACTGATTACAAATGGGGTGCCGCGTGCATGATCGCGGGCGTCCCCAACTGCGGGACTCCCGCGATCAGGCATCTTATCCCCTATCCTTTGGATAGGGGATAAGATGTGTAAGCACCGGAGAACCCCTTTAAGGAACCCTAATAGACACTGGGGCAGACTTACTGTTGTAAATGCACAAGAATTCTGGCATTAACTATGCCAAAAAAAAGGGATCATTGCCAGTTTTAGACACATTTTAGACCTGTTCTGTTGTACCTAAACAAGAAGCAGGACCTCTGTGACTTTAGTAATGGTTTTATGCAGTATGCTGTAAAAGGATGCACTGAATACCTTTGTATAGTGTGTATTTATCTTTATTTTGTTAAGAAATGCACTTTTACCTACTGTTAAAGTGTCAGAAAGGTGTGGCCTAGTGTCCGTCATGCCCTATGGCCTCAATGCTTCTTTGCTATAATTCCCAACTCGGTTACTCATTGACAGATAGGCAAAGCCCTATTCAGAGCCGTAGAATATGCTGGTGATTCGCTTTTTGATTTGAATAGGGCTTGACGTTGTAAGCAGTCCTACCTGTATATAAACGAGCGACTGAGCAGGGAATTACAGCATGTAGGACCCCAGGCCACACCTGCTTGACACTTAAACGCCAAATTGAAGTATATTCTTCCACAAAATAAAGACGTGGACACACTATACAAAGGTATTCTCTGTATCCCTTTATTGAACACTGTTAGTGGTTCATAATCTTAACGTGTACCTGTCTTAAACAAAAACTTTTGATATAATGTAGATAATACCATTATATGCATATTAGTAGTATACATTGGTTAAAAATGTGTGCATTTTGTCCCTGCAACTATTGCCTGTGTGTCTGTGAGGAGTCCAAATATAGGAAGCGTGGGGGGGGGGGGGACAAGCCAGCCTCGGTGCAGTGAGGCTCTGTGACACATCCCCGGCTCACACAGCAGGATGAATGGCCAGACGCCTGCACAGAGTCCTATCATCCTGCTGTTTGAGCCGGGGATGTGTCACAGAGCCTCACTGCACCGAGGCCGGCTTGTCCTCCATGTACAGAGCCCTGCTTGTCCTCAGTTTACGGAGCCCTGCTTGTCCTCAGTGTACAGAACCCTGCTTGTCCTCAGTGTATAGAGCCCTGCTTGTCCTCAGTGTACGGAGCCCTGCTTGTCCTCAGTGTACGGAGCCCTGCTTGTCCTCAGTGTACGGAGCCCTGCTTGTCCTCAGTGTACGGAGCCCTGCTTGTCCTCAGTGTACGGAGCCCTGCTTGTCCTCAGTGTACGGAGCCCTGCTTGTCCTCAGTGTACGGAGCCCTGCTTGTCCTCAGTGTACGGAGCCCTGCTTGTCCTCAGTGTACGGAGCCCTGCTTGTCCTCAGTGTACGGAGCCCTGCTTGTCCTCAGTGTACGGAGCCCTGCTTGTCCTCACTTCCTGTATTTGGTCTCCTCACAGACACACACAGACAATAGCTGGACTGACAAAAATATACACTTTTTTTTTTACCAATGTATATAACAAATATACATATAATGGTATAAATATACATATAATGGTATAAATGTGACACATTCAGACTGTCTTATCTTAGTTTTCTTAATCGATTTTAGGAATAACATTATAACACGACCAGTTTGTTTGTTTTTTTAAACTTGGTTGTTACACCTTGGTGTGCCAATGTCAGGGATCTGAAAGTTACATACTATCAGTATTGCATGCAAAGGCTGTTCTATTTGAAAAACATTTTTAGGCCTTTATGTAAGAAGGATTTCTATAGAATAATAGTAAACAGCAAATCTATTCACTAATGCTTTTATAGCAAACAGTCACTACGTCTTCGGAGCTCCACCTCGCTCTGGGTCATACACTTATAATACATAGAATAGAGGATCCGACAATAAATTGAAAAGAGGATTTCACAGACCTTATCAGTCGTAATTTCTTCATTTATTTTCAAGTGGCATATTTTTCATAAGCGTTACAGCAAATATTGTTCATTCAGAGTTTGGTGCCATTGCACCCATGTCCATAGCCGAACCTGACCCTACTTTTCGGGGAGGATAGCCTTAAGCATGCGCACAGGAGACCTGGAGATGACTTAAATACCTACTACAAAACATACTGGTATACAAATAGTTAATACAAATTTTATTTCACGCAGCATTGTTTAACTTATTTTATAAATACACCATAAGTTAAGTAGAAAACATTATTAAACGATAAATACACTATAGAACACCTCTAGAATTGAACGATTCCTTCAATCCTTTCGGCTCCATCATATCTAACATGATTATCCAAGTTCGATACGATGGAGCCAAAGGGATTGAACGAATCATGCAATTCTAGAGATTTTCTATAGTGTATTTATCGTTTAATAATGTCTTCTACTTAACTTATGGTGTATTTATAAAATAAGTTAAAAATGCTGTGTGAAATAAAATTTGTATTAATTATTTGTATACCAGTATGTTTTGTAGTATGAATTTAAGTCATCTCCAGGTCTCCTGTGTGCATGATTAAGTGGATCCTCCCCAAAAAGTAGCGTCAGGTTCGGCAATGGACGTGGGTGCAATGGCTCCAAACTCTGAATGATCTATATTTGCTGTAACGCTTATGAAAAATATGCTATTTTAAAATAAATGCAGAAATTACGACTGATAAGGTCTGTGAAATCCTCTTTTCAATTTATCCTCTGTAAGGATTTCTATGCCATATAAACTGTCCCTATTATCTCTTCCCAAAGCAAACCCATAATATTTGATTTGTCTAATTGTACCACAAAAAGGAAACCTTTTTTACATATTGTCCCAGCATTAACAAGGACTATACTCACCTGATGTTTTTTGTTTCTTAAAACAGAAAGGTTGTTCGCTGCGGTGTGAGCCAGACCAATTCCCGTGCACAAATGGCCACTGCATACCACACCGCTGGCTATGCGATGCCGATGCTGACTGTATGGATGGAAGTGATGAAGTGAACTGTACTACTAGAGGTAAGGCTTCTCTTTTCATTGTATAGTAAATACAGGTTTCACCAATGCTTGTAAACTGGATGCAGGTCACATTAGAAGAGTATATGTAAACAGTCAGTCTCAGTAGATTTGGCTTTCAGTGCCATCTTTACGCTGATCACACGGTCTGCAGCTGCAGTGCCAGATTCAGTAAAGAGATTATTCCCATCTTCTAATTTCAGATTCCGATCCCTCTCCTGCCTGTTTGTAGCCGCTGGAGGTGGTTGGGAAACTGAATGCAGCTGAAACGGAGAAGTTGCACAATTTGCCTAACTCCCTTTCACTTTGTTGTGCAAACTGCATTGCCCCACATGCTACATTGTTTTGGAAACTCTGGGAGCCTTACGAGCTACCCTGTTTACATAACACCCAGAGTAAGGCACACAACATAGCTTTTAGACCTTCCCAACCACCTTCAATGACTGCAAACAGGCTGGAGGTGGCTAGGAAACCAAAACTACAAGATGGAAATACCCCTTTAAAAGGTGCATGTGTCCTAATAAATAGGCCCAATCCATTTTTATCAAACTATGTTACCCAACCACCAACGTTAAAGGGGTTATCCACCATAAGATGATTATAGTACGTACCTGGCAGACAGTAATGGACATGCTTAGGAAAGATCTGCACTTGTCTTGGGGCTAAATGGCTATATTGTGAGATTACCATAACACTGATGCTAGCTTTTTGTGAGCTTGTATTTCCTGTTTGAGTTTTGTTCTTTGCCTACAAATCCCATAATTCAATTTTCCTCCCTTCTACACATCAGCCACCCCACCCATTGAAACATAAAGGAGCTACATCCATTCAAAAGACCTGTGGTTTTAAGTCAGGGTGCCTACAGCTGTTGCATTAGTTGCAGATTGATCTCTCTCCCACCAAGCGATCGCTCCACCCATTGAAGCAGACAGGCTTCCTGTCATCAGCTGACTAGTGAGTCAGGTCTCGGGCAACATTGCAACCTGGGAAAAATCTGAGACAGCAGTCATTTTGTATGCTGTTAAAATAAATATTGGGGTGAAAATCACATAAGAATTGTGAGAAAACCATCACACACAGGTACAGACACTATTATGGACATTTATCAACGGGTTTAGTCAGGTTTTCTTTACTATAATTGTCGCAAAATTTTCGCAACTGCGACTACACGATTTTTCGTGCGACATTTTGACTGGAAAGCGAGAAAAGCAAGTTTTCCTAAAATTTACTATGTAGTAATAATTTTAAAATGGACTACGGGTAGTCAGGTATTTATTAACTGCGACAGTCGCAACTGCGCAAAAAAAAGTCGCAACAGCGTTAAAAATTGACTAAATTTACTCCAGCTCAAACATGGAGCAGAAAAAGCTACTACCAAAGTAAAAAAGGAAAAATTGCTTACGTGAAAGAAAATTATCAACAGACTGAAACCAGTTGATAAATAAGTCACACATAAGCAAAAAAAAAAGTAAGGAAAAAATTACTAAAAAAAGAATACATAAGCAAACATTGATAAATGTCCCTCAATATTATGAACTACACTAACTTTACAGCCCCTGTAGGATTGGCAAATAAAAAAAATTCCTGGAATACCCCTTTAAGGTGGCCTCACATTTGTTGGGAATCCTAGAATTAAACCAACCTTGTAGACCTTAGGCTAGGGTCCTACGCAATATAAGATCATCTTACCGTTGGTGGACAGATGGCACAGTATGATCAAAATGTTAGCTAAAGTCCCTAATTTTGCATTGGGTAAACATAGCTTATTTACAATAATTATTTAAATATTGCAGAAATTAATATTTAAACTCATATTAGAACCCATTTATTTATTTATGTTACCAAAAATATAGGGGAAAAAAAAAACACTTTCCTAAAAGGCATCCATAGACTTAAAGTCAGATTTATTTATGTTTTTTAAAAAAAATGGCTTGGCTATGATAAATGGTTGATACTTAAGAAATATGCGTCTCTTCAGTAGTCCGAACCTGCCCCTTGGATGAGTTCCAGTGTAACAACACTCTGTGCAAACCTTTGGCTTGGAAATGTGATGGAGAGGACGATTGTGGGGACAACTCTGATGAGAAACCAGAAGAATGCTGTAAGTAATGTCACATGGGGAAGGGGGTCATATGATACTCTATCCCGTTTACATATTTTAGTAGGGTACCCCTAAAAAGCTTTTCTCTCTGGGGGAACCACTAGTCCCATTGTTACCTTAAGGCCTTACTGTTGTTTAAATACATTTTTGGCATGTCGCACAGTTGTATCTGGGTGAAGGGTGTGGCAGTGTGCTTCACTCCCTGGATCAGTGCACTGTCTGACTGATAACATGAGAGATGGACTCTGTTATTGTCTATAAAGCCTGTCTCCTGATCGAAGGCTGGTGTAAACTCTGTGCAACATGTCATAAGTTCTCTCAGATTACGGTAACTGTTTAAAGCAGCATGATGTAGGAACTGATAAAGCATCCAATACTGGTGGGGTTTGTTAGTTGCAAGATTAGCCCCATTTCTAAGCAAGTCATCCCGATTGTAAAAATGACGGCAAATAGTGAGCCTGTCTTTAGAGGATCCTGTCTAGTTTCCAAAAAAAATATTAAAGGGGTACTCCAGTAGAAAACTGTTTTATTCAGATCAACTGGTGCAAGAAAGTTAAACAGATTTGTAAATTACTTCTATTTAAAAATCTTAATCCTTTCAGTACTTATCAGCTTCTGTATGCTAAACAGGAAGTTCTTTTCTTTTTGAACTTTTTTTTCTCTCTGACCACAGTGCTCTCTGCTGACACCTTTGTCCATATCAGGAACTGTCCAGAGCAGGAGAGGTATTCTGTGGGGATTTGCTCCTGCTCTGGACAGTTCCTGACATGGACAGAGGTTTCAACAGAGAGCACTGTGGTCAGACAGAAAAGAAATTCAAAAAGAAAAGAACTTCCTGTGGAGCATACAGCAGCTGATAAGTACTGGAAGGATTAAGTATTTTAAATAGAAGTAATTTACAAATCTGTTTAAGTCTCTGGCAAAAGTTGATTTAACCCCTTTAATGTCCAAAAATATCCCTTTTTGGAAGCAGATGCCTGCCTGTGTTATATGCACACATAGGTGTCAAAATTGTCCTTATTTATAAGGAGCCTGAAAAGGTTTTGTGCCTCAAAACTGAACATGCAGTGGCTTTCTGGGACCAGTTGATTTGAAAAAAAAAATTTCCACCAGTGTACACCTTTAAGATTAGGATCACTTGGGTGTATATATATAGATATTAGAGATGAGCGAACTTACAGTAAATTCGATTTGTCACGAACTTCTCGGCTCGGCGGTTGCGGACTTTTCCTGCGTAAATTAGTTCAGCCTTCAGGTGCTCCGGTGGGCTGGAAAAGGTGGATACAGTCCTAGGAAAGAGTCTCCTAGGACTGTATCCACCTTTTCCAGCCCACCGGAGCACCTGAAAGCTGAACTAATTTATGCAGGAAAAGTCATCAACTGCCGAGCCGAGAAGTTTGTGACGAATCGAATTTACTGCAAGTTCGCTCATCTCTAATAGATATATTTGCAGATGAAATAAAACCTTTTTCTAAGGCTTATAAAATAATGTTATGTTTTCTGTCTTTACCAGTAAAATTCAGTTGTCCTCCGTTCAGACAGTTCCGCTGTAGGAATGACCGTGTCTGTCTGAGCGTGTCCCGTGTCTGTGATGGAATTGATAACTGTGGAGATGGCACGGATGAAGAGAACTGTGGTGAGTATGAGGGAAAAAATTTTTGGAAATTAGTGGAGTTAAAAAAAATAAAAATAAAAAAAAAAAGGAATAATTTCCTGTTAAATCTTACTTGACTAAAGGTATATCAAGCTATAAAAAACAATTCTGCAGTACAGTGAATAATATACAGTACATTGCTGAAAGCATGTTGTAGAAAAAATGGTCAGATCTACCACTTTGGCAACAACAGTTCTTCAGTAGATAAGCATTAGCAGTAGACAGGTCTTGCTAAAATGCTCAGGCATTTTGATTACGTCTACAACCCCCATGTTTAAAGAGGCAAATCTGCAAGTGACAAAACAGCAATGCAGAGGGAAGTAAAGAATTAAAGGGTTATCCAGGAATAGACAAACAGAGCTTTTGCCATTTAAGAACAGCATAACACCTGACCTCAGGTTGTGTGGGGTATTACAACTTTGCTCCAATCACTTAAAGGGGTGCTCTGGCGCTAAGACATCTTATCCCCTATCCAAAGGATAGGGGATAAGATGCCTGATCGCGGGGGTCCCACCGCTGATCTTGCACGCAGCACCCCGTTATAATCAGTCCCTGGAGCATGTTCGCTCCGGGTCTGATTACTGGCGATCACGGGGGCCGGAGCATTGTGACATCACGGCCCCGCCCCTGTGTGACATCACACCCGCCCCCTCAATGCAAGTCTATGGGAGGGGGCATGACGCCCCCTCCCATAGACTTGCATTGAGGGGGCTGGTGTGACATCACACGGGGGTGGAGTCGTGACATCACGATCTCCCGTCCTCTTGGTCGGGATGGTATTAGCCTGAGGGCCTCCAGCGGTTCTGGAAGCCGTTACAGATGGGTGCCGCATGGTAGAATGCGGGGGTCCCCAGCGGCTGGACCCCCGCGATCAGACATCTTATACCCTATACTTTGGATAGGGGATAAGATGTCTAGGGGAGAGTACCCCTTTAATAACCCCTTTTAAGGCCTGAGAAGACCCACCACTGAGTCTTCTTTTGCCTTTGCATTGCTGATTTTTCACTTACACGTGTTGTCCTCTTCTTACCTCTTTTTATATATGGGGATTGAACCAGGTGTAACTTTTTTGGGATGTCTATTAAGAATCAAGTCTGTAGATCGTTTTTTAATTCCGGACATTGGTTGGGATTTATACTTATCCCACCATTTACACTTTATGCTTTCCCAACTGCAAAGAATTCCTGGACTTTTTTCTCCTTGAAAATAGATGATTCCGCGCCTCCAGAAATAGTCTATGGGATCCTTTCTTGCAATACAGAGACCATATGTAGAATTTTTCTGCATATCCTTTAACATCTGTAGCATCTAGGGACCACACAACCAAAAAGACCCCATTAAATGTGAAAAGGCACAAAAATAGATACAGTTTTGTGACATTTTTGACTTGTGTCTACAATTTTTGATCACTCCATTTGTCAAAAAATAATGTGCTAGGTCTGTCTTAGGTACACCACATTTTTGGAGGAGGAAATGTAGGGTCTACTGAAAATTCTTATTTCTAAAATAACTTTTTTAACATACTGATGTGTTTGGGTAGATGTCACAATGTGCCTTCTGTAATTCCTAGACTCTGTATCCCATCTGTGTGTTGATTTGCTGTTTTAGACCTGCATAAGCCTAAGACTTGTGACCTGGATAAGCAAGAGTTCCAGTGTAAGAACAGCAAGTGCATCAGCTCCAACCTGCTGTGTGACCTCTTTGATGACTGTGGAGATGGTTCGGATGAAGAAAACTGTCCCCATAGTAAGTGTCACCTACACCCCATGTGCATTATTGTGTCTATTAATCCCAAATCAGGAATTGTAACTAGGAGATATCCCTTTTTTGTACTTAAATTTATACCTTTTTAGTCTTTCATTAATTAAACCAATGACATATATTCCCTGTTAACAAACTATGAAGAAATGCTGACTTCTACAGACCATGGTAGTAGTCACTTTGGGCTGTGCATCCCAAAGTAGATTTTATGAAGCCTCTAATTAAAATAGATTGTTCAAGTTATTAGTTATCTGAATTGGGTTTGATTTGGAGCGTGAATTAAAAAAAATATGGACATAGCAACAGCATAGACCTGTTAGATTTTAAGTTGTATAGTGACATGTATATGTATGTACATGTTGAACAGTGTTTTCTAGTGCTCCTAAGTACCCCCCCCCCCTTTCAATGAACCCTAAACAAAACATGTGCAAAAGAATAATTCCAGCACTTTTCTTTATTCCTAGTTTGCTACCTTGTATTTTACTATTTAAACAGATAAATATATGTGTGTATGTATTTCATGAGTTTAGCCATGTCCCCCTGTTGACAAGCCCGTGCACGGCACCAAAATGATTGACTGCAGCAGGAGCCTCCCCCCTTGGCTCTGTTTGCAGTAGGACAGAAGATTGTTAAGCCCCACCCAGCATATTACTCCTGTGGTATCATTAATATGTTTTCCTGCATTTGTGGTTATTTAAACAACTTGCTCTCGAGTAACTCCAGCACTGTGACCATAGATTGTGCTGCTTATTAAAAACAGCCTGAGCACTGGACAATTACTCTCTGGGGGACACATATTATAGGCTGTAGAGGAGGAGGCAGTGTAAATCAGTCCCTAGTGCTCTCAGGTCACGTATAGTCATAGACATTTTTTTATTTTCTTTTATATTTTAAGCCAAAATAAGCATTCATCTTATGTCATTTACAGATGTTAAACACTATGGCTGCTATAGCAATAGCACCATCTGTGGAGAGGAGATGAAATGCATCCAGACACAGACCAGTGTATACTGCACATGTAAAGATGGATTCCAGAAGATCCCAGGCAGCAATGCATGCAGAGGTAAGGATGAAGGCCTTTACTTTTATGTATACGAGGCCTTGACATACATCCATATTCAGTGATATTAGGAATATGAGGAGACCTGTGACTATGCATGTGAAAACAAGGTGGTTACCATTACTGATACAAAAATGAAATGGCTACGACAGTGGATGTCTTAGTTGTCTCCTATCTAAATGTGCAATTTAAACAGGAGCAGAATTCTTAAACAGTGTAATATATTTTGAAAAAGGTTATTTCTACTTGCTGTAATTTAGAGTATAATTGTACCCTGCAGTAAATGTTTCATTCAGGCATTCAGTACTATTATAGAACTATAGGTACTAGCACATGTGGTCCTTTACGTGGATTCTTTATAGTCAGAGGTTGCCACTAATCTTTTTTTCTCTTGCAGATGTGAACGAGTGTCTGGCATTTGGTACATGTTCACAGATCTGTAACAACACCAAGGGCTCTCACTTGTGCACTTGTGCAAAGAATTTCATCAAGTCAAATCACACCTGTAAGGCAGATGGTAAGTGTGGAGAAAGGTGGAAACAGTAGAACTAACCAAAGCCCCCGGGGCTCCCTGAATTAGCACAAGGTTATACTTGGTTTCTTATCATCCACCAGGTTGATATCTTTTGTCTTGTTGTTGACAGGGGCTAACCAAGTCCTTTATATTGCTGATGACAATGAGATCAGAAGCCTCTACCCATTCAATCCCAATTCTGCCTATGAGCAGGCCTTCAGAGGGGATGAAAATGTGCGCATAGATGCCATGGATGTGTATGTGAAGGGCAATAAGATCTACTGGAGCAACTGGCACACTGGGAAGATCTCTTATAGAGAGCTTCATACTCCTTCTTCATCGACAAATTCCAACCGCAACAGGCGGCAGATTGATGTGGGGGTGACTGACCTGGATGTGAGTATATGAAATGCACACGCTGCTATTGGTCATGAGGATATTGAAGTTTTGTTTGGATTCTTTGACTATTGTTTTATTGATGAGTCTTGTGGTTCCGGGTTGTTATATATATATATATATATATATATGTCACACCTTAAACTAGAAAAAGCTGTCTGGCACTGCCAGACTTTCCGTGACTCCTACTGAGGAATCTAGTCAGTTCCCTGTACATTGGGTGGTGCTCAACTCCTTATAAGAAGACAATGTCCATATTCCAACGATGCATATAACAGAAAAAGGAATGGCACTCACCACTGTCTGTGGTTTTCTTATACTTTATTTTCCATAAAGTGCAGGTGCAGTAAAAGGCATATCACCCGTCCGGGTGATGACGCCAGTGCGTGTACTTCAGGTAACAATTGTTTCGCTCTGACGGAGCTTCAACAGACCCCCTGTTGAAGCTCAGTCAGAGCGAAACAATTGTTACCTGAAGTACGCGCACTGGCGTCCACACCCGGACGGGTGATATGCCTTTTAATGCACCTGCACTTTGTGGAAAATAAAGTATAAGAAAACCACAGACAGCGGTGAGTGCCATTCCTTTTTCTGTTATATGCATCGTTGGAATATATATATAAATGTGTCACATTAGATTTTTTGTGGGTTGTATGAACACAAACTTTTTCTTTCCTACAGATCCCAGGCCTAAAGATGCCCAGAGGAATTGCTGTTGACTGGGTAGCAGGAAACATTTACTGGACTGATTCAGGTCGTGATGTCATAGAGGTGGCTCAGATGAAGGGAGAACACAGGAAAACGTTAATCTCTGGAATGATTGATGAACCCCATGCCATAGTGGTGGATCCATTAAGAGGGTAAGAAAAGTTGGTGCGAATTTTGAAAATATTTATGACACATCACTTTTATTACAATCATGTTAAAAGTACAAAGTTGTGTGTTTTAATCTTTTTTCTTTTTATACTTCTTTTCATGTAGAACGATGTATTGGTCTGACTGGGGAAACCACCCAAAAATCGAAACTGCAGCTATGGATGGTACAATGAGGGAAACTCTGGTAGAGGAGAACATCCAGTGGCCCACAGGTAGGATATATAGTTCTCGTAATGCCTTTGATAAAAGGAGTGCATTATACAAGAATTGGTGTTCAGTAGTTTTAGGGTAGGGTCCCACATGCTGTATTTTGCTGTGTATTTGCTGCTGCGTATTTTTCTACCCGTTGAAGTCAGTGGGTAGGAAAACCAGCTGCAGAAAATACACAGCAAAATACGGCATGTGTGACCATACCCTTAAAGGAGATATCCAGTGCTAAAAAAAACGTATCCCCTATCCTTAGGATAGGGGATAAGTTTCAGATCGCGGGGGGTCCGACTGCTTGGGCCCCCCGCGATCTTCTATACGGTGGCCAGATAGCAGGGGCCGACCACCGCACGAAGCGGCAGCTGACTCGCCCCCTCAATACAACGCTATGGCAGAGGCAGAGCGCTGCCTTCGGCAATCTCCGGTTCTGCCATAGCGCAGTATTGAGGGGGTGTGTCGGCCCCGCCGCTTTGTGCCACCGTATAGAAGATCGTGGGGGGCCCCAGTGGTCGGACCCCCCGTGATCTGAAACTTGTCCCCTGAAAATTTTCAAGCACCTAGTTCCAATCAGTGGCTTGTAGACTGACTTCAGTGGTATAAAAGCCAAATCGAAAGCAATTTTTGTAGCCACACGAAACCTCAGAAATTGGATCAAGTCAGTAAAGTATGATTTTGCACTGCCTCCTGTATCAGGACGTGCCAGTTATCGTCACTTTTAGCAAACTGAGAGGGACAGAATCCTTGAAATGAGAAACCTTGGTTTGATCACTTTGACAAAGTTTTGTTACAGGTGTAGTACACTAGGTCAGCAAAATGTATGGTAGCTGAATGCCACTAGTCTACATTCTAGGTATATTAACAGCTTGGCGTTACAGTGATTTGGTCGTAGAACTGGTGTTACGGCTTTATCTCCAAAGTGTCCGAGCCATGTATTCAATACTATATAATGCCAGGCCACATATTGCTCGAGCTACTGTGATCAACTTGCTTGGCCTAAACATGCTACTACAGTCAAGGCCATAAATATTGGCACCCCTGAAATTTTTCTAGAAAAGGAAGTATTTCTCACAGAAAAGGATTGCAGTAACACATGTTTTGCTATACACGTGTTTATTCACTTTGTGTGTATTGGAACTAAACCAAAAAAGGGAGGAAAAGAAAGCAAATTGGACATAATGTCACGCCAAACTTCAAAAATGGCCTGGACAAAATTATTGGCACCCTTTCAAAATTGTGGAAAAATAAGATTGTTTCAAGCATGTGATACTCCTTTAAACTCACCTGAAAGCAGATAAAAATTAGAGAAGTTCACTTGTCCATGCTTAGTGTGGCACACACAGACACACAATGCAAAGACTAACAGAAAGAGAAGAAGAGAACTGTCTGAGGACTTGAGAACTAAAATTGTGGCAAAATATCAACAATCTCAAGGTTACAAGTCCATCTCCAGAGATCTAGATTTACCTTTGTCCACAGTGTGCAACATTATCAAGAAGTTTGCAACCCATGGCACTGTAGCTAATCTCCATGGGCGTGGACGGAAGAGAAAAATGTATAAAAGGTGGCAACGCTGGATAGTCCGGATGGTGGGTAAGCAGCCCCAAACAAGTTGCAAAGATATTCAAGCTGTCCTGCAGGCTCAGGAAGCATCAGTGTCAGCGCAAACTATCTGTCAACATTTTAAATGAAATGACACAGAGACATAAAAAAGCAAGACTACATTTTGCCAAAATGAACTTGAGTAACCAAAATCCTTCTGGGGAAAACGTCTTGCGGACAGATGAGACCAAGGTAGAGCTTTTTGGTAAAGCCCATCATTCTACTGTTTACCGAAAATGGAATGAAGCCTACAAAGAAAAGAAGACCGTACCTACAGTGAAATATGGTGGAGGTTCAATTATGTTTTGTGGTTGTTTTGCTGCCTCTGGCACTGGGTGCCTTGAATGTGTGCAAGGCATCATGAAATCTGAGGTTTACCAATGGATTTTGGGTTGCACTGTACAGCCCAGTGTCAGAAAGCTGGGTTTGCGTCCGAGATCTTGGATCTTCCAGCAGGACAATGACCCCAAACATATGTCAAAAAGCACCCAGAAATGGATGGCAACAAAGCGCTGGAGAGTTCTGAAGTGGCCAGCAATGAGTCCAGATCTAAATCCCATTGAACACCTGTGGAGAGATCTTAAAATTGCTGTTGGGAAAAGGCGCCTTCCAATAAGAGACCTGGATCAGTTTGCAAAGGAAGAGTGGTCCAACATTCCGGCTGAGAGGTGTAAGAAGCTTATTGATAGTTATAGGAAGCGACTGCTTTCAGTTATTTTTTCAAAGGGTGTGAAACCAAATATTAAGTTAAGGGTGCCAATAATTTTCTCCAGCCCATTTTTGGAGTTTGGTGTGACATTATGTCCAATTTTCTTTTTTTCCTCCCTTTTTTTAGTTTCAATACACACAAAGGGAATAAACGTGTATAGCAAAACATGTGTTACTGCAATCCCTTTCTGTGAGAAATACTTAATTTTCTTGAAAAAGTTTCAGGGGTGCCAACATTCACGGTCATGACTGCATGTCCTCCAGCCTTTCTAGACTTGTCTACCATCCAGCACATCTGAGACGTCATTGGTCGGCAATTGCAAAGGAAACGGATTGTCATGATTTGCGTGATCAAGTGAATCCACGGTGGCAGAACATTCCACAACAAACATTAAAAGCTCATTGATCCCAAAGCATGTAGGTGCATATATTTTTTTGCGCCTGGAGCTTATACTCGATATTGGACAAATTAAGAAATTTTAAATTTTTCTTATCCATTTATCATTTGCATATCATTGATCTTTCTATCGATCCTGAGATTTCCATAATTCCACATTTTTCCTTCTTGGTGTTGCAATTTCAATGTTGAGGGGTGTATGTTGAGGGGTGTATAAAATCTATGTATGTGGTATTTCATTGGGTTATTGCTTATTTTTTAGGCCTAGCTGTGGATTACTACAATGAGCGCCTTTATTGGGCTGATGCCAAGTTATCCATCATCAGCAGTATCCGTCTCAATGGAACAGATCCTGTGGTTGTGATCAGTAACAAGAAAGGTATTCAATACATCCTGGGCACAAATACGTGTAGGATATGTATCCGTCCTGAGGACTTATTTAGAGGATTGTCCGGTCTACTTCTTGGTCAGGAAGTTTTCTACATTTTCTTGATGGAAAAGCTAGATATATCATACATCAGGGTGGTTTAAAAAAAAATTCACAACAACATTCCACAGTTCAAAGCTATATGAAAATATCTAAGGGAAGCAAAGTATTAGGAATGTATAATGTAGCTTTTAACTTTTCCATCCATGCCTAATGCTAAATTAAAAATTCTGCAGCAAATCACACAGTGGAGCTTTTCCATTGGCAGCCAGTGAATGAGTAGAGAAAAGGATACACAAATATATGTATAAAAACAATAAAAATAGGATATGCAGTGTTGCTTGGCATTAAGGGAACCTGTCTGCATGGTTGAGACTGACGGGTACGCTCATTTCCTACAACAAACACTTGGTAAATAAACATTATACACACACCTATTCTGCACTGTCCTTACTTTCATGGCCTAAGTAGTTTTTTCAGTTTTTTTCTCTCAAACTTTCCTAGGTCTCACTCATCCATTCAGCATTGATATATTTGAAGATTACATATATGGCGTTACGTACATTAACAACCTCATTTTCCGAGTGCACAAGTTTGGACACGGCCCGGTGACTAATCTAACTTGGGGAATTAACCACGTCACTGATGTTGTTCTTCATCACCAGTATAAACAGCCTGATGGTAAGTTGGGAAGTCTGAAAATTTATAGCGGACGTAAAAATAAGACACGTAGCTGAAAGCAATTCATTTGATAAGCAGCTTAAATTCTACACAAGCAATTAAAAGTGGCCTAATTCATTACAGCTTGTTTATTAACCCCATAGTGGCATAGGGCCTTGTTTTTTGGCGCTATAATGGCATCATTCATTGTACAATGTACACATATCAGCTACACGGTTTTCTCTCTCCGCCCTGTAGCTAACCCCTTCCCTGTCCCAAACCACCATGGCTTCTAACACAAGCCTGTTTACCCAGCAGGGATTAAGATGTTAACCTGTTTAGTACTGTAGACCACCAAGGATATTGGCATTAACCCCATCACTGCTTTAGACTGCCTAGACTTTCAGGCATACAGACAATAACCTTCACTGTGCTAGACCTGGATGTTGTTCAATTCTATTTGCCTTGACGTTCTGTAGCCCTGTACATTTGGCTGTGTGTGTGTGTGTGTGTGTGTGTATATGTGTATAAATATATATATATATATATATATATATATATAATATATATATATATATATACACACACACACAGTGACCCCCCGACCTACGATGGCCCCGACATATGATGAAATCGACATACGATGGCCTCTCAGAGGCATCGCATGTCGATGTCAGCATCGACATACGATGCTTTTTTATGTCGGGGCCATCGCATTAAGTGCTATCCGACAGCGCCAAATGCTTAAGCTGCTGCCGGATAGCAGCTTAATGTTCCCCGTGTGGTGCGGTAAGTATTACTTACCCCTCCACGATGCTCCGGGGTGCCCTCCGGGTCCAGCGCTGGTCTTCCGGTGTCTTCTCGGCCCTCTCCGATGACGTCAATACGCTGCTGCGCACGCCATCCAATAGGAATGGCGTACGCAGCGGCATGATGACGTCGCTATGCAGGCCCAGTAAGGCCTTGCGGAAGATAGAAGAGGACCGGAGAAGACAGCGGAGGACCGGAGAAGACCAGGAGAGCCCAGCGGAGGCCCGGGATCACCATTGGGAGCGGTGGGACACCATCTCGAGCGGCGGGGACAGGTGAGTACAGCTTCCTATACTTTACATTGCACGAATCCCTCAACATACGATGGATTCGACAAATGATGGCTCGTTTGGAACGAATTACCATCATATGTTGAGGGACCACTGTATATATGTATAATTTGGTTGCTGTACATTTGTATATTTTTAAGGCCATACTCTAGTGCCTGGCTATGTAAAAACAATGATCAGGTCCCTACTGCTTATAACAGACACAGCACATGACATAGTACACACACACTTGAAATCTCCACTAGCTGTATCCTAGATATTCGCTATAGTTTACGCCAGTTAGTGGCATGAAATTGACCAGTGTAAAGATTACTGCAAGAACGGAGGAAATAATATAAATAATCCGCCTCCCCGGCTCCACACTTAGAAATCTACACTAGCTGTATCATAAATATCCACTATAGTTTAATCCAGTTAGTGACATGAACTATAGTATATCTATATCAAAAAGAATAGTATTGAGACAGGTTACTGCAACACCTGGGTGTAAAATTACTGACAGCTCTGTTCCCAGATATGGTCCATTCAATCCAATGCTTATGCAAATATTTACTTTGCTTTAAATCTTGTTCATCCAGTACAAAAAGTAGAAAAGTCACAATAATATTCACCCAGGTGTGATAGTGTAGACACTACAGTTCACGGTATACCAGGATTCCTTCCTTATTTCTGCTCCTCGCGGAGTCTCTTGATCTCAGCCGTAGTCTTTTCCACTCACTGTGGACTGAACATGGTGCGAATACCGGCAACGTTTCAGAGGACTTCTCCTTTATCAAGCCTAGCGAACAGTGAACCCACCACTAGTGCATATACTCGTGTCTCTCACTTCAGTTCTAAAAGAGACATCCGCACTATTAAAATCAGAGCACAATATACTATGCAGAGTATACATTAAAATTACGGCTTACACCGATCCCTTTTGGGGCTAAGGCATCTAGTTTTTGTATCCAATATACCTTGCGCTGTAATGTTCTCTTTTTTATTTGAGTGGCATTATTCCCTTAGATTTCTTCCAGTACCATCCAGCGCAAATTGCTAACCAGGAATCCTGGTATGTTGTGAACTGTAGTGTCTGCACTACCACACCTGGGTGAATATTATTGTGACTTTTCTATTTTTTTGTACTGGATAAACAAGATTTCAAGTAAATAATTGCATCAGCATTGGATATCACTTGTCGTTTGTTGTGAATGAACTATAGTATATTTTCTGAGCCCCGTCCACTTTTCAAAGCCGAGTGCCGATGCTCGCCAAGTTATCATGGAGAGGTGTGAAACTGATCGGTATAAAGATTACTGCAAGAACATATTAACATACAGTGGTCCCTCAACATACGATGGTAATCCGTTCCAAATGGACCATCGTTTGTTGAAACCATCGCATGTTGAGGGATCCGTGCAATGTAAAGTATAGGACAGTGGTCTACAACCTGCGGACCTCAAGATGTTGCAAAACGACAACACCCAGCATGCCCGGACAGCCGTTGGCTGTCCGGGCATGCTGGGTGTTGTAGTTTTGCAACATCTGGAGGTCCGCAGGTTGTAGACCACTGTTAGAGGAAGTTGTACTCGCCTGTCCCCGCCGCTCCGGACCGTCAACGCTGCCCGGGATGTTGCAGTCCATCGCTGTCGCCGCATCCCCGAGGTGTCCCCGATGCTCCGGCAAGACCTCTGCTTCCCCGGCATCCACGCTCTCCGTCGCCGCCATCACGTCGTTACGCACGCTGCTCCTATTGGATGACGGGACGGCGTGCGCAGCGACGTGATGACGACGATGGAGAGCACCGACGATGCAGAGGATCCCGAAGAGGACACGTCGGAGCCCCGAGGACAGGTAAGAGACATCGCCTGAGCTCACGGGGCACCGTAAACTGCTATCCGGTGGCAGCTGAAGCAGTCTGCACTGCCGGATAGCCGTTAATGCGATGGCCCCGACATAAAAAAGCATCGTATGTTGATGCTGCCTTCAACATGCGATGGCCTCTGAGAGGCCATCGCATGTTGAAATTATCGTATGTCGGTGCCATTGTAGGTCGGGGGGTCACTGTATTATTATGGCACAACGATACATCGGCACATTGGGGGTCACTCGAAACATATTTAAATGGGTCAGCATTACCAAATTGGTTATTATGGGGAATAATTGTGGGCTAAGACATATTTGATTCCATCTAAAGTATCTCATTGTGTGTCACATCTGGAGTCCTCCCGCAAGTTGATGTACCGATGGTATCTCATACCAAACAAAATGGCAAAAATAAACCCGGTAAACACCCCAATATGTTGGCGGTGCGGGATGATGGAGGGTACATTTATACATGTTTGGTGGGAGTGCCCAGAGGTCCAGCGACTATTGGAGGAAACTAAGTGGCTTTTGCTGGTGGTAATGGAAGATGAGGCAAGGCTCACCTGGGGACCAGAAGTGGCACCGCTATCATTGGGACTGGAGTCAATGTCACATAGAAATGTAACCATAGTCTTTCACATATTAGCAACTACTCCGAATGCACTCGCTAAATGTTGGAAAGATTCAAAACTACCAAATATATTAAGAATAATAACTCCTCTTAAACAAGTATGCATTATGGAAAGATTATGGTTGGATAGAATGGTGAATAATAAGACAGGTGGGGAAAATTAAGACCTGGGAACAGTTTAACATAGGCCTGGTGAGAACTGAGAAGACGGAACTGGAAACCTTAGAAACCTAGATATTATAGAAGTAATGTTATTGGATCAATAACTGAGTGATATAGAAGGGGATATAGAAGTATGAGAATGAGTTAGGAGCCATGAATTATGAGCTTAAGAATAAAAAAAAATTAAGAATGGGGGGGGGGGGGGGGGGAGTGATTAGCGAATGGAGAAACGACTGCAGGAATGAGTCAGTTATGTTATGTAATGAGTGAGTATGTAAATTTTAATATTTGTTATATTATATGATATCTGCTTTAATTTTCTTTTGTTGTCTGTATGAATAATTATGTATTATGAAAAATTAATAAAAAGATATAACACCAAAAGATTACTGCAAGAACAGACTAAATAAATCTGCAACTGGAGCTGTACACTTAGAAGTCTACACTAGCTGTAGCATAGATAGCCGCAATAGTTTACACCATTTAGTGGCATGAACTATAGTAAATCTTCCGAGCCCGGTCCATTTTTTTCAAAGTGATGAACGCAGTGTAAACCCATCACAAATTGTTGAGCAAACCAGCGCGTACTAGCTTTATAAATCCCCCCCCCCCCCATTCTACAGTCTGTTATTTATGTTTTGTATAACTTTACACATTACTAAAAATTCACAGTACAGTGATCCCTCAACTTACAATGGCCTCAACATACAATAGTGTCAACATACAATGGTCTTTTCTGGACCATTGTAACTTGAAACCAGACTCAACATACAATGTACAGACAGTCAGGATCTGTGAAACTTGTCACTGGCTGGAAGAACTGACCAATCAGAATGGGCATTCACTGGTAAACCACCTGTATTACTGGTGTCTGGTAGCGCCCCCTACAGTACAGGGAGCAACTACAAGTTCTTTACTACTCTTTACCTGTGCCAGGGTTAGCTGCTCCTTTTGGACGCCAAATAAGGGCGGCTCCATTTGGGACACTGTGTGTACTGTATAGGACCCTGAAGAAGCTCCTGTCCTCTACATAAACCATTGTTTCCCAATCAGGGTGCCTCCAGCTGTTGCAAAACTACAACTCCCAGCATGCCCGGACAGCCAACGGCTGTCCGGGCATGCTGGGAGTTGTAGTTTTGCAACATCTGGAGGCACCCTGGTTGGTAAACACTGACATAGACAGTGATTACAGCTCCCAGCAGATCTTTCTTACTTTTATATGTAAGGATTTGCTTTATCTATATTAGTTATCTACTTATTTTTCTTTAATCATCACTTTTTTTTCCTATTTTTGGATGACATTTTGGTGCCTTTAGAACCAATTACCAGGTTTCCATAGAGTTATGGTCTCAACATACAATGGTTTCAACATACAATGGTCGTCCTGGAACCTATTAATATTGTAACTTGAGGGACCACTGTATAACTTGAGCTAAAAGCCAGAGACCAGCAGCAGGAATAGGACCTGCACTGTGTAATGTTTATGGAGCCTACGCTATAGTTTTCTTACATCTGCCATTAGGAAAGAGAAATTATTCGTTAGATTTTAACCTGTCCAACCCTTTGTCTCCTTCATGATAAGGACAGCTTTAGGAGGTTGCTAATACAGTAGTCCCTCAAGTTACAATATTAATTGGTTCCAGGACGACCATTGTATGCTGAAACCATTGTATGTTGAGACCATAACTCTATGGAAACCTGGGAATTGGTTCTGAAGCCACCAAAATGTCATCCAAAATATGGAAAAAGTGAGAATTAAAGAAAAATATGCTGGGAGTTGTAGTTTTGCAACAGCTGGAGGCACCCTGGTTGGGAAACAATGGTTTATGTAGATGACAGGAGCTTCTTCAGGGTCCTATACAGTACACACAGTGTCCCAAATGGAGCCGCCCTTACCTGGTGTCCAAAAGAGCAGCTAACCCTGGCACAGGTAAGGAGTAGTACAGAACTTGCAGTTCCTCCCTGTACTGTAGGGGGCGCTACCAGACACCAGTCAGTGCATGCACTTCAGTAATACAGGGCATTTACCAGTAAAATGTCCATTCTGATTGGTCGATTCTTCCAGCCATTGACATGTTTCACAGATCTGGACTGTCTGTAGCATTGTATGTTGAGTCTGGTTTCAAGTTACAATGGTCCAGAATAGACCATTGTATGTTGAAACTATTGTATGTTGAGGCCATTGTAAGTTGAGGGATCACTGTAATTTACTGTGAAATGAAGCTTTTGTTAGAACTTAGCAGTAAGGGTCAGATGTTGTCTGTCTGTGCCTTTAGTGACCAATCCATGTGACCGGAAGAAGTGTGAGTGGCTGTGTCTGCTGAGTCCCAGTGGCCCAGTCTGTACATGTCCAAATGGAAGAAGACTGGACAATGGAACATGTGTGCCTATTCCATCTCCCACTCAGTCTCCTGATGGTAAGTGTCAGAGATCAGTAAGTAACAAGTTAAAAGCTAGAGTTTTTATTTTATTCTTTCCTTCAATAACTGCTTTGCCTTTTTTTTATTTAGAATCCATTCCAGATACTTGTAATGTAGAGTGTTTGAATGGAGGACAATGCTTCCTGAATGCCAGAAAACAAGCCAAGTGCCGCTGCTCACCAAGTTATCACGGAGAGAGGTGTGAAATTGACCAATGTAAAGATTACTGCAAGAACGGAGGAAATTGTGCCCCATCACGCACAGGTAAACGAAATAATCTTGGTGAGACTTAGGCTTCATTCACACTACGTAATTACTCGGTTTTCGAAGTTCCGTCAGAAAATCGGCAGTAAAATGGCAGTTTCAAAAATCCTATACGGCCGTTCGAAAATCCCATTATAGTCTATGGGATTTTTCTAATAGCCGTTTTAACCCGTTATTAATAACAGGCGTTATTTTGTGACGGAAGATAGTAACGGGAGAATTAGTGCATGAACTATTTCTACCGTTACTATCTTCCGTCACAAAATAACGGCCGTTATTAATAACGGGTTAAAACGGCTATTAGAAAAATCCCATAGACTATAATGGGATTTTCTACCGGCCGTATAGGATTTTTGAAACTGCCATTTTACTGCCGATTTTCTGACGGAACTTCGAGAACGGAGTCATTATGGAGTGTGAAAGGGGCCTTACTCGTTAAATAAAGTTGAGGATTACAACCGGTGATACATGTATCTCAGTGGGGTATATATCATGTGTCTAGGTATATTTGTTGTACTTTGGTGTTCATGTTGTACTTTTAAAAGGCAGCACAGGTTTGGGTTCAAACTTTAGGATTGCTGTGATGTTATTTGTATGAGTAGGGGTACTTGGCTTTGTAATGTTGAGAAACATAGACCTATACCAAATCTTGCATTCAGTTTAAAGGAGTAGTCCAGTGGTGACCCAGTGGTGACCCAGTGGTGAAAAACTTATCCCCTATCCTAAGGATAGGGGATAAGTTTGAGATCGCAGGGGGTCCGACCGCTGGGGCCCCCTGCGATCTCCTGTACGGGGCCCTGACAGCCCGCGGGAAACTGGGCGTGTCGACCTCCGCACGAAGCGGCAGCCGACACGCCCCCTCAATACAACTCTATGGCAGAGCCGAAGAGCTGCCTTTGGCAATCTCCGGCTCTGCCATTGAGATGTATTAAGGGGGCGTGTCGGCCGCCGCTATCTGGCCGGAGAGCCTGGCCCCCGTACAGAGAGATCGCAGGGGGCCCCAGCGGTCGGACCCCCGCAATCTCAAACTTATCCCCTATCCTTAGGATAGGGGATAAGTTTTTCACCACTGGACTACTTCTTTAAAGGGGTACACCGGTGGAAAACTTTTTTTTCTTTTTAAATCAACTGATGCCAGAAAGTTAAACAGATTTGTTAATGACTTCTATAAAAAATAAAAAATCTTAATCTTTCCAGTACTTATTAGCGGCTGTATACTACAGAGGAAATTCTTTTCTTTTTGGATTTCTTTTCTGTCACAACCACAGTGCTCTCTGCTGACACCTCTGTCCATGTCAGGAACTGTCCAGAGCAGGAGAAAATCCCCATAGCAAACCTATGCTGCCCTGGACAGTTCCTAAAATGGACAGAGGTGTCAGCAGAGAGCACTGTGGTCGTGACAGAAAAGAAATCCAAAAAGAAAAGAATTTCCTCTGTAATATACAAATGCTAATAACTACTGGAAGGATTAAGATTTTTTAATAGAAGTCATTTACAAATCTGTTTAACTTTCTGGCATCAGTTGATTTAAAAAAAAAAAAAAAAAAAAAAAAAAAGAAAAGGAAAAAAAGTGTTCCACCAGAGTACCCCTTTAAGGATTGTAAATATCTTTTCTCTTCACGCTTTTTCTTTATCTCAGGTTCTATCTTTTCACTTCTAAGCTTCCTTTAGGAACTGTAAATATAAAGGTTATATACATGTTAATCAAACAATGCGATTAAATATAGAGAGGAAACATTGTAGATTGTCTTTCACTTGACTCTATGATTGTCACGTGAAATTGCATTAAATTCTGCCGGTTTTCCTTCATAGGTTTACCAACATGCCGCTGCTCTACTGGGTTCACTGGTCCCACCTGCGAAGAGCAAGTATGCACTCGAGACTACTGTCAACACAACGCCACTTGTTCTGTCAACATGGGCAACCAACCGAACTGCCGCTGTCTTCCTGACTTCATCGGAGACAAGTGTCAATACCGTACGTGGCCATCCAAAGTTATTGTCCCCAATGTAAAAAGCCAATAGCATTCAGTTCAATGCTTTCAGTTTCACATCCAGGTGACATTGCATCTGTTCCTCTGGAATCAGGTTTGCATATTGTATCCGATACAATATTGCATATAAAATACATGAGATAGGCATTAATAAACTGTATTATTTAAAACATGTAAAATAGATAGTTTGGCGAGTGAGAGTTTGGCGAGTGAGAGTTTGGCTGCACATTACAGCTGGCAACTAGTGCACATGGCACTGGAGCCCGCAGCCTCCAGTACAGTGTTTCCCAACCAGGGCTCCTCCAGCTGTTGCGAAACTACAACACCCAGCATGCCCAGACAGCCTTCGGTTGTCCGAGCATGCTGGGAGTTGTAGTTTCGCTACAGCTCGAGGCACCCTGGTTGGGAAACACTGCTTCAGTAGATAGAACAGTATTCATTAAAGTGTTACTCCGGTGGAAAACATTTTTATTATAATTTTTTTTTTTTTAAACAGATTTGTAAATGACTTCTATTAAAAAATCTTTATCCTTCCAGTACTTTTTAGCAGCTGTATGCTACAGAGGAAATTCTCTTCCTTATTGATATTCTTTTTTTTTGTCTTGTCCTCAGTGCTCTCTGCTGACACCTGATGCCCGTATCAGGAACTGTCCAGAGCAGGAGAAAATCCCCATAGCAAACCTATACTACTCTGGACAGTTCCTGACACAGACAGAGGTGTCAGCAGAGAGCACTTTGGACAAGACAAAAAAGAAATTCAAAAAGCAAAGAATTTCCTCTGTAGCATACAGCTGCTAATAAGTACTGGAAGGATAAAGATGGCTGGCTGGCTTCAGAAAGTTAAACAAATTTTAATCCTTCCAGTACTTATGAGCTGCGGAAGTTGAGTTATTCTTTTCTGTCTTAAGTGCTCTCTGATGACACCTGTCTCGGGAACTGTCCAGAGTAGAAGCAAATCCCCATAGCAAACCTCTTCTACTCTGTGCAGTTCCCAAGACAAGCAGAGATGTCAGCAGAGAGCACTATTGCCAGACAGGAAAGAACAACTCAACTTCAACAGCTGATAATTATTGGAAGGATTAAGATTTTTTAATAGAAGTAATTTAAAAATCTGTTTGACTTTCTGGAGCCAGTTTATATATATATATATATATATATATATATATATATATATATATATATATATATTAGCATTAAAGGGGTATTCCAGGGGGAAAAAAAATTATATATATAATTTTTTTTATTTTTTCCCTGGAATACCCCTTTAATGCTAATATGGAGTTATGACATTTTAAAAGTGTCAATAGGGCCATGGTGTGGCGTGGAAGCCTCATGCCCTTCATGAATCTCTTCTGTGCTTTTTTAGCCTCCCTAGCCCCATGATAAACCACATTTAGAGGGGAGACAGACCCATATTGTCAGGCACTATCCTGATATGTACTGATACAAGAGCTCAGTCATAGATTAGTTCTACCTGTCTGGCTATGGGCATTGATACAGAAAGACATAGCCAATCAACTATAAAGGAGGCTGCTAAATAACCGTGGTTTACAATAGACAGCCAGCCACCCCTGTAATAGATACTGAATGCTAAAGATGCTGCTCATGTAGTCTACTTTGGGAAACCTCCATAGTCTAACATGGCAATATTTTTTTGCAGGAAAATGTTCTGGCTATTGCGAGAATAATGGAATATGCCAGGTCAGCGATAATGGGACTAAGCAGTGCCGCTGTACGCCTCTGTTTGAAGGCAGTCGCTGTGAGAAAAACCGATGTGCAAGATGCAGAGACGGCAAATGCACTTTGAACAATGCCGATGTTGTTTGCACGTAAGTTTCTTTGTATGATGTCTGGAAGAGTAGAAAAGCTGTTGCACAGGAATTGCTCTCCCCCAGTTTTAAACATATGGTCAAGTCTGCAGTTTTTCTTATACTACTAATCTAGTCTACCCTAGATATGTGATATGTTTTTATGTTGTTCCAAAGGTGCAAGGATGGACGGATGGCAAAGTCTTGTATGACATGTGAAAATTACTGTAAGAATGGAGGGACGTGTACAATCAACCGGTTAACAGAGATGCCAGAATGCCAGTAAGTAATGGTAGATGTTGGAGCACAGCGTAAATGAAGACTTGGTAAACTGTTTATGGTGAACACATCAATGTGAATCTTATTAAGCAATCCAAAATGGTAACGTTTCGGTCCAAATGAGGACCTTCCTCAGACTGGATTGCTGCGGAGGATAGATGTAAATACAGAGGAACGGCTCTCAGCTGTGTAGCTGGTATGTGGAAATGCGACCAGCTACACAGCCGAGAGCCGTTCCTCTGTATTTACATCTATCCTCCGCAGCAATCCGGTCTGAGGAAGGTCCTCATTTGGACCGAAACGTTACCATTTTGGATTGCTTAATAAAATTCACATTGATGAGTTCACCATAAACAGTGTGCCAAGTCTTCATTTACGCTATAATAAGGATTGGGACTCCTACTTGGGAACACTTTCTCACTTAGAGAGTGACTTAATTCTATCTACAGATGTTGGCGCACAATCATAAATAATATAACAATGTATTTGGAAACACTTAAGACCCTTTCACTTTTTTCAGTTCCTTATTTTGAGTCCTTGTGCTAAAATAGGGGGGAAAAACTGTTTCTTCCATAATTCTGCACTCAATACCCCAATACCCCATGTCAAAGTGAAAACAAAATGTTAAAAATCTTTGCTAATTTATTCAAAAGGAAAACAAAAATTTATTGCACTGACATAAGTATTCAGACCCTTAACTCAATACTAAGTTGAAGCCCCTTTGGTAGTTAATACAGCCTCCAGTCTTCTTGAAGATGATGGCACAAAGTTTACACATCTGGATTTGGACGTTTTCTGCCATTTTTCTCTGCAAATCCTCTCAAGCTCTGTCAGGTTACATGGGGGACCATCGGTGGACAGAAATATGGAGGTCTTTTTTGAAATGTTCAATTAGGATCAAGTTCTGGCTGAGCCACTCAAGGACATTCACAGAGTTGTCCCTTAGCTGCTGCTGTGTTGTCTTAGCTGTGTGCTCACTCCGGTCGGCTCATTGAAATGAATTACATACGGGCGGCATATTGCAGGTATACGGGAGCGCCCAGTTTTAGCTCCCCCCAGCTGTATGCGGTCTCGTATGGCTGAAAACGTGATGTGAACCCAGTCTAAGCTTCAGAGCACTGTGGATCAGGTTTTCATTAAGAATATATCTGTACTTTGCTCCATTTAGTTTTCCCACGTCCCTGACTAGCCAGAATGACCATTGAGTTCTTGGTCAACCCTCTTACCAAGGAGATTCTCCCCCAATTATTTACTTTAATGGGGCAGCTAGCTCTAGTCCTGGTTGTTCCAAATGCCTTTCATTTAAAAGGGTTTGTCCAGTAAAATGCATTATTTTCGTATTATTCCCAATCTGCTTAATAAAATAGAAAACCCTTAAACTCCCCTTCCTCCACTTCCTCGTAGCTTGGGTATGAGGGTGCCCCCTGTTTCCAGTGATTGGTGAGTGGCACTGTCAGTTTCCCCGGCTGTAGACTGTACAGTCTGTAGCTCGAGGGAGAGCACTGGCCGCGGATCTGATACTGGTATAAGGAAAAATACTTTTGAGACCCATTTTGGTTTGTTTGTTTTTGTTTTGTCTCAAAACTCAAAAAATGTATTGTGTGCACATGGCTTCAGACTGCAGCAATCCTTTATCTAAATTTTAAATGTTCTTTTCTAGATGCACATCAGAGATGACTGGTCCAACATGTGAAATGGTTATAGGGCAAAGTCAGCCAAGCTCTCGTAAGTATATAATGTTATTTAATAGAGTGAAGTTGTTATATATAGTCTAAGAAATTAATTTACCTTTTAATTTAATTTGTACTATTGAAATTATGCATGTTTTTTGCCTACGAAATAGTAACCAGGTGCCGTTTTATCAGAGGCTTCTTCACAAAAAAGCAAACATTTAGGTCCTATTCACACGTACAGTATTCTGCACAGGATTTGATGTGCAGGAGTTGAAGCTATGTTCAGTCATTTAGTTTACATTGAAATCTGCAGCAGAAAATCCTGTGCATCAAATCTGCGCAGAATAATGTATGTGTGAATAGACCATTAATAGGTCTAAACTGATGCATTATGTGACAATAAACATATTTCACATTTCTGAAAGCTAACTGATATATAAGGGGAGATTCATCAAAACCTGTGCAGAGGAAAAGTCGACCAGTTTCTCATAGCAACCAATCAGATCACTTCTTTCATTTTTTTTTTTTTAAATAAAAGAAGCAATCTGATTGGTTGCTTTGGGCAACTTCAGCACTCTTCCTCTACACAGGTTTTGATAAAAAAAAAAAAAAAATTGTATTCTTTTGCGTATTTGCTGCTGCGTATTTTCCTACCCATTGAAGTCAATGGTTAGCAAAATCATTAGTGTATTTTGCTACCTATTGACTTCAGTGAGTAGGAAAATACGCAGCAGCAAATACGCAAAAGAATATGGCATGTGTGAACCCTACCCTTCTAGTGTCTGTGACTCCCCATGTGCCTTCTTTGTTTTACTCTGTTGCCCTTGGATACGAGCGTCTTAAGGCATCCACTGAGACTGTCAGGAATGCTTAGTTAGGGTACGTTGACACGTACAGGATCCTGCGTAGATTTGATGCGCAGGATTTTCTGCTGCAGATTTCAATGTAAACGAAATGACTGAGCACAGCTTCTAATCTGCAGTTACAAATCCTGCGCAGGATCCTGTACATGTGAAAGTACCCTTAAATTACATTGCTCTTCATTGGGGGACACAGAGACCATGGGTATATGCTCTTGCCTCTAGGAGGCGCTGACACTAGGAAAAAAAAGTTGGTTCCTCCCTGGCAGGATTTACCCGCCCACTGGAAGTGAGGTAATCAGTTTATCTAGTGTCAGTAGGAGGCAAGACACAGGTCTAGGAGCTCCCCAGACCTGGTCTTTTTTATTATTTTCTAGTAATGGCTATTTAGTTAGCTTTTTTCCTCCCTTTTGTTTCTCATTTTCAGGTGGTTCAGGAGCATAGTGCTACCTGTTCCCCCATATGCGAGAAAGGGGCACAGACATAGAGTATGTACTGTTAACCTCTTCTCGCCAACGGCCAGCGCCTGGAGGTTGTACCCGGAGTCCGTGTCCCCCACTGCCGCTGCCCGCCCCGCTATCTTAGCCTGGTATGATGCAGCGTGGACATAAGCTGGTTCAAGCCGTCTGGGTGAGTAAATGAAGACCGTGGTTGAGTATATCATCCCCTCCACCTGCCCACCAGTGGACATACAGTTACAGTAGCCGTTTCTGTCTCAGGGCAGCCGCCGGCTTTTGCAGCGGCCCCCTGTACTTTCTTCGGCTGCTGATTTTCCTTATTTTAGCTGGTCAGAACTCCTCCGGCGCTTGCTGGCCAGCGGGGCCCATAATGGCGGCAGGTAGCTCCGCCCCTTCTCCCCGTGCTTGGCGCAGGAATCTGGAGACTAACTGAGGGAGGACTCTCTCTCCTCCCCCCCCTTGGTTGGCGCTGTCTTGGGAGCGCCGGACAGTAAAAGCCCAGTGCCTTTCTGCGCCTCTCATGAACGGAGCTCAGCTCTGCCCCTTCTCCTGCAGCGAGCCCTCCAGGCTTAGAGCACTGCAGTAGTTGTTCACACTACCAGGGATGTCAGAGACTGTCTCCCTCCTCTGACTCCCTGGTTCAGGGCCATTTCTCCTCCAGTTCAGCGGAAACCTTTCTAGCCGGGTACCGCTGTCAATCCCCCCTGGCCTCGGAGCAGCAAGCGCTCCAACAGCACGCTGCATCACTGCTGCGGTTTAGTTTGCGGCTCCTTGCTCTCACAGTCATTGCTGACTGTACACAGCTGCTGGCATAGTGCAGCTGTGTGCGTAACGCGTCCAGGCTTGTGCTCGGGGGTAAATGCCGGGAATTCGCGGGGCACCCTGCGTCCAGTGCCAGGTTCATTTAAATAAAAATAAAAAATTGTCTTCCTCTAGTCTCTTTGACTGACTGGAAAATGCCCTCTAGCGGCTGTTAATGGTATTGTGTTTTTTGTGGTTCCCTCTGTGGCAGCTCATAGCCATTACAGTTTTTTGCCCGTAATATCTGTTTTTATCAGATTAATATCTGCTGGGTCCTTTTCTGGGACTGTATATGGGGTCCGCCTTTTTTCCCAGATAGCGCTATTGGCACAATGTTTTTTGCCCTATGCCTCTGCCATACCTAATTCTGCAGAGTTCTCACTCTGTTAGGGAGCATATGCGAACCGTGGTGGCGGGCCGTTACGCGATCCCTGGAGATTCCGAGGTTACATTCCGTGCCTGGTTTCCCCTTACATTGCGTACCATGCCATGTTTACTGTGCCCACGGACAGTCCTAGTCCCTCCCTATTGGGGCACGGCTCCAGTCCGGTGCCCTTACAGGCCTTTTGCGTTCCTGACGGACACCTTTGGTCTTTTCGGGGTTCTTACTCCGACGGTCATCAATCATGGGAGGGTTCTTGGCGTGTACAATACACTATGATTCCCTCCTCCACAGGTCACCGATCTTATATCTGCCGCATCTGCAGTTGACATACCGGTACCCCGCGGCCAGTGCGTGGTGTCCGACGGAGTGACCTGTTGCATACTATGGACCCATATCAGTAAGACAGACAGTGGTCTGCTTGGTTCCTCCGCTGCCTGTCATTTCTCACATGCCTGATGTCTCTGCAGCTGGAGTTCCGGTACCCCGCGGTGTCCGAAGAAGTCCCCTGACATGTCCTATGGACCCTATACAGGGCGACGGGGATACTATCCATGGCTCCTAGGCCTCCCCGTCCTTCCACCTGCGACCAAGTGGGCACAGTGATCGGTGATATGACTGTTGTTCCTTTTTGCCAGCACCTGTGAGGTGTACTCGTTATTTTCTGGGTCGGTCCTCCTAGTCCTTCGGGCCTTCGTGATGATTGTGCTCCCGGGCATGTGTAGCGCCCCTGCCCAGGCTTCTCCACAATTCCATTGTGGGGCGGTCGTTCTGTACCGCTCTTCTTCTTGTCCCGACATAGCAGTATGTTTCCCGGAGCGTTTCGCGGTTGTTGGTTTTGCTCACTCTACAGCTGGGGCACCTCCCGGTGTCTCGATAGTCTCCAGTTCCATGTCGCCATTCCGGTTTTCCGCGTTACTCTTTACTTTCCGTTTCCTCCATCGGAGTCCATTTACTCGAGGGTTGGATGGCAAGTCTGTCTACCGTGTTTTTCCAGTTGGGCCATTTTCATCTGCAGCATGGCTGTGGTTTCTTCCCGCTATTCAGCCTGTGTGGCGTCCTGTCCGAGCCCACTCTTCTCCCCGGGTGCTCACGCTGTGTCCCTGGGACAGTGTTTTTTGGCGCCTACAGCTTTTTGGTTCGGATCTTCTGCACCATGCCTCTCCGGAGATGGTTCCAGTCTCTCTTTTCCAGAAGTTTCTGGTCTTCACCTCGACTGACTCAACTTCGGCTCTCCCTGGCATTTTCTCGCCAGGTTCTCTGTTTTGGTTGTTCCTCTGTAGGCGGTTCTCTTGTCGTTCCCCTTTCCTTTTTTGTTCCCAACCGGGCTCTAGCTCTGTCTGGTTCTGTGCTTCATTGAGTCTATTTCCTACCTCCATCCAGGTTGGTTCGGACCATCGGGTCTCAGCATCGCCCCTTCTTGTCTCTCTCTGTGGCCTGTTGGTTTAGAGTCTCTTCTAAGGACGGTCCCTTCGTTGGAAACCACAGTCCATTTTCATGGACAGTGGGAACTGCCGGACGCTCATTTCCAGGCCTCGGTTGTCTTTTAGCCCAGGGCCTCGTCCATGAGTCTTACGGCTGTCTGGGGTTTTCCTCTGGTGTTTTTCTTCCCACCCCAGGGACTGCTTTGGTACATCCCATGGTCTCTGTGTCCCCCAATGAAGAGGGACAGAGAAAAGGAGATTTTTTTGTACTCGGTGCAAAATCTCTTTCTCGTGGCCTTCATTGGGGGACACAACACCCATGTCTTCATTCTTGTCCGGATAGCCTTTTCCGGTTCTTGAGTGTTTCTTCGGGATTCCTTTCTAGGGCCCTTCGGACTTGTCCATTGGTTGGCTTCTCCTACTGCTTTGTGACAATACTGATTACCTCACTTCCAGTGGGTGGGTATATCCTGCCAGGGAGGAGCAGACTTTTTCTCCTAGTGTCAGTGCCTCCTAGTGGCAAGAGTATATACCCATGGTCTCTGTGTCCCTCCTCCCCCCCCCCCCCCCAAATACAGGCTATGAGAAAGAGATTTTACGGTGAGTACAAAAAAATCTCCTTATTGCTTCGATAACCTCTGCGGTGTATGCAAGCAAGAGGGATTGTGGAAAAGTGTGTGCTTTGTTGCATGGCAACTGTAGGTTCGCAGTTCAGAGCAGAAACTAGGAAGGGACCAGACCCATGGGGTGGGTGTGTGGGGGGGGGGGGGGGAGAGAGAGAAGAACAGTACTGGGATGTAGGTCATTTTACCTTAAAAAAAATATATATACACATTTGTGTTCTTGTACATATATGTATGTGGTACATATTTGATTTTACCAAGTTTGCCTTTTGTAAAATAGTTACCTGATAGAGATGAGCGAACTTACAGTAAATTCGATTCGTCACGAACTTCTCGGCTCGGCAGTTGATGACTTTTCCTGCGTAAATTAGTTCAGCCTTCAGGTGCTCCGGTGGGCTGGAAAAGGTGGATACAGTCCTAGGAAAGAGTCTCCTAGGACTGTATCCACCTTTTCCAGCCCACGGGAGCACCTGAAGGCTGAACTAATTTATGCAGGAAAAGTCATCAACTGCCGAGCCGAAAAGTTTGTGACTAATCGAATTTACTGTAAGTTCGCTCATCTCTATTACCTGATAGAAAATAGCCATCTTGTAACATAAATGTTTCTTGAGAGAAGGATATGTTACCTATATCCGTAATCAAAAATGTAATATAACAATACCTAAAGCAGTGAAAGCCAATATCAAGTGACATGATACAAATGGTCAGAGCGGACACTTGCAAGTCAAAAGATGCAGAGCTTGTTGTGTAGCTTCTGAACAATTGTTCTAGTCACTTTAATGGCAACACCATCCAGGTTAAAAATCTAAAATTAACTAAGCTAAAAACCAGAGTGGCATTGAGGACGCTATATTATAGTCAGGGTCTCAAGCTCACAGACCCCACATTAACTATATCTTCTGACGTGCCCCTATGCCTAAAGGTTCTTACTTATTGAATTTATTGTAATATTTCACACTAAATATTTTCTGTTGACATTTTATCAATGATCTTAATCTTCTGCAGAAACGGCCTCCATTATTATTCCAATTGTGTTGATACTGCTGCTTGTTATACTTGGAGTTGGAATATTCCTGTGGTATAGGCATCGAATGAGCGGGTAAGAAAAAATACATTTTTATTCAGAATATTTCAATTTATAGCATAAAAAAATTAAATTTATTTACTATAGTCACCTTCCATAAAGAAGGACGGCCAAGTTGTGTACCTTTAACTTGCAACGGTAATAGTTGACACATATCATTGTTTCAACAGGGCTAAAGGTTTCCAGCATCAGCGAATGACCAATGGAGCCATGAATGTAGAAATTGGTAATCCAACCTACAAAATGTATGAAGGAGAGCCAGATGATGATGTAGGGGAACTACTGGATGCCGACTTTACTTTAGATCCAGATAAGGTAATAGAGTCACGCTTGTGAAGGCATGGCATTACTAACAGTGGCACACATGTGGTACCATACCCTGCTGTCAGCAATGCTTTCAGTACATGACTTATCTGTACTGTGCTTATTAATTGCAGCACATGCACAGTGATCTATAGACAGGGCTTCGTGATGTGAGTAGTGTCCCGGGGAGGTGGGCCATGCTGTGACCGTTCAGCAGCTCAGCCTTACCTCCCTGACACTCATTTCTGGTACAGAAACTTGATTTTATCACGTGATAACCTAAGTAAATAGTGATGAATCCTGCACTCACCGCGCCCACCGCTGCATGAAAGGAGGCTTTATGAAGGGGAGAAGACGATCGACAGGGGCTCAGAGGCAACGACCGGTGGTTTCGTGCTAATGAGCACTTCTTCCGGCCTCCGGGAGGCCGGAAGAAGTGCTCATTAGCATGAAACCACCGGTCATTGCCTCTGAGCCCCCGTCAATCATATTCCCCTCTCCATAAAGCCTCCTTTCATGCAAGAGGTGGGCGCGGTGAGTGCGGGATTCATCACTATTATTTACTGCTTTATCTACCCATGTTCCCTGTTTATCTGTGCACCACTTGCACCACCCCAATATCCTTTAATATTGAGCTGTCTTCACATGGAACCATTTCCCAGGTGCTGGATCGATTAATCCCATAAATTTGAACTTTGCCTCCTTGTCTTTTTTAGCAATTCTATGATTACCTAATATTGGGTAAATGCACAACAATTTATTGCTAAATGTTTGACTTTAACAGAGGCTGAAACTCACAGCTTTAAGGAAGTCAATATCTTTATGCACACGACTTATTGTTGTATTTTGAGGGGGGGGGGGGATGTGTCTGCTACACATTTGGGCTGATACTTAATACATAGTGTGATGGGGTCTGATACATAACTAAAGCTCCTCAATGTAATATCTGTAACAAAAAGAAATTCCCTTCTGGGCATATATTCCCATCTGATAATATATGGCATATCCACAGGATATACTTTAAGGGGGAGATTTATCAAAACCTGTCCAGGGGAAAAGTTGCCCAGTTGCCCATAGCAACCAATCAGATTGCTTCTTTCATTTTGCACAGGCCTTGTGAAAAAATGAAAGAAGCGATCTGATTGGTTGCTATGGGCAACTGGGCAACTTTTCCTCTGGACAGTTTTTGATAAATCTCCCCCTAAATGTCCATATGATGCAGGTGCTTCCTCTGGAACCCCCATCTATGTCTAGATCACAGGCTCCCCGCCCCTACAAGCCACCAGGGGTCTGAAAGCAGGTACAGCCAAATGGACTTTTTTATTTCCTCTCGGCTCAGCTACAGTGGATGGTATATGGAATCAGGCCCGGCGCTTCCATAAGGCAGACCAAGCGGTCGCTTAAGGGCGCACGGACCAGAAGGTGGAAAAATCAAGGACTTTTTTTTTTTTTAAAAGCTGTGTTGCGCCTCGCCACCCGCTGGGCTGTGTTGTTCATGCCGTGTGTGTCGCTCGCTCATAGAGCGGCGCCCACGGCAGCAGAACATCTCAGGGCTGTCTTTAACATGGGGCAAAAGGGGCAGCTTCCCTGGGCCCTGTCATTCCTGGGGGGGCCCAAAGCAGCTGCCCCTTTTGCCTTGCGTTAAAGATGGCCACCGCGGCTGGTCCTGCAGGAGGTGCGGGGTCTGTCTGAAATGCAGGGAGCAGTGCGGGCTTTGAGGGGTCCAATTGGAGGAGGCCGTGATGGGGAGAGCCGTGTGCATGCTAAGCTGCGAGCACCTGCAGCTGGGGGAGCCCTCCCTGTACCGCCGCCCCTGTATGTGACCAGCCCCTGCAGCCTCTTTAGCATTTTCAGTTGCTGCTCGGGCTGGTCACGTGCCGCGCACAGCACGTCTGTAATGTCCCTGCCCGGCCCCGCCCCCGGCTGCTCACCACCACCAGAGAGGAGCGCCGGGGCCTCCAAGTGCAAGAAGAGGAGATTCGCCAGGGTCGACTCAGAACGTTACTTCTTGTGACCCTCAGCAGCTGGAGTCCGTGTTCCCCGTGGCTCAAGCCCCTTACTTCAGGTCAGATGCAGTCATGCAGTCCATGACCATGTTCAGCACAGCATGTGGCCCAGTGCCTGGCTGCCTGTGCCTCCTCCATTACTCTGCTGGCAACACCTGCTCTGCACCCCCTACCCCTTATATAAAAATGGACAGACACCAGGGTGCAATGCTCTGCACCCTTATTTATAAGGGTGCAGAGCATTGCACCCTATTGTCTGTACATGCTTATGTTAGAGGTAAGGGGTGTATTACATTACACCCTAGTGTCTGAATATTCATATATGAGGGGTATTGCACTCCCTTACCCCCAAATATAGGAATGTACAGACACTAGGGTAGATGCCCTGCACCTTTTTATGAGGTTGCAGAGCATTGCACCCTAGTGTCTATACATTAGGGGTAAGGGAGAGCAATGCTCTGCACCCCCTTACCCCTAATATAGGAATGTACTGACACCAGGGTGCAATGCTCTGCACCCTTATATGATGGTGCAGAGCATTGCACCCTAGTGTCTGTACATTTTTATGTGAGGGGTAGGGGGTAGAGCATTGCACCCCCTTACCTCTAATATAGGAATGTACTTACACTACGGTTCAATGCTCTGCACGCTCATATATGGGTGCAGAACATTGCACTTTGGTGTCAGTACATTCCTATTTTAGGGGTAAGGGGGAGCAATGCGTCACCCCCCCTGCATCTCCACAAGGTGAAACTGGGTCCCTAGCAATGCTGCTGAGCACGGGCCGGCCGGGCCTCAGGAGCAACGGAGCTGCGAGAAGACTAAGGATGAGGTGCGGAGGGGAGGCTGGGGAGAACATAAATACAAAGATGGGGTGCAGGGGGGGAAGCTATCGGAAGGTTGGAAGCCGAGGGGGAGAGGTTGTATATTTATGATTGATAAGGGGGGGAGACGCTGGGGTTGTTACAGAGTTATCACTGTGTTATCTGTGGTGTTATACATAGGACTGCAGGTCACATCTACTACATTATCTGTACTCAGTTATCACTGTGTTATCTGTGGTGTTACATAGGACTGCAGGTCACATCTACTACATTATCTATACTCGGAGGGTTATCACTGTTATCTGTGGTGTTACATAGGACTGCAGGTCACATATACTACATTATATGTACTGGTGGGCGGTGGTGGAATTTGGCGGGTCAACTTGGGGGGGGGGCGGGGGAACGGGCACCAAAATGGAGCTTCGCTTGTGTTGGCAGAAATCCTTGCACCGGCCCTGTATGGAATTGCTGATAGTCCCATAGACTTGCAACGCATGTTTTTGGGAGTTCCAGCAATTGGGCTTAACACTCACTTTAGCTGAGCTAAGTGGAATTAAAAGGACTCTTGGAGCCAAGAAACTTTTTGAAAGTAGAAGTACCCTTTCACTTCTGTAGAAGTTATTGTAGTTGCATTTTCCTTTAGAGTTGAGGAATAAAACAATTTGCTGTACTTATTAATGTTAATAGGAGTTATGAAAACCACTGCCTCTCATTTGACTTCCTGACCACCTCCGACAGGGATGTGGAAATTATATCGCCCGACGCCCGGGACAAGTAGATTTGGGCGCCGGGCAGGTGAATTGTTTATAGATTTAGCCCTGTATCGGGCAGGGACAGACCGACTTCCCCTTATTTTTCTTCACTGCCGGTGTGAGGCGCAGGAGCCGATGGAAGTCTCCACCTCACACTGGTGCTCAGAGTGTATGGAGGGGGCAGCGGCCCCCAGCTGACCGCAGAGCCCGAGGTCGCACGTTCACATTACATAATTGAGCCCCGCCCCCTTATCTAATCCTCCCGGAGGATGGAGGACGCAGCTACACATATAACACAAGAAGACAGGGGGAGAGAAAGGATGTCCACAGCTCGGCACACAGCTCCTCCCCTCCCCCGCACACAGCTCTATCCCTACCCCTTCTTCACAGGACCTAATCCACCACGGGGAGGTTGCATGTTTGCACGGGGAAAACACAGAGCGGGGGAGGGGAGAGAGGAAAGGACGTCCGGTGTGAGGGGAGATTTCCAAACCCATGTAACTTCACACCGGCGGTGACTACAGCTCTGATGTCCACTCATGGCGGCTCAGGTGAGGAGGCAGAGAATGCAGGCGACAGGAAGGGTGGTTGTATATGTATGGTGTGAGTGTATGTGTGATGTGTGTATAATGTCTGTGTGTGATGTGTATGTAATGTATAATGTGTGTATGATGTCTATGTGTATGTAATGTATAATGTGTGTATGATGTCTGTGTGTGATGTGTATGTAATGGATAATGTGTGTATGATGTCTGTCTGTGTGATGTGTATGTAATGTATAATGTCTGTCTATGTGTGATGTGTATGTAATGTATAATGTGTGTATGATGTCTGTCTGTGTGATGTGTATGTAATGTATAATGTGTGTATGATGTCTGTGTGTGATGTGTATGTAATGGATAATGTGTGTATGATGTCTGTCTGTGTGATGTGTATGTAATGTATAATGTCTGTCTATGTGTGATGTGTATGTAATGTATAATGTGTGTATGATGTCTGTCTGTGTGATGTGTATGTAATGTATAATGTGTGTATGATGTCTGTCTGTGTGATGTGTATGTAATGTATAATGTGTGTATGATGTCTGTGTGTGATGTGTATGTAATGGATAATGTGTGTATGATGTCTGTCTGTGTGATGTGTATGTAATGTATAATGTCTGTCTATGTGTGATGTGTATGTAATGTATAATGTGTGTATGATGTCTGTCTGTGTGATGTGTATGTAATGTATAATGTGTGTATGATGTCTGTGTGTGATGTGTATGTAATGTATGATGTGTGTATGATGTCTGTCTGTGTGATGTGTATGTAATGTATAATGTCTGTCTATGTGTGATGTGTATGTAATGTATAATGTGTGTATGATGTCTGTCTGTGTGATGTGTATGTAATGTATGATGTCTGTCTGTGTGATGTGTATGTAATGTATAATGTGTGTATGATGTCTATGTGTGATGTGTATATAATGTATGATGTGTGTATAATATGTCTGTGTGATGTGTATGTAATGTATGATGTGTGTATGATGTCTATGTGTGATGTGTATATAATGTATGATGTCTCTGTGTGATGTGTATATAATGTATGATGTGTGTATATCTGTCTGTGTGATGTGTATGTAATGTATAATGTCTGTGTGTGATGTGTATGTAATGTATAATGTGTGTATGATGTCTGTCTGTGTGATGTGTGTATATAATGGATAATGTGTGTATGATGTCTGTCTGTGTGATGTGTATGTAATGTATAATGTGTGTATGATGTCTATGTGTAATGTGTATGTAATGGATGTGTGTATGATGTCTGTGTGTGATGTGTATATAATGTATGATGTGTGTATAATGTCTGTGTGATGTATGTAATGTATGATGTCTGTCTGTGTGATGTGTGTATGTAATGTATGATGTGTGTATGATGTCTATGTGTGATGTGTGTAATGTATAATGTGTGTATGATGTCTGTGTGTGATGTGTATATAATGTATGATGTGTGTATGTCTGTGTGATGTATGTAATGTATGATGTGTGTATGTAATGTATGATGTGTGTATGATGTCTGTCTGTGTGATGTGTGTATATAATGTATGATGTGTGTATAATGTCTGTGTGATGTATGTAATGTATGATGTCTGTCTGTGTGATGTGTGTATGTAATGTATGATGTGTGTATGATGTCTGTCTGTGTGATGTGTATGTAATATATGATGTGGGGGGGGGCAGTGGCGGGTGTATGTATGATGTGTGCATATGTATGGTGTATATGTATGGTGTGAGTGTATATGTGTATGATGTATCTGTGATGTGTGTATGTAATGTATGATGTGGGGGGGGGGGGCACTGCCGCCGCCAGTTGTGCCATCTAATTTTATTTATTTTTAGTGGCACCCGCACTAAATTGCACCCCCAGAATCCCACCCCCTTCATACTCACCCGACGACCAAGAGCCTCACGGATGCACGCAAACACGCCCGAACCAAAACTACAACTCCCAGCATGTTACACCATAACCTAAACTGTAGAACTATAAAGTGTAACATGCTGGGAGTTGTAGTTTTGATTCGGTTCAGCTGCAGAGCCATAGGCTGCATCAGGGCATGCTGGGTGTTGTAGTTACTAACTGTAATTCCCACTATTCCTTGACACAGACTATGGCTCTACAGCTGACACGGACCAAAACTACAACTCCCAGCATGTTACACAATAACCTTACTACTATACAGTGCAACATGCTGCAACACCCACACAACCATAGGCTGTATCAGGGCATGCTGGGAGTTGTAGTTATCTAGTAACTAAATGCAACTTCCAGCATTTTCTGACACAAAATGCAGCACATAAACTGGAGAAGCAGAACCCCCCCCCCCCCCCCCCCCAGTAACACATAAGTCCCTATGAAGACTGAAAAATTGTGATTCAAATATTTTAAAAAGTGCGTATATATGTGAATAAGCCCCTTTCCTAATTAAAGTTTCCAATTTTCTTTAAATAAAAATAATGTACAAAAATAAACATAAGTTGTATCGCTACATGTGGAAATATCCAGACTATTAAAATATAATGTTAATTAAACCGTACGGTGAACGGTGTAAATGTAAAAGAATAGTCCAGAATTGTTCATTTTTGGTCACTTCATTTGAGAAATTTTTTATGGTGATCAAAAAGTTACATCTAGACTTATCTGGGCTTGGCTCGGGTGCACAAGGAGCTACAACTCTCCTACAAATAGCCTGACATGCTGCGATCGCCTATTAACCCATTAGATCACCGCTGTCAGCAGTGTCTAAAGGAATCTTATATCCATCCCTGGTGGTCTAGTGGGGGGGGATCGTACCATTTTGGTGGAAATTATTTTATCTACCAGGACAAGTGGATTTTCTTGAGGGACAAGTAGATCGTGTTCAGCTTTAGTCCCTTGGACAAGTAGTTTTTTTTTTAATTTCCACACCCCTGCTCCGATGACCATCACCAGGCTATGGGCCATTGATCTTTTATAAGTGGATAAGCCATATGTTGCCAGATGGGTATAACCCTTTAGCCATCATGTTCCTTTTTTTAATACTAGGGCCCATGTGTAACAGATACCTCCTTTTATTGACCCCATAGTTTTGCTTCTACTTTGAATAAATAGTAATGTTTTTTATGCAATCTTAACTGGTGTTTTCTTATATCTCTCTTCACTTCTAGCCTACAAATTTCACTAACCCAGTCTATGCTACTTTGTACATGGGGGCTCACAATAGCAGAAATTCTCTAGCAAGCACGGATGAGAAGCGAGAGTTGCTGTCCCGTGGAGGCGAGGACGACTTTTCAGACCCTTTGGCATAGGGTGGAAATTTTAGTAAAAGGAGAAAAAAAAAATAGTTAAAAAAAAACTTTTAAAAATTATGGAAAAAACACACACACAACCTAACGGTGTATAAAGTGTATAAATGAAGGACTACTTTTATATTGATCTCAGTATTATAAATATATTTTTCCTTGCCATTATTTTCTGGAACCTGTCTGAAATCCTTCACCTCCTTGCCCACATGTGCTCGGGACCTGTCTGTAACAGGACTCTGCAATAAACACTAGTGGCTCGCAGATCTTGTCAAGCAGATAGGAGAGTTGAAGAGAGAGAAGCAATGAAAGATGCTAAAGAAAGGCAGCTCGTCTTAAGGAAAGGAATCATCCACACAAGAAAGGGGGTGCTTTTATTATTTCAAGGGCTGGCCTTTTTAACCAAGACTGTTACATTATTTTACCCACTTCATAAGTTGCCAGCATGGTACAAAGTAACCGGAGTGAAACGTGTCAAATGAGCTCTTCTCATTCTCTTTCAGCTACTTTTTTTTTTCTCTTTTACTTACTTCAAGTTTTACCTACAGCATACCGTACATTAATATTTTTAAATAGTTTTTATTTTTTTAACGATTTGATGAAAAGAGAGTGTGATGGTATTTTTGTTTCGGTTGAGCCTTTTGGAAGTGGGGTGAGCAGCATATACTTTTCTGTGCATTTTGAGGTACTGCCATAGCAACTCGCAGCTGAACAGGTTCATTCCTAATCATTGGACTGGAATTCTCGGCATCTTGAAAGGTTACCCGCAGTTGTTAGGGTTCACCTTCAGCGACACACAAAAACAGCTGTTTCTAAAGATTATCTTGTGCCTGGATACTGGAAAGCCAAAAAGAACAACCCAACCTGGAGAAGAGACTCCCCTCAACATTGAATGTGCCCCAGAAGAAGCTCTCTCTTGCTTCCAGTACCGTCAACTTCATAGGACTTTTGGTTCTGTTTCTCCCTTTTATTTCTTTTCAGTCTATTTGGTACTGTCTAAAAAAAAAATATAATAATAATAATTTCCCTTAGATTCTTAAAGAAGAACAATAGCAGTCAATGTAATAATGTTGTTGATATTTGGCTATGGAAAGTTTAACTCTGTTTAAAGAGCAGTGATGTAAAATGTGACAAGTTTTCTTAAAATAATTTTCTTTTTCTGTTTAAACAATTATTATAATCTAAAATAACTTTTTGCATTTCACCTTCACTCTGGTTATTTTTTTCCCCACTCTAATCCCCACTAGTTTACATTATAATAGGACAAGAATTTTATTCACCACATTCACATTACACTATAAAAGGTGGGCCTTAACATGATCTCTTAAATTATTAAGAATGTTTTTTCTTTTTTTTTTTTTTTTTCCTTGTGGCACTGCACTTTTAAATTGGACCTATGACACACATACAGGGGTGATGGCTATTTTTTGGACTGGTCCAATGTTGAGCCTATCAGTGTAATAGAAACTGGTTGCATTGCAGAGTGTGATGTAGCTAGATTTTAGTTGACTGTAGAGTGCCTTCACATGAGTATTAGTGCAGCCCACAAAATGGCCACCTCCGCTGTGTGCATGCGTCGGCTACACTTTAAGCTTATGTATGTCTGTAAAGCGGTTGATCACTAACCTTTTTAGTGCCTGGTGGCCTTGCATCACAGTAAGCAATGGATGGGCGATTTTGTTTTTATTCAGTTGGCATCATCATCTGTTTACAGCTTCTCTTTATTTTTTCTGCTCATGTACAATTTATTGTGCTTTTCAATTTTACGGCGGCAGATTTTTTTTTTTAACAGCATATTTCACAGAAGTCCTTGGAAAGTAATAGCGAGGTCAAGATAGCTGTGTGATTGAGCGACAAAGTCACGGCAACTCGAGAACTGCCCTGTAACTACCACTCACACAGTAGATGAAACTCTTATGTCTAGAGTAAGACGATTTGGGTCAGTTTGCACACATTTGGTAGCAGCATAATTGCAGAACTGTGCTATGAGCATCTCACATTCATAGTGAATGGTCTTCATCATAAACTGTTCGGTATCGAATCGTGACCCTCATCACCGGTTAGAAGAAGAGATTGACAGTCATCTGGGTCACCATCCACTAGAATGACAATGGTTTCCATTTAGAATTGGAGAAGCATGTCTGGAATATTCTTAAGATATACTTAAAATGAATATACTTTTAGGAATGTAAGAAAAGTTAGCCAATAACTTGAAACAAAAAAAATATATATATCTCTAATTTAAATGGAGAACATTAAAAAAACATAAAATTTATGTTTGCACCTTCTAAGCCCTATCATGACTATTTGCATGGTGGCGGCTTTGTCTTATCCAATGCTAGCCAAATCAGCCACCGATACATAGACGACATTCTTTTTAGATTTTTTTTGTTTTCTTTTAGAGGATATTGTTGCACTATATAGCCTTAAATGTAAACCTTTTTAATCCTTTGTCATCACATTTCATTTCCTCATCCTATAAAACCGGAGCTTATTCCACTTGATAGACTCAGTCGCGTTCCATGTTTTGCTCAAGTACACCCACACGTGCTTTCTTTGCCATAGGGCCTTATTAGATGTATTATTTCTCTGAATTGTTTCTTTTTTATGGAATTTTAAGAATAAATCATCCCTCTTTCTCTCTCACTGACTTTTTTTTCTTTCTGTTTCTCTCTCTGGTTTCTTTTTTCTCAGACATGCTAAATGGTACGTTATGTTAACATGCAGTATTTTTATTTGTTAAATCTGAAAAGCACTCATTTCAAGATGTTTTATCGGGCTGAATTGAGGGAGGCAGGGTTACAAAAAAAAAAGTTTTAATAATTTTTGCTGGATTACTTTACAACTTAAATAACACAGAATATTGTTATAAATAAAATTGAAAATTATACTTACTTTCTGGTTGTTTTACTTGCTTTTAGTGTGTGTCTGGGGCAGAGATTCTTGGCATTCTCTGGGTATAATGCACTCATCATAGAGCAGTGTTTCCCAACCAAGTTGCTTCTAGCTGTTGCAAAATGACAACTCTCCCAGCTTGCTCGGAGTTGTAGTTTTGCAACAGCTAATGGTTGGAAAACTCTGGCATAGAGCTTCGGTGCAAAGCAGATCTTTATATTGACCTGCCCTGATTTCACATCCACGTATATCACATGAATAGGATTGTTGGTATATGCACTTTGCAAAATGTTTTATATCCACCAGATGTCACTATAACACTACCTAACCCTTAGAGCCTTATATCACAAACTAATTGTAAATTAATATTTTATTTATTTATTTCTTTGTTTTGTTTTTTCTTTTTAATTGCACCAAATTTCAATTTTTATTTCCTGTGGATTTTATTGATTTGATTTTTTTCCTTTAAAAAATTGATAATCTCAGTTTTATTTTTTACAAACGCCTACATCGAATCATGCAGGTTTTGTGTGTTTCAGTTGCAGATTCTGATGAGAAAAAAATAGTGTGGGATTAAAATCCAAATTTTGTTTAGATTTTACTTTAGATTTTGACTCCCCAATTGAAGTCAGTGGGAAAAAGCTGAAATATATATATATATATATATATATATATATATAAAATTTATATTAAATTAATAAATAAATTTAAAAAAAGAAATATATTTATTAAATATAATTTATACATACTACCGTCTGACAAATACGATTTTCTGGATTTGTAATCATTTTATCCACTTCGCTATGACACCTTAAAGAGACACTCCAGCAGGTACACAAAATAACCACCCAACCTTGCTCCTAATAATTATTTTTTAACACACCCCTCTCCCCCCCCCCCCCCCCACCCCACCGTCCTCTTTCTAATTCTATTTTTCAAAGAGAATATTCTATCATCCGTGTGCCATACGGATTGCAGCAATACCTTCTACAGGCAGTCTGATAACTATCCCATACATCACAAAGAAGGTAGATGTGACCAGGTGACAACTAGCAGAAGCTATAGATGTATGGTTCATTCCATATTGTGAGCAGAATGATGGAAAGCTCCAGATGTGCAGCAGCATACATGTCACTGAGAGCGTGCGACTTTCTTCCCATTACAGGGAGTGATAGAGGTGGCTGATAGGTAATAGACAAAATCTCTAGGAAGCAGCTTATTCAGGAGTCTGGGAAAGCTAGATGACCATCACAGCAGAAGCAGAAACGGGGGTCGTATTAGCTGTCATTAAGAATTTGCTAAATAGTTTTTAGCAGCTCAATTATAAAGTTATACTTATTGATGTTTTCTATGTTTTTCAAAGAGAGGTTTAAACACAGATATAAATAAATAAATATGACATTAAGGGTACGTTCACACATACAGGATCCTGTGCAGATTTGATGCGCAGGATTTGTAACTGCCGATTAGAAGCTGTGCTCAGTCATTTAGTTTACATTGAAATCTGCAGCAGAAAATCCTGTCCATCAAATCTGCGTACATGTGACCGTACCCTAAAGGAGTTTTCTGGGCTGGAAGTTATGTTTATCTGACTCCTTCCTGTGCAATGAAAATAAAAAAATCTATACTGCTACCCCACTCCCCCACCACTCTGTTCACACTGCTGTTGTCTTCTTAGTAAATGTGACATTTTCTTTGGCACGAACTGCCCAATCAGCCAATCACTGGGATGAGTGGGCAGTTTCTGCATAAATGAAAGATCAAAGAAAAACAGGAAGAGGGAGGAGAGTGATGGGCACCTTGTGGTGTTGCAGCAGCTGAGGCAATTGGGGCAGGTCAGTATAGCTGCTATTATTTGACTTTAAAGGGTTTATCCAGCATTAGAGTTCCCTTAAGGAGGAAGCCCATTTTGACCTTAAAAGGGTACTCTGGTGAAACAAAAAAAACATTTTTTTTTTAATCAACTGGTGCCAGAAAGTTAAACAGATTTGTACAGTCTGCTGTTTGGTATCCTGGACACTGAACACGTGGTTATCCCCTTCTATCTGATGTTTTTTACAAGCTTATCCTTCCCACGGAAAGTCCTGGTAGCATCAATACAAAGGTGCTGGAAGGTGTACCTTTGGCCCAGTCTGTGAGTCAGGTTTTCGTTAAGAATATCTCTGTACTTTGTTGCATTCAGCTTTCACTCAACTCTGACTAGTCTCCCTATCCCAACCACTAAAAAACACCCCCAGCGTGATGCTTCCACCACCATACTTCACTGTAGTGATGCTGTTCGGCAGGTGATGAGCAGTGCCTGGTTTCCTCCAGACATTACTCTTGGAATAGAGGCCAAAAAGTTTCATCAGACCAGAGAATCTTGTCTTGCCCTTTATGTGCTCTTACTGCAAACTACTGGCAGTATTCTCATGCAAGAATTACTGAGGAGAGGCTTTTTTCTGATGCCATTCTGTTATAAAGTCCAGATTGGTGAAGTGCTGCAGTGATGGATGACCTTCTGGAAGTCTGTTCCATCTGCCAACAAAATATTTGGAGCTCAGCCACAGTGAACATTGGGTTCTTGATCACCTCTCTTACTCCATTTATATAAGACAAGCCCCAAGTTACACAGTTTAAAGCAGTTTAAGCAAATATAGACCACACACAAAGTCCCCTGAGCAAATGCACATCACTCACCAGACCCCTATAGTAAATAAAGACCCTACACAAGACCCTTACAATAAATTAAGTCCCACATAAGAACCCTGAAATATAGAACCCAGAAAAGGACCTTAAAAGAAGCAGACCTCCCCTTTATTAAGACCTTAGACCTGACTACAGGTCCTAAAAAAAACTTCAGACCCTTGTATACAGACTCCAAATATACAGATAATTCTCCTCGTGCACCCTACTTCCCTGCTGGGCATTACTGGGGCAGGCCCAAGGATGTTGTGGTGGTGCCTGAGAGTATATATATATATATATATATATATATATATATATATATATATATATGTTTAACATGATGCACCCAGGATATATTCTTGAAGTCTTGCAGACATTCCAGGATGTCTAAGGCTCTATGCATACACAGAATTTTGGGACTCATCTTGGTCAGCATTATCACCAAACCCAGAAATAAAACAAAAACTAATAAAAAAAATAACATAACTGAACGATTTGCACCTTTTTTTGTATTTTGGACCCAGTTCTTGTTGTGATAAAGAATAAGCACCAACATAAATTCCAAATATTAACCAAAATAGTGGCCCAGATTGAAAAATCTTTCTGAGACAAAAATGGTCTGGTTTGCTCATAGCAACCAATCACAGCTGAGCTTTCATTTTACCAGAGCTCAATAACATATGAAAGCTGAGCTGCAATTGGTTGCTGTGGGTCTATAGATTAGTTTATCGTATATGCTGCCACCCTTCTTGCTACTTACATTAAATGGATACGGCTTAAAAGAGTTGGCAACTTTTATGAAGTTTCTTGCCAACTGTACTAATGATAATGTTTCACTCACTAATACCCCAAGGCTTTACTTTGGCTCCATTCTGTATAACCATGCAGTTCTGCCCTCTGCAATCCGTGCTCTCTGGGCAGATGGCTCCTCAATCCGTAACATGGCTGGTATTAGAGCAGCATGTGATACTTCACCTAATTCTGCCTCCTTCTGCCATATTGGTAACATGTGCACAACCAAGGATCATAGATGTAGTGGATTTAGGCACAGTGATGTGTAGCCGGCCATCTTATGGATGGAGCCGTCCAGATTGCGGCGATCGGGATTACGGTAAGCAGTGCCACTTGATTATACAGAATGGGGCCAAATTAAAGCTTCAAGGTATTAGTCTGTGAATTTTTATTATCATTAGTTTCCAAAAATCTTCATAAGAGGTTGCCAGCCCCTTTAAAGAGGTACTCCGCCCCTAGACATCTTATCCCCTATCTAAAGAATAGGGGATAAGATGTCTGATCGCGGGAGTCCCGCTGCTGGGACCCCTGTGATCTCTGTGTAGCACCCAGCGCTCGTTTAGATCGCTGGGTGCAGGCGGCTGGGGTCGTGACGTCACGACCCCCCGCCGCCCGCTCCAAACTTTCAGAATAAAATGTTTCAAACACTGGGGCAGCGGAGTACCCCTTTAAAGCATTGTGGGAATAGTCTTAATTTCTTTATTTGTTGTATTTATGGGCCCTGTCTGAGGTCAGGACTTATTGTAAGTCCCTTTGGACTTGAAAACAAGAAGAATCGGGTAAATGTTCAGTATTTTTTGCAATATTTCGTTTACTCCTCGCTGTTTAGGAGAATTCGCTTCCAAGAACATTAATAGTAAAGGAGGGACTCTGTTGAGAGAATGTCTTTGAAAGCCATAAATTCCTTATAAAACATTAAAAATCCTCTTGTTTCTCTTGTGCTGATGCTTTTGAAGTAGGAGAATCATGAGGACAGGTCAGAGACAGCAACATCTGCTGGGGAAAAATTATTACTCGGAGTCAGAGTTATATGGACATAAAAAATGAAAACTGCATTATTAGTCCCTTCCCATTAATACTGTGGGGTTTGAGTTTATTCCATGGGATCATCAAGAAAATGTTCTTCAATTTTTGTGGGGACCTTGAAGAGACCTACCTAGAAATCTCAGGGTCCCAGGAGGCACACATAGGGGTCTATATGAATATAAGTGCATGAGAAATATGGAGTGAGTACCCCTGGCTACTAGATTCCAACTTCTATTTTCAAAGAGCATGTAGAATTAAATTGGCAATTGTATGGGTAATTCTTAGGCCTATTATCAACATTGTTCTATGACTATGTTCATAGCTAAGAAATTGTTAAAGTAAATCTGTCAGCAGTATCACATGCACTAAAGCTGTCAAACAGGCTTGTAGTGCGGGTGATGCTGATCAAAACGATACTCACGGCGTCCAGATTCGCCCAGCCATTCCACCACAATTCTCTTTTTTCTCTTTATGCAAATGAGGGCCTTGGGGCATGGGTGGAGCTCCAAACCGAGCTAGGGGCACGCTGACGTCATCTTCGCCGGGCAGGCGCCCTGCCCGGCTCATGAATATTCATAGCCCCCCTCCTTGCTCTTACGCCCCTTGTTAGTGTACGCCATACACTAACACGGGGAGCAAGAGCAGGGAGGGAAGCGACAGATGCGCATGTGTCGCTTCCCTCCCTGCTCTTGCTCCCCGTGTTGGTGTACGTTGCATGGGCGTACACTAACACGGGGCGCAAGGGCAGGGAGGGGGGGTTATGAATATTCATGAGCCGGGTGGAGCGCCCGACTGGCGAAAATGACATCAGCGTGCCCCTAGCTCGGTCGGAGCTTTGCCCATGCCACAAGGCCCTCATTTGCATAAAAAGACAACGAATTGCGGCGGAACAGCTGGGCGAATCTGGACGCTGTGAGTATCGTTTTGATAAGCATCACCTGCACTACAAGCCTGTGTGACAGCTTTAGTGCGGTAGATACTGCTGACAGATTTCCTTTAAGTGTTTGTGTTTTTATGTTTGATGTATTTTTACTCACTATATTATTTTACAGAGTTTCTTCAACAGAATTCTGCTACATCATTCACACTTCTGAATTTCATTGTCACAGAAATTCCAGACTCTGGACCCTCTGAATGAAAATGTTCACTCTTAGGGTGTGTTCACACGGAGTAAAATGTGTGGAATGTTCACATGGAAAAAACGTGCGGACATTCCTCACATTGTAATAATCAAGCGGGTGCTAGGACCGCTCAGAAATGCTCCGTCTCATAGACTGCCACTCTGCCATCACGAACATTAGGGGTTAACAACACCTTGCCCAGGGGGTTTATACCATCTTGCCCCTCCACCTACACTGCTACACCCCGTGGTCCCACCATACACCATGGGTCACCACAACTTTGGCGCTGGGAACAGGATACGGGTGTGTGCCTTAACCGTCAAGTCAGGCCACCCATTAACAGTGTATGGGTGTGTACCAGTCAAATATCTTACAGCCAAAACCACAGTCCAGATGTTCTTCTCCTATTGGGTACAAATCCAGACTCTGTCCTCACTGACCGAGGAACGGCCTTTGAGGCCCAACTCTTCCAAGAGCTGTGTCTATTTCATGCCTGAAAGAAACTCAGGACAACTGCTTATCACCCTCAAGGGAACGGGCTCTGTGAGAGAATCAATCAAGTATTTAATCACATGCTGCGAGCAGCATCTGTGTCCAGGCACGAAGAGTGGCCCCGGTTGTTACCCAAACTATTGGAGATTTATAACAACACAGTGCACTGTTCCACTGGATACACCCCATTCTATTTGATGATGGACATTGTCAGCTACCTAAAGATCGCACGTCTGGACTCCAAGCTCCATTCAATAACTCCTCAAGCTTCTATGGAATGGGTCTCTGACCACCTAAGGAGGATCCAGGAAGCAAAAGAGATTGTCAACAGAAAGATGGGTGAGGCTCAAAAGAGGCAGCAGCAAGATTACAACCGTCATGCCTCTGCCAAACCTCTCCAAATAGGTGACAAGGTCTGGCTGCGGAAGTTCGGGAGAACCCACAAGTTGGGCTCTGTCTGGGAAACAGAGCACTATACTGTGACTGCAGTACCCTATCCCGACTCAGATGTGTATGCAATTCAGAAGTCAGGGTATGAACCGCAAGTCGTTCATTGCAATCAAATCAAGTTGTGTCACAAGGAGGATTTGCCTGTGCTCCCGATGCCTCCCCCACCAGCAGTCAAACCTGCAAGGGAGTATGTGCCCAGAGAAGGAATTCACCCATCCATGGATGTTCCCATGTTTCCTCCTGGCCAAGCTGCAATCTTCGTTTTCATAGCAACCTGTGCGCCCGTGCAACAAACTTTAGTCACCATACCGGCTCAATTTCTGTCACCGTTGGCGCAAGAATATACTCCAGTCTCCAGACCACCTTCCTCATCCATATCCGAACCCCCAAGTCAAAGTCCTGCTAGTCCATAGTTACAACCTACTTTGGCTGCTGAAAGGGGGAACCTGTTGTAAGTCCAGCTGAGTCAAGAGCTCCTGAAGAGGTTGCTGTTCCTGAGTCCCAAGGGATGGTGCTGCGTAGGTCCCAACAGTCCACACAAGGGCAGATACCAGCTAGATATAAAGACTAATACACTAAGTACACATAAGTAATGTACACCACAAGTCACATACAGTAGTACTGTATCACTCAAAATACACAGTCTATTTTATATCATATGTCAAATGTCTCTAATGTCATACAGCCATAGTCATAAATGTTGGCAACCCATTTCTCACAGAAAAGGATTGCAGTAAGGCTGGGTTCACACTACGTTTTCTCCCATACGGGAGCGCATACGGCAGGGGGGAGCTAAAAGCTCGCGCTCCCGTATGTCACCGTATGCGCTCCCGTATGTCATTCATTTCAATGAGCCGACCGGAGTGAAACGTTCGGTCCGGTCGGCTCATTTTTGCGCCGTATGCGCTTTTACAACCGGACCTAAAACTGTGGTCAACCACGGTTTTAGGTCCGGTTGTAAAAGCGCATACGGCGCAAAAATGAGCCGACTGGACCGAACGTTTCACTCCGGTCGGCTCATTGAAATGAATGACATACGGGAGCGCATACGGTGACATACGGGAGCGCGAGCTTTTAGCTCCCCCCTACCGTATGCGCTCCCGTATGGGAGAAAACGTAGTGTGAACCCAGCCTAACACATGTTTTGCTATACACATGCTTATTCCCTTTGTTTGTATTGGAACTAAAACAAAAAGGGAGGAAAAAAAGCAAATTGAACATAATGTCACACCATACTCCAAAAATGGTCTGGACAAAATTATTGGCAGCCTTTCAAAATTGTGGAAAAATAAGATTGTTTCAAGCTTGCGATGCTCCTTTAAACTCACCTGGGGCAAGTAACAGGTGTGGCTAATAAGAAAATCAGAGTAAGTAAAGTAAAATCAAAGTAGAGAAGTTCCTTCAGAGTATTCTTTGCATTGTGTGTCTGTGTGTGCCACACTAAGCATGGACAACAGAAAGAGGAGAAGATAACTGTCTGAGGACTCGAGAACCAAAATTGTCCTTGTCCACAGTGCGCAACATTATCAAGAAGTTTGCAACCCATGGCACTGTAGCTAATCTCCCTGGGCATGGACAGAAAAATTGATGAAAGGTGTAAGAGCAGTATAGTCTGGATGGTGGATAAGCAGCCCCAAACAAGTCCCAAATATATTCAAGCTGTCCTGCAGGCTCAGGGAGCATCAGTGTCAGCGCAAACTATCCATTGACATTTTAATTAAATGAAACTCTATGGCAGGAGACCAAGGAGGATCCCACTGCTGACACAGAGACATAAAAAAGCAAGATTACATTTTGCCAAAATGAACTTGAGTAAGCCAAAATCCTTCTGGGAAGATGTCTATTGGACAGATAAGAGCTTTTTGGTAAAGCACATCATTCTACTGTTAACCGAAAACAGAATGAGGCCTACAAAGAAAAGAACACAGTACCTACAGTGAAATATGGTGGAGGTTCCATGATGTTTTGGGGTTGTTTTGCTGCCTCTGGCACTGGGTGCCTTGAATGTGTGCAAGGCATCATAAAATCTGAGGATTACCAATGGATTTTGGGTTGCACTGTAAAGCCCAGTGTCAGAAAGCTGGGTTTGCGTCCGAGATCTCGGGTCTTCCAGCAGGACAATGACCCCAAACATACATCAAAAAGCACCCAGAAATGGATGGCAAAAAAGCGCTGGAGAGTTCTGAAGTGGCCAGCAATGAGTCCAGAGCTAAATCCCATTGAACACCTGTGGAGAGATCTTAAAATTAATGTTGTCAATAAGAGAGACCTGGAGCAGTTTGTAAAGGAAGAGTGGTCAAACATTCTGGCTAAGAGGTGTAGGTGAGATTATTGATGGTTATAGGAAGCCACTGATTTCAGTTATTCCAAAGGGTCTGCAACCAAATATTAAGTTAAGGGTGCCAATTATTTTGTCCAGACCATTTTTGGAGTTTGGTGTGACATTATGTCCAATTTGTTTCTTTTCCTCCATTTTTTGGTTTAGTTCCAAAACACACAAAGGCAATAAAAATGTGTATAGCAAAACATATGTTACTGTAATCCTTTTCTGTGAGAAATACTTTATTTTCTAGAAAAATTTCAGGGGTGCTAACATTTACGGCCTTGATTGTATATTATTGTGTTTGTGCGCAGGATACTTTCCTGGCCAGAAAGTATTCCTGCTACTAAGGAATGCACGTAGTCAATATGAGGTAACAGAAATGTCAAAATGTAATCTAAATCTGTTGTCTAGCATAAAAGGGTCTAGAATAAACTTAATATAGTGTTCTGGGGGAGAAGTGTTTTAAATGCCGAGGGACTCCAGTAGCCAAGGCAAGCCTCAGGCAACCCAATCTGCAAATGTCTAGTGTAAAGAATTAAGTCTAGTCATGAGTATTATGTTACATGCATAGTCCAAATGTTATGTTGTGTTTAATCCACTGTTTTGCATAGTCAAGTCATCAAATGCAAAGTCAAAGGTCCTTAAAGTACAGTTCTATGTATTGGTCCTAGTCATTATTGATCGTGTTCAATCACAAGTCAGAGCCTGTATGGACAATTAATACAGAGACTTATGTTATCGGTTTTACCAAATAAATTTTACCAGCCTAGAATGGACGATTGTGCAAAAATGCCTCAGGACTGCATCCGGCCCCAGGGCCATCTCGACCCTCAACTCTGACAGAACCTGTGTCGAGAGCGACTAATGTTAAGTAGGGGGGGTTTGTAATGTTCCAGTACAGGACATGGTCCTGCACTATACTTAGGCCCTGTCAGGTTTAGTCCCTCAGTGACCTGGGGCTTTCCTGCAGTGTCTTTCTTGCTGTTATTATAAGTGTCATTTATTGTCATATGATTATATTCAGTGTATTAATTTATAGCTAGTCTAAAGGACCTGTGAGATGTTGTCTAAAGGACCTGTGAAATGTCACATGTTATGTTATCAAATGATGTTATCCAGACAGCCCAAGCTTAACCTATGACTCACAGCTTGACCAATGGGCTTTGGTTCAGCCCCCCTCTATATAAAGGGGCGGCCATTACAATTCACTCTCTTCCTTTACTGAGAGCCAGCCAGTACAGATGTCTCAGTGCTAGTGATCAGCATCTGGAAGGCCACAAAGCAACAGTCATTCCAGTAAGTCAAAAGTCTATGTCTGCTGTCACTACAAGTAGTCAAGTCCTGCATATAGTCAAGCCTCAAGATAATTGTCTCAAGTCTATTACAAGTATAATTGGTCCCAGCAAGCTGCGAGGTCCTTCTGTGTTCCTGGTCACCTCTGGGAATCTGGCCTAGCTGTGAAGATAATACCATCTATCTAAACTCAGTAAAGCCTCCATTAAACCACAACTGGTTGTGGACTCTTCTTTCACTACCTAGCCATTAGAATAGCAGAGATACCGTTTGTGTGGTTCCGGTACCACTCTGGTGTCACGGACATTAGGGGTTAACAATACCTTGCCTTGGGGGTTAATACCATCTTGCCCCTCCACCTACACTGCTACACCCTGTGGTACCGCCATACACCGTGGGTCACCACACCTGGTTTGATGGCGTTCTGCTGTATGAGGGCACAGTTATAAACACTTTTGTTCAGTGCCAATGTCTATAAGAAGTCTAAACCCACCTTGTTTCATCAGACATTCATGCTGCGGCTCCGTCCTGCCCCTACGCTTTGTACAGCAGTTCTACTTGTTCAGACTGAATGCTCCAGCTCAACAGGAGGGGAGTAAAGTGAGCAGATTTTCATTACAGCAATAATAGATTGATTATGAACTAAAAACTAATCCACAGCAAGCAAAAGATTATCAAGATATGAGCTGCAATAAGTGGGACCCTGCTGTTCTTAAAGCAGAGACGTAGCTTGGCTACACATAGGACAATTCAGTTTACTCCCTAACCTTGTAGTTAATACCCTGAATGGGGCAGAGAGGGTTGTTAGCACCCCCTGGTAGGCCCAGACTGGGACCAAAAATAGTCCTGGGCATTTTAGACTAAGCAGACAATTTTTTTTTTGTTTTGTTTTTATTTATTTTTTTGTGGGGGTCCAACTGCTGGTTCCCCCACTGATCACCTCAGCTAAACCAATGATATCAGTGGCCTGAGTGACATCTTCTCTGTTGTCTTCATTTTCATCATGTCCCGATGCCAGGACTTCCTCCAGCTACATCTTCCCTCTACAGAGTTTGATGCTCGGACATCATTATTCCTACATGAATAATCACTATAACTCTGCTAAATACTGTGCCCCACTGAATATAATACCGTACTGTCACACACTTTCCTGAAAATAATATTGCCACCCCTGTACTGTCTTCCTCCATACCACTCTGTCATCATCTTCTCTTTACCCCAAATACCCCCTAAGTCCTCCTCCAGATCCCACTGTCTCTCTAGGCCCATAAGTCCTCCTCTAGACTCTATCCCCCCTGATCCATAAGTCCTCTTCCAGACCCCTCTGTACTCTTCCAGACGCCTCTGTCTCCTCAAATCCTTAAAGAGGTACTCCGGGGAACTAAATACATAGCCCATTCTTTCCCTCTCACCAACCTATGCATTTGTCTAAATATCATTCATTAGCTATATACAACAGTTTTCCTCTTTCAGCTATCACTTACATGCAGGAAGTGAGAGAAAAATTCATTTTTTAGATCCACGTTGTCTCCTCAGTGAGAGCAGCCCCTCCCATCAAGACAACATCACCTGATTTATGTCTGATTTCTGATTGGGCTAGAGCTCTGGCTGTACAGACACACGTCCCCTCCCTGTGTGAGGAGCTTGTGAGAGAAAAAGCAGTGAAGATTCTTAGTCACAACTGAGCACATAGCTGCTGTTTTTCTTTTGAATATTCTGCCATTCAGAACACAGAAAAACTCATAGCGGGAGGTGGCATAAAAGAAAAGACTTGTACAGTGGCCCAGATTTATCAAACTGTGTGAGAGAAAAAGTGGAGAGATTACCCCATATGCAGCCAATCACAGCTCGGCTTTCACTTTACCTCAGCTTGTTAGCTGGTTACTGTGGGAAAATCCCTCCACTTATTCTCTCACACAGTTTGATAAATCTCCCCGTGTGTGTATGTGTGTGTGTGTGTGTGTGCGTGCATGCGTGCGCGCTGCAGTGGAAGCCTGCACACAGATAGTGAAAGCACACAGAGCTGAATTCTGGGAGTTGTAGTCTATGCTGCAGATAAGGAAAAAAAGTATTTAGGAGACATCAGGGGCCAAAGGAACTGCCAAAATCACATGATTAACTACAGAGAAGTATGAAAGACAAAAAGGGACAATGCGCCTATCTATGTGCCGTTATCCTTATTATAAGTGACAGGTGAGGAAGCGTAAGGAATGCTCTCACCTGGTGGTGTTATGCTGAGAGCATAACACCTGTTGCAGCTTGAAGGGGCCCAACTGGTGTGGGTAAGTGGAAATCCACGGTGTGCTGCCCGGATCCACCCGTCCGTCCGGACGGTCTGAGAGTATGAGTGGTAGCGGGGAAAAAGGAATCCGATCCTGGCGCTCACCCGTGCGGCAGCTGAGGAAATGATGTCAGGAGCCGTGATGAGGTAAAAGATGCACTTTATTTTGGATAAAGCAGGGACTACGCGTTGCGAGGGGACAGGCTCCCCTCTTCCTCAGGTCCAATCATAAGGGCTAGGGGGTAGGGCTTGTGTTTTAAAGGGGGAAAAGCCCGCAAATTTAGGTGCTCATAATCACAGAATACACAATAATGCAAAAAATAGCAGACAAATACATAAGATATAAGGATCGTGAGCGATACAAACATGTGGGGCACAGAATGTTACAAAGGCCCCATGTGAAAACAAAAGATAGGATACATTCTATATTTAGTATAGTTTCATGCACCATGTATTCGGCAGTGATACTATACGACATGGTGCACAGGAAGTCCCAGTGGTATGGGGCCATGGACAGACGGCGCGCTTAGTCGCTGTTCAGGCATGGCAGGGACAAACCTCTGGATGGGAGACATAGGAACCGGCAATCCAAGCCCTTCCATTGAATCCAGATGATTTGAGGTGGGTACATGGTTTAGGCAGAAAATAGGCTGGCAGACCTAAGGGGGGTGGGAATGTCTATAGCTTGATATTAGCAGATGAGCTCAGTTGCCTCATTCAGACCCCTAGGGTGAAGTGTCTGGAGGGAGTAAATCCAGAACATCTCTTTTTTGTTCAGTATTGCAGACCTGTTGTCCGCCCCAATGGGGATCTACCTAGGTTTACGTACCGTAGGGCTCCTACTCTACGCAATCTGATCGCCCCTAGCTGTGGTAAGAAAAAGAAAAAACATCTAACCATAGGGGGTACCTTCAATACCATGACCACGAAGAATGGAGCCTTTAAATGTGGTCATCCCAGATGTTTATGCTGCACTACCATCTGCCATAAGCAATCAACCATTAACGAGCACAGCAACGGGTGCCACGTTCCACCTCAAATCCCGCATGACCTGCCAATCATCTTACGTGGTCTACCTGATAAACTGTATATGTGGCAAACAATACATTGGTCGGACCACACAACCACTTCACATACGCTTGAACCAGCACAGGACGAATATAAGAAAAGGTTTTCTCCTCCACAGCTTATCCAGACATACCAGTATTCATCATAAGGACATCCCTAACCCAATTAACATCACACCAATTGAGCAGATCCCCATTGGGGCGGACAACAGGTCTGCAATACTGAACAAAAAAGAGATGTTCTGGATTTACTCCCTCCAGACACTTCACCCTAGGGGTCTGAATGAGGCAACTGAGCTCATCTGCTATATCAAGCTATAGACATTACCACCCCCCTTAGGTCTGCCAGCCTATTTTCTGCCTAAACCATGTACCCACCTCAAATCATCTGGATTCAATGGAAGGGCTTGGATTGCCGGTTCCTATGTCTCCCATCCAGAGGTTTGTCCCTGCCATGCCTGAACAGCGACTAAGCGCGCCGTCTGTCCATGGCCCCATACCGCTGGGACTTCCTGTGCACCATGTCGTACAGTATCACTGCCGAATACTTGGTGCATGAAACTATACTAAATATAGAACGTATCCTATCTTTTGTTTTCACACGGGGCCTTTGTAACATTCTGTGCCCCACATGTTTGTATCGCTCACGATCCTTATATATTATGTATTTGTCTGCTATTTTTTGCATTATTGTGCATTCTGTGATCATGAGCACCTAAATTTGCGGGCTTTTTCCCTTTAAAACACAAGCTCTACCCCCTAGCCCTTATGATTGGACCTGAGGAAGAGGGGAGCCTGTCCCCTCGCAACGCGTAGTCCCTGCTTTATCCAAAATAAAGTGCATCTTTTACCTCATCACGGCTCCTGACATCATTTCCTCAGCTGCCGCACGGGTGAGCACCAGGATCGGATTCCTTTTTCCCCGCTACCACTCAAGAATAACTACAGGGGAAACATAACAGGTATTGTGATGGCTTTGGGGCATTTTTATTTTTATTAACTTCCCCGGAGTACCCCTTTAAGTCCTCCTTCAGCCCCCTTTGCTCCCCAGACCCTTCTATTCCCCTCCACCAGATCCCTATGCCCTCAAGAACCCTCTGTCCTCCCAGACCCCTCTTTCCTGCTCCTAGAGACCCCTTTGCCCCAGCCCCCTCTGTTCCCACCTCCAGACCCCTATTCCTTAAATCAGTGACCATTATAGCCACCCCACTTTTCATTAACAGTCATACGTCTTCCATTCATGGAGGTTTTTTTTTTTTTACAATAAAAGGTTTGCAGCAGTAACCACAGCCTACTAAACATTGTTCAGAGAGGTGCACTGTTTTCCCTCACTTGCTAAACTTTATGTTTAAGAAGGACCCACATGTTTTCCATAGGATTTAGATCAGTTGAGAAAAGGGGCCATGTCATAATTTTACATCTGTAAGGCCCTTACTGGCTAGCCACACAGTGGGGTACTTCAATGCATGTGATGGAGCATTGAAAGATTAAGACTTTTTTCTGTACTATTCCTTGAAGAAAGTGTTTTAAAAACAGACAGTAGGTTTGGGAGTTTATTTTGAGTCTGTCTTCAACCTGAAAAGGTCCAACTAGCTCATCTTTGATAATACCGGCCCATACTAGTACCCCACCACCACCTTGTTGGTATCTGAGTTGAAGTGAAGCTCTGTGCCTGTTACTGATCCAGCCACAGGCCTATCTATCTGGGCCAGTGTTTCCCAAGCACTTTGTTTATTACCACTGTATTATGACATCACTTATCGCTTTATTTATTACCCCTATACTGTGACATCACAGGTTTTTATCAGCTGTGGTCAGACATCAGTGGGTGTATTAACCTTGTTCTCTGGAATAACTATATGTTTTTTTGCAGCATAAGTATATGAAATGTGGAACCTGAAGTCATTATATGGGCCACCTGGAATTCAGGTGGCCCAGTGGCCCATAAGAAGAGGTCAGTACTATAAATGGTGTGTAAAGTTTGGGGTCTCTCTTACAGATTTTTGGTTATGCTTTAAAACATAAAGGGGTACTCCGCCACTAGACATCTTATCCCCTATTGAAAGGATAGGGCATAAGATGTCAGATCGCGGGGGTCCCGCCACTGGGGACCGCGGGGATCTCGGCTGCAGCACCCACCTGTTGTGGCTTCCGGTAATGCTGGAGGCTTCGGCTCCCAACCACGGTTGCGTGAGATCGTGATGTCACTACTCCGCCCCCGTGTGATGTCACGCCCCGCCCCTCAATGCAAGTCTATGGGAGGGGGCGTGATAGCCGTCACGCCCCTCCCATAAACTTGCATTGAGGGGGCGGGGCATGACGTCAAACGGGAGCGAAGTCGTGGCGTCACGATCTCACGTCACCATGGTCCTCACGAGGATGAGAGCCTACAGTGCTGCCGGAAGCCGTTACAGGTGGATGCTGCAGCTGAGATCCCTGGGGTCCCCAGCGATCTGATATCTTATCCCCTATCCTTTCGATAGGGGATTAGATCTCTAGGGGCAGAGTACCCCTTTAAGGTTATGCCTCTGGCACCAGTTCACACTACTGTGTTATATAACTGCAAAAAAACTGCAGTGACAATGTTAAGACGGAAAAAACTTACTGTCGCTTTCTTTGTCCTGTCACTAACAATGTTATGAGGGATAGAACTACCTTTCTCTTCTGAAGTTGGTAGATGTTGGTCAACCAATAGCATTTCTAATTTATCTAGTTGCTCAGCAACAACAAGTGCCAAAGCCTAGAAAAAACACGGGGGGTTATGAGCTAGATAGAGATAATAAGCATGGGCTAAGGTACCTATTACCACTGGAAATAACCCATATACACAGCTGTAACAAAGGAGTTAGCGTACATATACTTTTTAAATTTAAAGCGTATTTTATTATTAAAAACTACGTACCAGACATTAAAATCTATTGGTTCATAATAATAATCAGACATGACACTTGGGTTTTATAAGAAACGAGGAGGTTGCTTGGTGTTTCAATGTACTTGGCAGGGATTCTAGGACTCCCTGTTGCTAGACCAGCCTTTACAGAGGAGATATATTTGCTTTGAGATTACAGAAATGTCTCTTGAACTTTGTTCAAGAGTTTTACTCTAAGGGAAAAAACAATGATGTGTAAAGATATTAACAGTAGTTATGGCTTTAGAATTAAAAATTGTTATGTTACTCCAAGCTTCCACCCTTTCATACCAGGACTAGTCTAGAGAATATGAGGGAGATTTATCAAAACCTGTGCAGAGGAAGAGTGGTGCAGTTGCCCATAGCAACCAATCAGATTGCTTCTTTCATTTTCCACAGGCCTCTTTAGAGGCCTGTGGAAAATGAAAGAAGCAATCTGATTGGTTGCTATTGGCAACTACACCACTCTTCCTCTGCACAGGTTTTGATAAATCTCCCCCTATATCATTATAGCTATCACCCAACATGCTTCTATCACTTTAGTCTTTATATTTTTAGAGGTCTTTTACTGGGTCTTCCTATTGGATATGACATAAAAATGTGATCATCGACACCCAACTGCTGGATTGGACCTCTACCAATCCAAGTCTACTTGGCTGTATGAAAAGTGTTTAAAAAGTCTTTGTGACTGCAACTATGTTCAAAATGGATCCTTTTCCCTACTTAGAAGACAGCCCATCAGTATTATGGAACCATATTCTACAGTTACAGTGAACCCTTTGGAATTGCATAACTTTTTGCATTGATTACTAATACATTGTTACACTGTTATGTTAGTAACAACTGTATACAAACATAATCTAACTAAACAAATACACAAACAGTTGTACTGTTTCTATCTTATTAAACTTCCACAGCACAGGGAGATAGTGAACCAGTGAATTTAACAATAGGTATAAATGTTTGCCCAATGTGCCAAATCAATGAGAATTGTTTATAAGTTTATTTTTTTTTGTATTATGTTGTTAAAATGTGTTTGACTTTAAAGGGGTATTCTGGTCAAAAACTTCTAAGGATAGGGGATAAAATGTCTGATGTCTGAGATCCCCCGCGATCTCGGTGCAGCACCCATATTCTATGCAGGGCTGCTGCTCCAGTCTCTGAAACCTCTGTGTTTCCGGGAATGGGGATGTGATGTCACGCAACGCTCCCTCCATTCATGTATATGAGAGGGGACATGATGGCCATTACGCCCCCTCCCATAGACATGAATGGAGGGAGTGTGGCATCACATAATGTCTCCAGTCCCAGAAACACAGAGGCTTGACTGTTTGATCCATAGGGCATTTATTTGTATGCTGGTTATAATTATGCATACAAGGATTATTAATAATATCAGATAGTACTTGGGGTATGACATGCTGGTGATAACCTTTGTATGGCTTAGTAGTATAATTATCTGATTATAGTCTGGTTTATACGTTTTCTGCAGACATATTATGATAGCTACGGTCATGTTTTCAGAGCAACTTTTGGTTCAATGTTATTCAGTACCCACTGTACCTGACATGTATTCAGGTGGGTATAGTTTTCCTAATTGTTACAGAGGTCTATAGAGCAATTATGGATCTATGTTGTACCATTGATACCTGACACATTTTCAGGTGGTGAGGTGTTTTCAGTAGTTGCTTTTCAGAGCAATTACTGTTTTATGTTGTCACAATGCCCTTGATCCTTGACACCTATTCAGGTGGGTATAGTTTGCTAAATTGTTACTGACACGTCTTTAGAGCAATTTACGATTCTATGTTGTTAAATACCCTCGATACCTGACTCGTCTTCAGGTGGGTATAATCTGCTTGAATTTTCACTGATTTGTCTTCAGAGCAATTTACAGTTGCAGGGGAGTATAGTATTCTTATGGTTACTGACTCGTCTTCAGAACAATAATATCTGAATTGTTCGTAGCTAGTGACGCTTGTTTTTATTTATCTAGTCTAAGCCTGTGGTCATGTTCCGCTGTCTCACATTCCTCATGTATGTTCCTTTCTACTGACATGTCTTCAATGTTTCTCCTGCACTCTCATTGTCTGTCACGTTTTTTACCACTTATATCAGCAGTGTTGTTATTGCCTATGTCACATCTTAAAGGCAATTACTTTTGTGGTCTGAACACCAGACACATTCAGGTGGGTACACTGGGTTCAGTTTTGTATCTGACACTTCTTTGGTGCAATTACGATGGTTCAGGGCTCTTTAGGACAATTTCATGGCATGATGAACTCTATGATGACCTCCATAACGGGTTCAGGCAAGGTTGGAAGCAGTGGAGAAGAGTAATGTACAGGCTGCGCAGAGTTCAGGGGCAGTTTCAGTAGCCTCCACCTCCCAGCCTATGTCAAGTACTCAGGTGGTACCTACGGCATCCTCTTTCCAAGATTTAACTGCAGTTAGTATGTTGGAAGGACCCCAGATAGCCACGGCTTATTTCATTCCTGCCAATATACGAAAGAACATCTTAGAGGGGAAAGATGTCAACTTATCTTCCCTACTTTATGAGGATCATTATGTTACAGAAACCAAGACTGTCTCTTGCCGGAGCTCTCCATAGTATTTAAGAGCAAAGATGTTAGACTCAATAGTAAATGGTCAATCCCTTAGTTTGTGATAGCATTTAGCATGTTTAGAGACGTTAAATATGCTCAGTGAAATCTGAGAGGAGGGAGGAGTTAGATATGTATTTATTGAATGTCACTGATCTGGGTTATAAGTATGGCGGCTCGTCTTTTTATGATTACCACAAATCTTTTGCAGCAAAAGCAGCAGCCTTTTTAGGACAGTTTAATTTCATAATTTAATGGTCCAAGGTGGATACGGAGCTGTTTTACCAGCATTTTGTGGGCCTGAAGGCATCTTCTTGCAGTTTGTGCCAGTCCATTTATCACACTGGTGCATGGTGTAGTCTTGCACAAGGGGGATTCTCCGTATGGTAGAAACGCTGGTACGGCTGCAGGTTTGGGTCCAAAGGTATTTGCTAATGTTGACAAATTGGCAAGATCAGTTAAATATTTAGGGAAAAAAAAACAGATCTGCAACAACTTTTATTTAGCACCATGTCACTACAATCAGTGCAGATTGTTGCATGTCTGCTTTAAAGGGGTACTCCGGTGGAAAAAATTTTTTTTAAATCAGCTGGTGCCAGAAAGTTAAACAGATTTGTAAATGACTTCTATTAAAAAATCTTAATCCTTCCAGTACTTATCAGCTACTGTATAATACAGAGGATGTTCTTTTCTTTTTGAATTTCTTTACTGTCTTTCCACAGTGCTCTCTGCGGACACCTCTGTGGACATCAGTTAACTATTTAGGGGAAAAAAACAGATCTGCAACAACTTTAATTTAGCACCATGTAACTACAATCAGTGCAGATTGTTGGATTTCTTCTTTAAAGGGATACTCCGGTGGAATTTTTTTTTTTTTTTTTAAATCAGCTGGTGCCAGAAAGTTAATCCTTCCAGTACTTATCAGCTGCTGTATAATACAAAGGAAGTTATATACTTTTTGAATTTATTTTCTTTCTGTCCACAGTGCTCTCTGCGGACAGCTGTGTTCATGTCAGGAGCTATGGGGATTTGTTCTTGCTCTTGACAGTTCCTGACATGGACAGAAAAAAAAGAGGCCGCAATGCACACAAATTCCAATATCTATTTATCAGTGGGTATGTAGTTTAAAGTGTTGCTTTATACAGCAACTCACATGACAAAACAAATCTATTAGGCTCTGCACTTTACCAGCATTAGCCTCCAGATTCCCCTTTTACAAGTGAAGAGGAATACGGGGCATATAGGTGTAAAGGGGTAACAGAGGGGTGTACATGGAAGACAGGTGTGTAGAGGAGTATATGGGGGTGACAGAGGGCTGTTCATGGGTGACAGAGGGGTGTAAGGGGTGATAGAGGGGTTTACAGTGGTGGCAGAGGGGTGTAGAGGAGTGTACATGTGTGACAGAAGGGTGTAGAGGAGTGTATATGGGTAACAGAGGAGTGTACATGGGTGACAGGGGTGTAAAAGAGTGACAGATGGGTGTAGAAAAGTGTACATGGGTGGCAGAGGGGTGTAGAGGGGTTTACATGGGCGGCAGAGGGTGTAGAGGGGTTTACATGGGTGGCAGAGGGGTGTAGATGGACATGGGTGAGAGGGGGGGATGGACATGGGTGAGAGCAGGGCTGAATCATCATTGGCGCTCATGGGGGGCCCTGTCACATTCGGGACATCCCTGTGTCCCGAAAAATCTTTTCAGGACACAAGGATGTCCTGGTGGTTACCTCTCTGCGGCAGCTCCCGCGTTAACTTTAAAAACGTTGGGGCCGCCGGGAGATAGCGCACGCAGGGACATCACTGACGTCCTGTGCGTGCGCCCATAAGAGAAAAGCAGAGCGGAGCAGTGAGGAGGACATGCGCTCATGGTAAGTGACCAGCGGCACGTCATCTTCAGTGTTCTGACCTCCGCTCCTATGGTCCTGGGACCTACTGCTATGGTCCATAGGCCATAGCAGTAGATCGTGACACCGGTCCCCGGGGTCCCCGGACCGGAGGAGCGGTGGTCGGAATACTGAAGTGGGGCAGTAAACAGGCATACAGCCTCCAGCCATACACTGGCTGAAGGCTGTATGTGTGTGGGGGAACTGTACTGCACCTAATGTGGGGAACTATACTGTACCTAATGTGGGGGAACTGTACTGCTCCTAATGTGGGGGAACTGTACTGCACCTAATGTGGGGGAACTATACTGCACCTAATGTGGGGAACTATACTGCGCCTAATGTGGGGGAACTGTACTGCACCTAATGTGGGGAAACTGTACTGCACCTAATGTAGGCAAACTTTACTGCACCTAATGTGGGGGAACTGTACTGCACCTAATGTGGGGGAAGTGTACTGCACCTAATGTGGAGAACTATACTGCGCTTAATGTGGGGGAACTGTACTGCCAATCTAATGTGGGGGAACTGTACTGCCAACCTAATGTGCAGGGAACTGTACTGCCAACCTAATGTGCGGGGACTTATACTGCCAACCTAATGTGCGGGGACTTATACTGCCAACCTAATGTGCGGGGACTTATACTGCCAACCTAATGTGCGGGGAACCATACTGCCAACCTAATGTGCGGGGATCCATACTGCCAACCTAATGCGGGGGAACTATACTGCATCTAATGTGGGAGAACTTTCGGGGGGGGGGGGGGGGGCATCATAACGAAGTGCTCCGTCTTCCAGGCAAACTTAATCTGGCCCTGGGTGAGAGGGAGGGATGGACATGGGTGAGAGGGGGGGGATGGACATGGGTGAGAGGGGGGGGGGGATGGACATGGGTGAGAGGGGGGGGATGGACATGGGTGAGAGGGGGGATGGACATGGGTGAGAGGGGGGGATGGATATGGGTGAGAGGGGGGGGGATGGACATGGGTGAGAGGGGGGATGGACATGGGTGAGAGGGGGGGGATGGACATGGGTGAGAGGGGGGGAATGGACATGGGTGAGAGGGGGGGAATGGACATGGGTGAGAGGGGGGGGGATGGACATGGGTGAGAGGGGGGGGATGGACATGGGTGAGAGGGGGGGGATGGACATGGGTGAGAGGGGGGGATGGACATGGGTGAGAGGGGGGGGATGGACATGGGTGAGAGGGGGGGATGGACATGGGTGAGAGGGGGGATGGACATGGGTGAGAGGGGGGGATGGACATGGGTGAGAGGGGGGGGATGGACATGGGTGAGAGGGGGGATGGACATGGGTGAGAGGGGGGGATGGACATGGGTGAGAGGGGGGGATGGACATGGGTGAGAGGAGGGATGTACATGGGTGAGAGGAGGGGATGGACATGGGTGAGAGGGGGGGGATGAACATGGGTGAGAGGGGGGGGATGGACATGGGTGAGAGGGGGGGATGGACATGGGTGAGAGGGGGAATGGACATGGGTGAGGGGGGGGGATGGACATGGGTGAGAGGAGGGGGGATGGACATGGGTGAGAGGAGGGGGGATGGACATGGTACAGTATCTTAAGCAAGCCATATTTCTTCCCCCTTCTTCCCCTCTCTCCGGCAGGGCAATCATTCACAGCTTCTACATACTTCCCCTCTCTGGGCTGCAAGGGGGAGGGGGAAGCTAAGGGACACTGGGGGATGTAGGGGGACGCTGAGGCCTAGAACAGAAGCCCCTGATCATGTGACTCCTCCTCCATGTGACTGATCACATGATGGTGACATCATCACAGGTCCTGTAAGCACACTGCTCCTCTATCTGATACAGCCTCAGGCGCACACACAGCGCACACTAACTTCTATCCCCCCAGTGGCGGCGCCGCCGCCGGAAATAAAAATAAATAGTTGGCATCAAAATTCTGCGGCACCCCGGTTGGGAACCACTGATGTACACAAAGGTCATCCCAGGTGTGACTAGGCGTAGTACAAGTCCAGGCACTCAGTTGGAGGCACATCCTGACCAAGGTTTTCATACTGGGTTAGTATCTTTACCCCAGTGCACACACTAACGTAATCATCTTATGTCAGCAGTTAATGATCCTATTATTGAGACCGAATTATTGCAGATGGAGGTGGTCAAAAGTTCTCTTATTAGACCTTTTCAAACACCTCTTTTCGACTCTTGGAGGGTTGGCCTTATCGGGGTTGTAATTGGTAAATTTAACAATAAAAGGCATCTAATCTTTGATTTGTTGGCACCTTATTCCTCTGTAATACCTAGTTTGAATTCTCTCATATCCTATGAGGAATACGGTATGAAATATGCCTCAATAGATCAGACCATCCAGATGATATTACAGTTAGAAAAAGTGTTGTCTGTGTCTAAGGTGGATATCACTGATGCATTTAAATTACTTCCTGTCAGTCAAGACTTGTGGCGTTGGTACGGCATTAAGTGGCAGGGGTTGTATTACTTTGTGGTTAAACTTACTTTTGGTTCAAAGAGCAGCCCATGGCTTTTCGATCAGTTAGCAAAAGCATTACATTGGGCACTTAAAAATGTTATTGGCTGTAAAAACGTTTTTTATTATCTGGATGACTTTTTAATAATTGAACCTCCTGGGGTGGTCCCATATCAGCTGAAAGAGTATTTGGATCTGTTTAGTCATTCAGGTGTCCCAGTGTCTCCTAAGAAAGTAGAAGGGCCAGCCAGTGCGTTGACATTCTTGGAAGTTGTCTTGGGTGGTCTTATGATGGAGACTAAATTACCTCAGAAAAAGCTTGACAGGATTCACAATGGGATCAGCAAGTTTACAAAGTCCCAGGTGTCTACTAGAACTGAGCTACAAAGTCTTTTAGGTATGCTAGCATTTGCCATGAGAGTTATTCCTCAGGGTCCTACTTTCATCTCAAAGTTACTTGAGCTCTTGTCTTCTGCGTCTGGTCAGGACAGTGTGGTTCACATTGGTTCGGAAGCTGTAGCTGATCTTGTTATGTGGATGAAGTTTTCACAGAGTTGGAATGGTGTTTCTTTCTTTGTGCCCAGCGTGTCAGACTCTTCACATAGAGTTTTTTCTGATGTCTTTTCAGTTAAAGGGTTTGCAGCCATTTGTAACAGTCAGCAGGGTAGAAGGGGATTTGCTAGTTGAGGTTCTCAGTAACCCCGGTTTTAGGGAGTTTTCAGCCCTGGTTGAGATTTACCCAATCGTGGTGGCAGTTCAGGTTTGGGGTTCACATTGGTTCCTGATAGAAAGTGACTTTTGTGTGTGACATTGCAGCAACAGTAGACATCTTGAATAAGGGATGGTCTAAATCCAGTCAGGTCATGCTTTTCATGAGGAAGTTGGTCTGGTTAACTTTCAATTTTCATTTTGCTGCAGAATATATTGAAGGATTTATGTTGCAGCAGGTGCATTATCTAGAGCTAACCTTGAACTTTTCTTTCTGGTCATGCCTGGGGCAGATTCATTGGGCACTCAGATACCTCCATTTCAGTCACTGATCATAGGTTAGATGGTAATAGGAAGGTGGCCAATGACCTTGTTGTGAGCTCCCTTTCTGCTATGACCAAGAGGTGTTATGATGTAGCTTAGAACACATATCAGAAGTTTCTGTCACAACATCAACAGGATGATTCAGATTACATCTCTTCTCTACTGTGTTTTGTTGGCTTTTGCCGTTCTTCACTGCACTTGTCACATGGCACCATTAAAATGTATCTAGCTGGTATTCAGTATTTCATGGCTATGCAATACCCTAGCAGAATATAATTGTTTTCAGCTGATCCCATTAAAACTATCTTGAGTGTCATTTGCAACACATCTGTGATAAAACCAGCAGCACGGGTACCAGTATCGGGAGAGTTGTTCAGGGGTAAATTTGATTTGTTAGACTCATCGCCGTTTGGTTTCATGTTGAGTTTTGTCATAAAGGCGGCTATTTTCCTTAGTTTCTATGGGTTTCTGAGGCCAGGGGAATTCTCTCACACATCTACTAAGGTCAATTAGTGCTACAAGGGTCTGATTTTGTGCTTACGTTGATATCAACTAAAACCTCCTGAGCTGAAGTGCAGGTTAAATATTTTCAGACTGGGCATAAGTGGTGTCCGGTTTCTCTATTCAATGATTTACTTGCTGCTACTTCAAATATGTAGTCTTATAGGAGATCTGTAGTGGACATTTTTCATAATCCCTGTGCCTCGGCTGCAAAAAGTAACAAAACAAACTTTAACTCACCTTCCGATGTTCCCCCATTGCGCCGATATCGATATCCTGGTCCTCCAGTACTGGTCTTTCTCCTGCTTCCTAGGGACGATGAATCATACTGCAATGATGAATCAAGCTGCAATGATGTCCAGCCTCGGCCGGTGATAGGCTGAGCATCATGTAATGAGCCCGAGCAGCAGGGAGAAGTCTCGTTACATGACAGTGAGCTCAACCTATCACCAGCCAAGGCAGGACATCGCTGCAGACGGTGATATGCTGACCACAGCATGACTCACTGTCTCCAGGAAGCAGGAAGAAGACTGGCACCGGAGGACTGGGACACCGATATTGGCACAACAGGGGAACATCGGAAGGTGGGTTAAAGTTTGCTTTGTTACTTTTTGCAGCTGGGGATTATGAAAAATTTCCACTACAGATCTCCTTTAAAGCCATTTGCTTCCAGTTGCCAATTTGCCACTTACTACTAACTGTTTTGTGAAACATGTGCATTTGCTGGTGTCTGCTTTAGGTCATGACCCTACCGCGATATCAGGGCATTCTTTTCGCATGGGTGCTGCTTTTACACACAACCTTCCTGCCCATTTGATTAAAAAGTTGGGTAGGTGGAGTTCCTTTTGTTATACTCGATATATTCCAAATCCTCATTTTGAATTGGCTGACATTTTTAGATATTTGGTATTGTAATTATGTTAGTAATAAAGGTTTCTGCTTATCCTATTTGTGTTGCTTTTTGCCTTCTATAAGCGTGCCCTCACATACAGTTTTGGCACACCACAGACCGTTAGGTAAGGTACAGGTAAGTACGTAATTAAATTTTGAGCCAGGACTAAAAATGTTCTTATGAAACTGGTCTAAGGCCAGATTCATATGGGCCATCTAATGGGCAAAATTGCTCCTGTGTTATGCTCAAGTCCTGGTCTGACCACAGGTCTGATGACCTATAATGCAGCAGGCCAGATGATGAGGTCTACGGTCAGGCTGAGACTTGCAGCTGCAAAATGGGTTTGTGTTTGAGGTCTTAATGTTTAGCGTTATCCACTGATGCCATAGATGTCAGAACAAGGGAGTTGGTGAGTACATCCTTCGTGCAAAGCTGTTTTGTTGCTTTATGTGTATACCTCCCCTTTGTTAAATGCAGAAAGGGGGGAAAGAACAACTTATAAATTACAATGTAATAGAAAATACCAATGATAGTAAAAACCCTTTGTCACTTTAGCAAACCACTCGTAGGAAAGCGACACAGGTTTTATATTCTATGTGTCAAAAAGGGTTAATTAGTTTGAACACAAAAAACTGCTTATATGGAAAAAATAAAAAATCCTCCGAACTTGGAGGTTGTCCAGGCAGCGATGAAGTCAGTCGCTTGCATCAGTACAGTCTAAGCTGGAGACAGGAGACTCAAGTGAGAGGATTAAGCTGGAGTGCTGATCTGTAATTTAGAGACTGCTAGGAAAGCTCATGGAAAATGAGTCTGGAGGCTTGAAGAGGCCGGTGTCCGCAGGTGTCTGATCCACAGATTTACCCTTTGCATAAAACATATATATTTTCTGCCCTGGCAAGTGTAAATTGTCTTTCTGGCTGTAAAGTCATAAAGATCAGTTTTTAATCAACACATCACTTCTATGGCCTTGGAACTGGTACGCTGGCTCTAAAGTTTTATCTCGGCAAATCCAATCATTACCGGTGGCACCCCTTTGTCTCTGTGCGGCTGTAATGTCCAATAAGTAACCCCTGGAATGAGGAGAGCATAGCATGTTATTTTCTGGGTTGGAAAGATTTCTTTGTCAAACATAAGTGGCAGAGGTGAGATTGATCCTGTGTGGAGCATAGCTGGCGGGGATTAATACCGCCCCCCTTCTCTGTACAAAGCTTCCGTGCCTAGTTTGGGGGCTGCTTTTATTTATAATCAAAAGGGAGATAAAGGCGCTTGCCACAAGAATCCATGATTCATACATTCAAAACATAAGATTCTGACTAAACTTATGCAAATTAGCTCTCACCTAGAAGACATACTTTCTCTGTAAAGCCATCTAGGAGTAGCTACCCTTTAAGGGTTCTTTTGTAAAGACAATGAGCCAGGGCCGCACAATCAACCTTCACAGGAAGGTGTGCTGCAGGCCAGCATTTTTAAGGTTACATGATCCCAGTGGTCAGCCAATGACTTAACAATTGCTCATTTGTCAGCTTATTGCTTCATCTACATGGGGCTATGGTTATGCAAAACGCCCTTAAAGGGGTACTCCACCTATAGACATCTTATCCTCTATCCGAAGGATAGGGAATAAGATGTCTGATTGTGGGGGTCCCGTCACCGGGGACCCCCGCAATCTCCCCTGCTGCACTTGGCATTCATTTAGAGCAGTGTTTCCCAAATGCAGTCCTCAAGCACCCCCAACAGGTCATGTTTTCTGGATTTCCTTAGCCTTTCACAGGTGATGCCTGATTCACTGACCATAATTATATCACCTGTGAAAGACTAAGGAAATCCAGAAAACATGACCTGTTGGGGGTGCTTGAGGACCACATTTGGGAAACACTGATTTAGAGCATCGGGTGCAGCACCAGAGGCTTGTGACATCACAACCGCTCCCCCTCAATGCAAGTCTATGGAAGGGGGCGTGAGATCCATCATGCCCCCCTCCCATAGACTGGCATTGAGGGGGCATGTTGTTCACAAGCCTCTGCCCCGCATTGCCAGTCATCTGGCATGGAGCATGCACTGGATGTCTGGGGTGCCACAGCCAAGATTGCGGGGGTCCTTTGGATAGGGGATAAGATGTCTAGGGGTGGACTACCCCTTTAAGTCAATCTCTAACCATATTAAAGAGCCATGGAGCATGACCAGAGTCTGCTTTAAAATGAAGCGTTACCCATCTGTAGACAGAGGTTTCAGGTTTATTTTATATTTTCTTTGCACTGTTTTATATAGTATCCCTGCATTTATTTGGCACTAATGTGTTTGAAATGATTCTTGGCTGTAAGGGGTTAACCCTACATTTATATATATATTGATATATTCAGCCTAGTATTGAGAATAGTCTATGTTAGTGGTGGAGTTAATGCTAGAGAAAGGTGAAGTAGAGTTTGGGATAAGGTGTACAAGTGATAAACTAGGACCTCTCAGGACTTTGATCCAGGCCTACAGCAGCTTGGCTTCCATGTGACCTTATTTCTTTTTCTACTGGGATTGTCATTTCTCTCATGAAACACACACTCTAAGGAAAGCTCTGATGCATTGAACAAGGTCCATGGATTTGGGTCTGAATTGATTTCCACTATTGCAATCTCCCAAACTGCTGCCTCTAATGTTCACATTGTTTGATCCCCAGTGGACCATTTATTGAACAGTCCACCCACCCTGGTGTGTGGGGGGGGGGGGGGGGGGGGGGGGGAGTGTATGCCTTCGCTTTTCTTAGCAATGTTTAAAAAAGCCTTTTAACAGCAGTTTTTATTTTAACTCCAGGTTGATATGTATTAAAAGGGGTTATCCAGGGATAGATAAACAGAGCTAATTTCTTCCATAAACAGCATCACACATGTCCTGTGTGGTAATACAACTTTGTATATCTTTGATCACAAAGTGATTACATAAATCGTAGTTTCCCATCCAATAGAATTTAGCAAAAAGTAACTTTTCTGAAAGCCTATAAAGATTAAAAACCTCAACCCACTGGTCTCATCGGTATGTAAACAACAACTTCATGTATACAACTTGCCAATAATATGCCTCAATCTGATTAGGATCTATTTTGTAAAGCAAAGAGAAAAACAGGTGCTCCCTTGTGAAGAACCAACGGGATCACAGGTGTGTGGGAGGGGGAGGGAAAAGTAAAGGCTCACCCTGCCAGGTTGTGCGTACTCCCACACAACCAAGATGTGCGCTTGATATGATGATCTCGGTCTGCAGCCTTCCCAGAGATGGCGTAGAGATGTAAGGTGAACTTCAGAAAAGATGGGAATATCGGCGCTGACCAAGGAGAGGACAATAGAGCCAGGTGTGTAGCGAACAGATTTAATCCAATGCGACGCGTTTCACCGCGCTTGCGCGGTTTCATCAGGCATCAAAGCAAGCGCGGTGAAACGCGTCGCATTGGATTAAATCTGTTCGCTACACACCTGGCTCTATTGTCCTCTCCTTGGTCAGCGCCGATATTCCCATCTTTTCTGAAGTTCACCTTACATCTCTAGGATCTATTTTGGATAGTGGGGCTGCAGTCCACTGCTATTACTGAACATACAATCGGACCGTATGGGTGATACTTAAAATCTAACACATTACCTCACCCCCCCCCCCAATGTTTCACCACACGCAGTGTCTTTATCAAGAGCAAATGGGTAAATGGCATCCAAAACAGCCTGAAATATGTTAGAGCTGTACAACACGGAAAGTACCAGTGTGCTGAGCTAGTAGCCTCCGATTCATAGTTATTATAGCAACAGAAGATTATGAGGTTAGCAACATGCAGATATATTTTGTGTGCTGTACTGGTAGGTTAAAGGGGTACTCCACCGCTAGAAATCATATCCCCTATACAAAGGATAGGGGATAAGATGTCTGATCTCTGGGGTCCCACAGCTGGGGACCCCCGAGAACCCGGCCGCAGCATCCCAAACATCCGGTGCACGCAGCAAACTTCGCTCAGTGCCGGATGACTGGTGATGTGGGGCGGAGGCTCGTGACGTCACGGTCACACGCCGCTCGTGACATCATGGCCATGCCCCATCATTGCAAGTCTATGGGAGGGGGTGTGACTTGCATTGGGTGTGATAGACTTGCATTGGGGGCGTGGCTGTGACATCTAGAGTGGGGCATGGCCGTGATGTCACGAGCCTCCGGCGCTGCACCCGATGCTCTAAATGAACGCTGGGTGCAGCAGGGAGATCACGGAGCTCCCCAGTAGCGGGACCCCTGCGATCAGACATCTAGGATGTTTAGGGGCGGAATACCTCTTTTAGTTTTCTTTGTTTGTGATAATAATACACTTGTGAACATATATGGATTAAAAACACATTGCACGAGAATTTACATTTGCCATTTAAAATTGCCCTCTGAACTAAAGTAATTACATATTAAAGGAAATTATATCTGCCTGTCCTACAGTAATTGGAAGGTTATGCCAATGCCAAGACTAGAGGGTGGCAGCAATGAATTCTGCTTTTAGGCAGAGTGGTGTGGTAAGCAGAACGTGACAGCTGAAAAATGGAGCTCATTCTTCTCTACTGTATATCGGAGCGATCATCTGAATAAGATACAGCGCAATGTATGACTCCAGTCACTTCCACAATGTGTAGCTACAATAACTGCTCAAAAGATAAGTGCTTTAATTTTAAAGATGTTGACACCAGCTCTGTGTCTCAGGGAATAATGACCTGACAATGTAACCCAGTGCACCACAATAAAATCCTAAAAAATTCTGCAAAATTGGTACAGTATCAGTAGTAATGGCACCAGAACACTGACTAAATGCTGGAATGCATCATATTTTAAAGCAGTATTAAGTTATATGCTGGAAAGATTTCTGTTACAAGGAGCAATGCATTTCCCATATCACATATGACTTTATTCAGAATAATTTTCATATTGATTTGCACTGTTCTATGCAACTGTGGCTGATAGCTAAGCAATGGTTATCCTTCACAAACTCACACAACTAGAACCTTCCAGAAGGGCAAAAGGAGTTTACACTAGTCCAGCCTCTCTATTGAGAGGAAAAGAAAAAGCAGTTGAGAGACAGCCTCTTAAGGGAGAGGAAGTGTACACGACCGCATGGAGCAAGAAGCTAATGCTAAGAAGCCAATCCAGGACACAGTGCAGGCATAGTCCAATTTTGTGTGCAGAAGGGGGCAAATGAGAAGGCTAGCATGTGGTGTAATGTTGAACAAGGACTCCATTGCATCATACTAGGACTGGAGTGGGCTTCTGATTAGGCCTTGTGCAGTATGGCGTCTACATCATAAACCTACAGATCTGCACCATGTTGTTGAGAATTCAAGTACTGGTTAAATATGCAACAAGCTCCCCTACCTGAGTTACACTGTGGGATAGGCAGAATTGTTTTCTTATACATAGCACCAGAGTGCAGCAACCCCTTAGGGCCCTAGTTTATGCCCCACTAACACAAGCAGCCCCTACAATGACTTCCTTCTTATATGCTTTAGCTGAAGTGTAAAATGTTAACCATTCTCTGTCTTAGACTACTAAGCTAGCTAGGATATCATTGTGCTAGCCAGTACTGTACATAGGATGTTATATATGCTGTATGGTGTTTTATTTTTGGAAGCTTCCTGGCTAGGATTTACCAGTGAAAAGCAAGTATTTTTAAGAAGGAGCATGTAACCCCCTGGGATTATTTGTTGTGTTATACCCCTCCAGTAGATGGCAGACTGCACAAGCAAATAAACTGAGCAGTGATATGAGCTGGGAAGGAGAAATCTCAACATGTGCTTGTGGCCATATTGGAATTAAAGCAGAGAGAGGACACAGAGGTAGCACCCTGTCAGGCTTTGTCTCTGTTTTAGTCACTGCTGCAGATATGTACCCCAGCTCCAAGATAGCGGATATTCAGGATTAGCTTGCTGAGCACAAAGAGGTAACAAGGGTAAGGGCTCACAGAGAAATAGATGGATATCCCCAAATCCCTGATTAGCATACCATGGAAGAAAAAGGTTTTTATTTAAGCTTAAAACACTTAAATAATATAATACTTTAATGCGACGAGCAAGAGCTTTTCAGGACCTTTGGTATAAAAGCGGTGTATGGGAAAACGTATTTATGGGACAGTACTTCCACTGTGAATGATACGACTGCTTTCACACTATAAGTATTCATCTGTTGTTAAACATACAATTTCTGTATTGTATAATTAAAAAACGGATGTACAATAACGGATGAAATAACGGGGCTGAATAATGTCCGTCAAAATAACGGGCATATTCATCCGTTAAGACCCGTTATAACATCTGTAATGTCCCAGTACAGGTACATGGTCCTATACTTCCTGTGGACCTTGTCAGGTTGAGTCCCTCAGTGATCTGGGGGCTCCCCTGCCGGGTCTCCCCCTGTTGTCTCCCTGTTTGTTTAATAAATGTGTATATGCCTTTAATGCTTTAACAGGATCCCTATGTCTAGATAGTCTCAAGGACCTGTTGAGGTCTACAAGTCAAGTTTGAGTTTATTACAAGTATTGGTCCAGCAAGCTGCAAGGTCCTCTGGGTACTGGCCACCTCTCTGGGAATTCTGGCCTTAGCTGTGAAGATAATTACATCTGTCTTCTACTCAGTAAAGCCTCTGTTTGACCATAACTGGTTGTGGACTCTTTATTCACTACTAGCCCGTGGCATAGCGGAGAATCCAGGCGTGTGGTGTTTCCAGAACCCGAAAACCCCATTGGCGTCATGAACACATAGGGGTTAATATCATCCGACCCCTGGGGTTAATAACATCAGATCCCACCACTCTCACCACAACTCCCGCCATATACACCGGTGGTTACCACACATCCGTCATGTACGTTATTTTATGGCGGTTTTAACACCTCTGCCTACAGACTCCCGCAGCCAGGACTACTACTACTCTCATCATGGAACATACTTGTTTCCATTATGGAGTAGTAGTTCCCCGGCGGCATTAGTCTGCCAGTGGCTGGGGAGGCTACCATAGTGTTTGTACTACTACCCCCATCATGGAACAGACTCTTCCATGATGGGGGTTGTAGTACATTGGCTGAGGGATTGATCGCACCAGGTCTCACTTCTGAGACCTGATTTGATCAGAAGTTATTAAACAGGGGAGCGGGCAGCATGCTCCGCTCCCCTGCGATATACAGTGTATTTTTACTTTCACTTTTAAATTCCCTGCCGGGAGCCCTGAATGGCTGCCACCGAGGAGTCATTCAGGGCTCGCAGTGGGGTTTTTCAAACTACGGAAAATAGATCAGCCAAAAGAAGGGGGATTAATCCCCTCTCTGAGCCGATAGGGGGGAAAAAACCTCTTAAAACATAACTTTTAATATGGTTTTTAAAAATACACCAAACCCAGTGATATAGTGCTATAAATACCCAGCACCAACTCGAAGTAAACAATTGAAGCAGTTACCACATTTTCATGTGGATTTACAGATAATATTATTTAGTCAAACTATTGCTTGGAATATCACCCAACGCATTTCTTCCACTACGTGGCTTCCTCAGTGGAGTATTTATATTCAATATGCAATAGAGCTATTTACTGCTATACAACAGAGTATCAAAGTATAAAATATAGAAAATATGTGAGAGAACGGTGTAAATTATTAATATTAATGGGGGAGACACCCGATACTTAGTGTCTAATCCCCTCTTATTAAAAGTGTGGCACTTTATGCAGGAGGTAGGATCATCCCTCAAGGTAACCTGGAAATAAAACACAAAAACATGAGAAAGAGAAGTTCAATATCTGTTCACATTCTCTTATTGCTGGACATTTGTCTCCCTGTATAAATACCTAGAGGAAAGACAACCATTCACAGTGTCCCAAGGTTTTCCAGGATGCCTGTAATAAATGTATGGAGTCCCAATCAATATGGGAAATGCCGGAACCTACAAAGCAAACAGTGCGCATCACACCGGCAAATCTACTCACACTCCTGTAGCCACACGTCCGGTTTGCCATTCTCAGGTGGATGCGCTATACCCGCAATGGCGGGGAGCCATCTGTTTCTGATGGCTTCTCAGCACTCACTGAGAACACGGCGTCTGTAGTCATATCCTGCTTCCGACGGAGCCACGTCATAGCGCACCGCTCTCTATGAAGACTGCCAAGGGTGGAGCTGAGTCTGACAGTGGTGTCCGTGATGACGGAAGCAGCTAGAGAACTAAAAGGCAATTTGCTTTCAAGCAACAAGAAGTAAAACAATACAATAGAACCTGGCTGAGTATTGATGTGCTCAACAGAGTATTTTTAAAGCAAAATAAGACAAATATAACTAATATTTATGAATAAATGGTGATATATTAACTGTATGTATGAGTGTTGAATAATAGACATTGGAAGTATGCGGGGAGAGAGAGGACTCAGCATGGGGTACCTATTGTAACATCAGACAGGTACTAGGTCCCGTGATCTAAGATATGCTGGACTTTCCTCATCCCCGCATCCAATGAATACTACCATGACCAAACACCCTCATAGGCAGACATAAGAGAGAATATACAGATGATATCATGGGTGTTTAGGACCCAAGAAGGATTTTACGGTTTAATACGTTTGGCACAAAAAATGAGGCTGTGATATTTAAAGTTTATACTTAGATTATAAAATAGATAAAAAATATAATCTAAAAATTAGACAATATTGATGAAAATCATTGCCACCGGGGATAAAGTGATTTGCGCGACTACCAATAGAAAGGTCTCTACCCTTTGAAATATTGGGTGGACCTATTTGTGCATGGAGGGAGTATGATGGGGCCTTAGGGTACCTTAAAGGGCTATTCCAGGAAAAAACTTTTTTATATATATCAACTGGCTCCAGAAAGTTAAACAGATTTGTAAATTACTTCTATTAAAAAATCTTAATCCTTTAAGTACTTATGAGCTTCTGAAGTTAAGGTTGTTCTTTTCTAAGTGCTCTCTGATGACACCTGTCTCGTGAAACACCCAGTTTAAAAGAGGTTTGCTATGGGGATTTGCTTCTAAAAATTTTTTTTTTCCTGGATAACCCCTTTAACTCACCCTACACAATCTCAATAACCTATCTCTAGGCGGAATTAGCGCCCTAATAAGGGCGGTCCCGCTCTCGTTCCTCCTACTTCACCTATTCTTAACCCTTATGCTATAATCTTGGTGATACTATCTTGAGAGACCCACTAGGGATCTTATACTACTAATTTGATCCCCAAATGTATGCCCCCCCATGCATATTTATAATAATTCATTGGCAACAGTGTGTTTATAATAATAAAAACAAATCTGCCAAACACACAGTAAAATTTGAACGTCAATTTACCCTTGTGCAGAATGATGGCTTGTATGGTGGTATTGTTCAGCCCTGTTATGGTGGTGTTATCTAGTCTTGTTGTGGTGGTATTTTTCAGCCCTGTTAGGCTAAGTTTCCATTAGTTTGTTTTTCTGGCATTTTTGCCTTTGTGTGGAAATCAAATTTTTTGCCCCTTTTGGCTTATTTTTAAGAATTTTGTTGGGTACCAAACAAAAAAAAAAAACAAAAAAAAAGAAACAGTAGGGACAGTAAAAATTTGTATTTAACAAAATGTTCTATTTTTTAGAACAAAATTTCTATAAATTTTTAAACAGGGATCAATTTATGTGAGTTTGTAGGGACCTAAAAATGTGTGAGAGGGCCATTTAATTGTAAAAATAATATATTTTTTATAATTAATTTGGTTAAACTTTTTATTAGTAATGTACTTTAATTATGTGTTTAATAAAGTGTTTTTTTTTTTAACTTTTTAAACTTTTTTTTCCTTTATTTTTTATTTATTTTTTAGGTAGTACTACTACTCCGAGCATGAAACAGACTGTTCCATGCTGGGAGTAGTAGTACCTGTACTAATAGACAGATTGCCCCGGGTGTAACTTCTGACACCCGATGTGATCGTCCTTTATATTGCAGAGTTGCGGATCGACTTTCTACTGCACTCGCATCTTTGCTCTGAACTCCGGGACGGCCAGTGATAACAATAGAAATTCACATCACTGATTCATATTTTCTGCCCAGAGTGGTGATTGCCCAGAGGGTGGCAGCCAATCACAGCTCTCAGCTGGAAATATGAATCGGTGATGTGAATTTCTATTTACATCACTGGCCCGCCCGTAGTATAGTGCAGAGATGGGAAGGGCAGGAGAAAGGATGATCGCAACGGGTGTCAGGAGTGAGAGCAAGTGGATACTTAGCCTTACAGTATTATTTAAGGTACGGTCAATCTCTGTATACAGATTGGGGTACTGGGGCACAATTCACACTAATGACTAGAAATGAGCGAACTTTTAAAAAATTCAATTCAGCCGATTCGCCGAATTTTCCTATAAAGTTTGCTTCGATCCGAATTTTTTGGCGGCGAATCTATATTAAAAAAAGGCTATTTCTAGCCTACATACAGCCTCTATAGGGGTATAGAACACTTTGCTGTGTTCTAAAACGCATATGGAGTGTGCTGGGTTAGTGAAATAATACTGTTATTCACAATAACATGCAGATTACCGGCTTCGCTTTTAGAATCACTGCCGCACAGCAGCACAATCACAGAGCCTGGAGGTGGCATCAGTGTCAGGAGACCATATATTGACTGAATGACAGTGTGAAGGTGTTGGCAGCATGAGGAGACCATATAGTGGCTGAATGGCACAGCGTGGAGGTGTTGGCAGCAGGAGGACACCATATAGAGGGACATTTATCAATGTTTGCTTATGTATTCTTTTTTTTTGTAATTTTTTCCTTACTTTTTTTTTGCTTATGTGTGACTTATTTATCAACTGGTTTCAGCCTGTTGATAATTTTCTTTCACGTAAGCAATTTTTCCTTTTTTACTTTGGTAGTAGCTTTTTCTGCTCCATGTTTGAGCTGGAGTAAATTTAGTCAAATTTTAACCTTGTTGCTACTTTTTTTTGCGCAGTTGCGACTGTCGCAGTTGATAAATACCCGACTAAAGCAAATCCATTTCGAAAAATGTACTACGTAAGCAAGTTTGAATTTTCTTGCTTTTCTTGTTCTTCATGCAAATTGTCGCACGAAAACACACGTAGTCGCAGTTGCGACAATTATAGTAAAGAAAACCTGACTAAACCCGTTGATAAATGTCCATCATAGTGGCTGAATGACACAGCTTGGATGAGGCTGAAGCATGCGGACACCATATAGTGGCTGAATGACACAGCATGGAGGTGTTGGCAGCATGAGGAGACCATATAGTGGCTGGATGGCACAGGCCGGAGTTGCCAGCAGCATGAGTAGGCACTAGGCCTTCACAATCCCTAAGATTAAAAGATGAATTACAAATTTAAACCAAAGATTTTGGATAGCGGGTGCTACCTATGATAAAATTTGAATTTCCTAGACCCAGGCCCAGCACCGGCATCAGTAAACCATATATTGCCTGAATGACACAGCCTGGAGTTGGCTGATGCACGAGTATACACCAGGGCTTCACAGTCCCTAAGAAAAAACACAAAATTTTTTGAAATTTTTGAAAAAGATTTTGGATAGCGGGTGCTACCTATGAGAAAATGTGAAATTCCCAGACCCAGGCCCAGCAGCGCCATCAGTAAACCATATATTGCCTGAATGGCACAGCCTGGAGTTGGCTGATGCATGAGGAGACCATTGAAATGTCAGATTTTAAAATTTGAAATTCCCAGACACAGGCCCACATTGGCATCAGTAAACCATATATTGCCTGAATAACACAGCCTGGAGTTGACTGATGCATGAGGAGACCATTGAAATGTCTGATTTTTTTATTTGAAATCTAAATCAAACTTTGATTGTCCCAGACCCCAGCGTGTGGGTATGAAGGACCAAATCTCACAAGCCCCCACAGCGGCATCAGTAAACCACATATTGCCAAAATGACACAGCCTGGAGTTGGCTGATGCACTAGTACACAGCAGGGCTTCACAATCCCCCCCAAAAAAACACAACAATTTTAGAAATTTTTGAAAAAGATTTTGGATAGCGGGTGCTACCTATGAGAACATTTTTAATTCCCAGACCCAGCAGCACCATCAGTAAATCATATATTGCCTGAATGACACAGCCTGGAGTTGGCTAATGCATGAGTACACACAAGGGCTTCACAATTCCCCCCCAAAAAACACAACAATTTTAGAAATTTTTTAAAAAGACTTTGGATAGCGGGTGCTACCTATGAGAAAATTTGAAATTCCCAGACCCAGGCCCCACAGCGGCATCAGTAAACCATATATTGTCTGAATTACACAGCCTGTTGTTGGCTGATGCACGAGTACACAGCAGGGCTTCACAATCCCCCCCAAAAAACACAACAATTTTATAAATTTTTGAAAAAGATTTTGGATAGCGGGTGCTACCTATGCGAAAATTTGAAATGCAGCGCCATCAGTAAACCATATGTTGCCTGAATGACACAGCCTGGAGTTGGCTGATGCATGAGGAGACCATTGAAATGTCTGATTTTTTAATTTGAAATTTAAATCAAACTTTGAGTGTCCCGGACCCCAGTGGGTGGGTACGAAGGACCAAATCCAACAAGCCCCCACAGGGCTCAAGTGGCCGTGAGATGTAGGCGCAACGTCTCCATTGCCCTGACCAGCCATTGTTTCCAAGACTTTTCGCCAAGGCAAACCATGTGAAGAACAGCGTGACACAGCCGTGCCCTGCACACATGGCATGCTGAAGGGCCACTGAGACTTGTCCGGGCAGTGGAGGATCTGGAGGCAGAGTAGCACACTGTCACAGGACCAACGGACACACCAGGGCTTCACAATCCCTATGAAAAAACAAAAAAATGTTAAATTTTTGAAGAAGATTTAGGACAGCGGGTGCTACCTATATATTGCCTGAATGACACAGCCTGGATTTGGCTGATGCATGAGAACACACCAGGGCTTCACAATCCCTAAGAATAAACAACAACTTTTGAAATTTTTTAAAAAGATTTTGGATAGTGGATGCTACCTATGAGAAAATTTGAAATACCCAGACCCAGGCCCAGCAGCAGCATCAGTAAACCATATATTGCCTGAATGACACAGCCTGGAGTTGGCTGATGCATGAGTTCACACCAGGGCTTCACAATCCCCCCCAAAAACACAACAATTTTAGAACTTTATGAAGAAGATTTTGGATAGCGGGTGCTACCTATGAGAAAATGTGAAATTCCCAGACCCAGGCCCAGCAGCGCCATCAGTAAACCATATATTGCCTGAATGGCACAGCCTGGAGTTGGCTGATGCATGAGGAGACCATTGAAATGTCAGATTTTTTAATTTGAAATTTAAATCAAACTTTGAGTGTCCCGGACCCCAGCGGGTGGGTACGAAGGACCAAATCCAACAAGCCCCCACAGGGCTCATGTGGCCGTGAGATGTAGGCGCAACGTCTCCATTGCCCTGACCGGACTTTTTTTTTTTGTACCTTTGTTTAAGAACAAGCGCATATCCAAAAGTCCAGAAGACTCTATAATGCAGGACGGTGGACCACAAAAAGACATTCTTCTCTAAAGTAATGTTTTCTGAAATTAAGAAGCAGAGTTCATCCATCTCCGTATTATTTTTGACAATTTTATTTAAAAAATCACACACAACAAGCGTTCAATGGTGTAATGGTTACTATTCTGGAATATTCAAGTTTATTTCTGAGAAAATTATCCCAAAAAAAAAAAAAACAGTACCCAAGAGGGTTTAATTACCCCATACATTGCACCATAAATGTTGAAATTTTAAGTAAGAATGTATGTATCTATTTCACAAATCGTAAAATTAAAGGCCCAAGCCCCGAAGCATCATGAAGGCAAGTAGTTCCTGAAAGACACAGGAACAGTCAGGAGTAGGTATCATCAGTACCCAAGAGGCTTTCATAACCCCTTACATTGCACAATCAATCGCGAGATCGAGCAATAGCAGGTGTGTGATGTCCGGGTCTGCACGCGCACTACACTAAACGGACCAGCGTGTGTCTATCCTTCACCGACAAGTGTGGGTAACCCGCTCAACCCCGTTCGTGATAGGGATCGGGGATTGCAATTATTTGCCATGAAAGAAGAATTCCAACTAACTGCGGGTCATAAGCTCGGGTTCATTAAGTCCCTGGCCTTTGTACACACCGCCTGTCTCTACTACCGATTGGATGGTTTAGGGAGGTGCTTGGATCGGCCCTGGCGGGGTAGGCGACGGCCCTGACAGAGTGCCGAGAATTTAAAGATCATTGTTGAAATTAGCATTAAGCATGTATCAGCTACTGCTAAACTTACAAAAATTAAAGGCCCAAGGCCAGAAGCGTCAGTGAGGCAAGTAGTTCCTGAAAGACACAGGATGAGCTAGGAGCAGGCATTCGCAGTACCCAAGAGGGTTTCATAACCCCTTACATATAAAGGTCAATGTTGAAATTTGCATTAAGCATATATGTAGCTACTGCTAAACATCCAAAAATTAAAGGGCGAAGGCCAGAAGCGTCAGTGAGGCAAGTATTTCCTGAAAGACATAGAATGAGTCAGGAGCAGGCATTCGCAGTACCCAAGAGGGTTTCATAACCCCTTGCATGTAAAGATCAATGTTGAAATTTGAATTAAACATGTATTTAGCTACTGCTAAACATCCAAAAATGAAAGGCCCAAGGTCAGAAGCGTCAGTGAGGCAAGTAGTTCCTGAAAGACACAGGATGAGCCAGGAGCAGGCATTCACAGTACCCAAGAGGGTTTCATAACCCTAATTGATAACCCAAGAGGGTTTCATAACCATAATTGGGAAGTGTTGGTGTAGCAGAATGGTCAATTTACTCTGAGGCATCTGGCATTGGTGGCAGGAAATCCTGGCTGATCCATCCCTGATTCATCTTGACAAACGTCAGTCTCTCCACATTTTTTGTGGACAGACGAGTTGGCCTTGAGGTGACTATGGCCCCGGCCGCACTAAACACCCGCTCTGATGGCACACTACTGGCCGGACAGGACAGCTTTTCCAGGGCAAACTCTGCTAGTTGCGGCCATAAATCAAGTTTGGCTACCCAGAAGTCCAGCGTATCTTCAATGTTTGCTGGCATGGCCATGTCAAGGTATGCCACCACCTGCTGGTTCAGGTCCTGCTCCATGTCTACCTGCTGCTGATAAGTTGCTTCACTATGCAGGTGAAGAAAGCTACTCATCAGCGACTGTAGACTCAGGCTGCTGCTGATTGAGCTGGTACTGCTCCTGCCACCCCTCCCCTCCCCTGCAGCCATGGCAGTGGAAGGTGAGCGCAGAGGGCCCCCCAAGTCAGACCTGCAAGTGGATGGACCATGTCGCCGATAAGCTAACTGACTACATAGGATCTCTCTGTAGTAGGTCAGTTTGTCCTCCCTCTCAGTGGATGTAAAAAAGGCCCCCATTCTGGGACGGGTCCAAGAAGGTGGAGATCCAGAAGTCATCCCGCTGACGAATTTTGACAATTCGGGGGTCACTACGCAAGCAACTGAACATGCATCGTGCCATTTGCGCTAGTAACTCGGAGGGACTACCTGCCTCCATCTCCACTGCATACTGCTACGGTGTGTCTGGGTCCTCTGTCTCGCCTTCTTCATAACCCTCTAGCTCTTCTGGCTGCTCCTGCTCCTCCTCTCCTGTCCGATGACTAGAAACACCGGCCATCTCATCCAACCTAAACTGTGCTCCACTCTGCCCCTCATCCTCCTCCTCCAGTTCATCGCCCACAGGGCTCATGTAGCCTTGAGATGTAGGCGCAACATCTCCATTGCCGTGACCAGCCATCGTTTCAATCATTTGTTGTAGGAAATGTAGGAGTGGAATTACGTTGTTCAAGGCGTAATCCAGGTGACTTACAAATAATGTGGCTTCCTCATAGGGCCTCAGCAAACGTATGAGCTGCCACTGGTTCACATTGAAGTTACACAGGAGAGTACTCCTATCTGCTTGGATCATCAAGAAATCGGTGATGGCTTCTTTGTTCGTATAGTCTGTCCAACAAATGGAGGGAGGAATTCCAACATGTGGCAACATCACAAATAAGACTATGTTGTGGGATACCGTTCTGACGCTGCAGCTCAAGGAGGGTGTGCTTTGGGGTGTACGAATGGCTGAAGTGCTTGCACAGTTTCGTTGCCATTGTCAGGATGTTTTGCAAATGGGGTGAAGACTTGAGGAAGTGCTTGACAAGCACAGATTCAACACGTGTTCCATGCAGGGTGCATGTTTCACACTTCCTTGTCGCAGCGCGGACGTAATTTTCTTCCCGTTGTCTGTCACCATGGTTCCCATTTCCAGATTTCATGGAGTAAGCCATACTCTGATTTCTTTACGAATGAATTTTAGCAGTTCCTCCCCTGTGTGACTTCGTTCACCAAGGCAAACCATGTGAAGAACAGCTTGACACCGCCGTGCCCTACACACATGGTACGATGAAGGGCCACCGAGATTTGGACGTGCAGTGGAGGCCGAGGACAGGGTGGAGGATGAGGAGGCGGAGTTGCACACTGTCACAGGACCAACTGCCTTAGAGCGAGAGCATGAAGGAGGAAGTGGTGTTGTCACGATGCCGGCTGGCAGGTAGTGGATCCTCTGTGCCAGAGAGGGATTGGCGTGGACCGTGCTAGTGGATCGGTTCTAAGTCACTACTGGTTTTCACCAGAGCCCGCCGCAAAGCGGGATGGTCTTGCTGCGGCGGTAGTGACCAGGTCGTATCCACTAGCAACGGCTCAACCTCTCTGGCTGCTGAAGATAGGCGCGGTACAAGGGATTAGACAGAAGCAAGGTCGGACGTAGCAGAAGGTCGGGGCAGGCAGCAAGGTTCGTAGTCAGGGTGGATAGCAGAAGTTCTGGTACACAGGCTTTGGACACACAAACGCTTTCACTAGGCACAAGGGCAACAAGATCCGGCAAGGGAGTGCCTGGGAGGAGGTCAGATATAGTCAGGGACCAGGTGGAAGCCAATTAAGCTAATTGGGCCAGGCACCAATCATTGGTGCACTGGCCCTTTAAGTCTCAGGGAGCTGGCGCGCGCGCGCCCTAGAGAGCGGAGCCGCGCGCGCCAGCACATGACAGCAGGGGACGGGAACGGGTAAGTGACCTGGGATGCGATTCGCGAGCGGGCGCGTCCCGCTGTGCGAATCGCATCCCCGACGGCCATGACAGTGCAGCGCTCCCGGTCAGCGGGACCGACCGGGGCGCTGCGGAGAGAGAGACGCCGTACGCGCTCCGGGGAGGAGCGGGGACCCGGAGCGCTAGGCGTAACAGGTGTGACCTGTACAAGTTGCTGTTGTGGCTGTGCAGGAACCACATTTACCCAGTGGGCCGTAAAAGACAAGTATTGTCCCTGCCCGTAGTTACAGCTCCACGCGTCGGCGCTGCCGTGCACTTTTGAACACACAGACAGGCTCAAGGACTGGCCCACCTCTCTTGTACAAACTTATGCAGGGCTGGAACTGCCTTCTTCGCAAAGAAATGATGGCTTGGGACTCTCCACCTCGGCTCGGCACAAGCCATCAATTCTCTGAAAGGTGCAGAGTCCACCACTTGAAAAGGGAGGGACTGCAGCACAATAAACTTGGACAGTAGCACATTCAACTTCTGCTCCGCTGAATGAGTGGGCGCATATTGTTGTCTCTTGGACATGGCTTCGCCGATGGATTGTTGGCGGAATGGCTGACTAAAAGCGGGAGAAGCAGGAGCATCTGGAGTGACAGAAGGAAAGTTTGACACACAGCTCCCTTCGGCTGAGGTGGTGGAGCCTTGGCTGGATGAAGGAGGGAGCAGATGGCCACTGGGTGATGCAGCAGGCTGGACCACTACATCGGAGCCACGGTTCTCCCGGACCGCCTTATGGTGGCAAAGCATGTGTTGACGCAGGGCTGTGGTGCCGACATTGGGACCTTGGCCACGCTTCACCTTCTGCCGACATATCTTGCATGTGGCTACGTGAACCTCCTCCGGATGCCTGTTGAAAAACTGCCAGACCGCCGAGTAGTTGGGTTTCCCACCTACAGTCCGCACTAATTGACTGCTACTGGTGCCATCTGAAGGAACCCCTGTTCCATTACCTCCCGGAAAGGTAGGCTGCCGCGAAGCAGGTGGTCTCCCCTGGACACGTTTGGCTCCTGAATTTCCACTTCTGACACCACGCTGACTGCCAACCGTGCTACCGCCTTGCTGCCTCAAGGGCAACCTGCAACTCTCTTCTCCTGATGATGATGAAGCCCCTTCTGCACCCGGCTCCCAATTGCGATCGGTTTCATCATCAACAGGTGTGTGGACGTCACTGATGTCCTCCTCAGGTTCCCCAACAGTGTCTGCTTCAGGACCCTGAACCCTTGCAACACCACCTCCCACGTGAATACTATTGCTTGGACTTTCACAGTATGTAGGCCCTTGACAGATTAACAGGTAAAAAATGGTACAATACTTTGATGTTCGTATGCGGTATGCACTGATGAGGGCAGTAATATGCGCAACAATACGCAGAAAAAATCAGAATTTTTAAAAACACCAGCAGGTGATTACTTTTGTCAGGAATCAGGACTTTCCCTGTATCTAGACTTGTTACAGATACAGAATAGTATACCGCTTTGATGTAGGCATGTGGTATGCACGTATGAGGGCAGACAAATGCACTACAGTCCGCTGAAAAATAACTTATTTGTTAACAGCAGCAGGACCCAACAGTGTAGCACCACAATAAAAAAATATACAGGGATTTAACCCTAACTTGCACTCTGGCACACAATTCTGAGCAGCAGATGATTTGTGGAGCAAAAAAAAAAACAGTGAATTACGCTGAAAAACGAGGAGATAATATGATTGATAAAGTTCAGGCAGCTTGGAGATCTGTATGAGGCAGTTAACAGTTATCTGCCCCTGCAATGTTCAATAACGTGAATAGGAGGTTTAGCTATCAATGATCCTTCTCAGTGAGAACAGCACAGCACTCTGCACTCCTGTCTTTCTCTAATGCTGATGTGACTAGCAGTTGCAGTGTAACGTTGTGGTATGAGCTATTCACACACACGCAGTCCCGTCCTCTCTATCTCGGAGAGCATGGATGAAATGAAGAGACGCAAGATGGCTGCCGATTATATAGAGCCTGTGATATCACAGGGGTCAATGAATGCTGATAGGCTGCATCTCACATGTGATTCAGGGTCATCCCGCCTACCTTCATTCCCACCCTCCCATAATCCCCTGCCCCATGTACTCACATGTGGATCCGCCATTTTAGGTCTCCAATAGCCTGGAACGCTGTAAAATGAAGTTTAATTCAGCGATTCGTGCGATAGAATCGTGGCGATATTCGCCTCCGTTGTGAATCGAAAATTTCATGAAATTCGTAATGAATTCGGGTTCGTCAGCTTCGATTCGCTCATCTCTACTAATGACCACCAAGAGGGGGTTGTGCGCTAATAAGCAGCATATTTATTTATTAATCATACTGCTAAAAAATGATATAAAATATATTCATATATGGGGTCAGTATATAGTATAAATTCAATACAGGGGTCAGTATATAATATAAATTCATATATGGGGTCAGTATATAGTATAAATTCAATATTGGGGTCAGTATATAATATAACTACATATATGGGGTCAGTATATAGTATACATTCATATATGCGGTCAGTATATAGTATAAATTCAATATAGGGGTCAGTATGTAATATAACTACATATATGGGATCAGTATATAGTATAAATTCATATATGGGATCAGTATATAGTATACATTAATATAAATGGGGTCAGTATATAATATAAATTCAATATAGGGGTCAGTATATAATATAACTTCATATATGTGGTCAGTATATAGTTTAAATTCAATATATTGGCCAGTATATAATATAAATTCAATAAAGGGGTCAGTTTATAATATAAAATCATATATGAGGTCAGTATATAGTATAAATTCATATATATGGGGTCAGTATATGTGGGAAATTTGTTCCTACCTGAAATTTCCATTTCCTGGAGTCCGTAGGCGGCACAAAGGGTTAAAGGATTTTCCTGTACCAGAAAACAGAAGAACATACAAAGCAATACATGCAGGATGCAAGTAAAATTATAACCAATTAGCTTAAGCACCTCCTTACTCCTGGACCACCCCCTGCTCGTATATAGTCCCACAGAGCCAGAGTACACGTGTATAGTATGCAGCAGTAAAAAGTTTATTTATGGGAGGGTAAAGTTGTGCCGTCTACGGACTCCAGGAAATGGAAATTTCGGGTAGGAACAAATTTCCCACTTCCTGATCGTCCTACGGCGGCACAAAGGGATTTGCAAAGCAGTGCAAAGAATCAATCAGGGAGGGAATAATGCCCCCCTGCAGCCTGGATCACGCTAGCGCCAAACGCTGATCCCTCAGAGGCAGAAATGTCTAACCGGTAATGCTTTACAAAGGTGGATGGTGAAGCCCATGTTGCGGCTCTGCAAATTTGTTCCATAGGGACGTGATACCTTTCCGCCCAGGATGTTGCAGTGGAGCGAGTGGAGTGGGCTCTCAGCGATAGTGGAGAAGCAGATCCATCCAGCTCGTAACAATGACGGATAGTATCCCTGATCCATCTGGCAAGAGAGGATTTACTTGCTTTTTGACCCTTCTTAGATCCTTGGAACAGAACAAAAAAGGCTTCCAAGGATCTAAAGGCACTTGTTCTCTCCAGGTAAGTGAGGACCGACCTTCTAACATCCAATAGATGGAGACTTGTATCTTCATCATCCCTCAGGACCGGCAGCACTAACTCTTGGTTGAGATTCTGTGGTGAAGGCACTTTTGGAAGGAACCCCGGCATCGTCCTGAAAATGACAGCGTTGGGCAAAATTCTGAGGTAAGGTTCTTTGCAGGAAAGAGCCTGTAGTTCCTGTTACGCCGAGCGCTCCGGGTCCCCGTTCCTCCCCGGAGCGCTCGCCTCATCCTCGTTGCTGCAGCGCCCCGGTCAGATCCACTGACCGGGTGCGCTGCGGTCCCGCCTCCAGCCGGGATGCGATTCGCGATGCGGGTGGCGCCCGCTCGCGATGCGCACCCCGGTCCCCGTACCTGACTCGCTCTCCGTCGGTCCTGTCCCGGCGCGCGCGGCCCCGCTCCCTAGGGCGCGCGCGCGCCGGGTCTCTGCGATTTAAAGGGCCAGTGCACCTATGATGGTGCCTGGTCCAATCTTCCAATTAGCTTAATTAGTTTCCACCTGTGCACTTCCCTATATCACCTCACTTCCCCTGCACTCCCTGGCCGGATCTTGTTGCCCTTGTGCCTAGTGAAAGCGTTCCCTTGTTTGTTCCTAGCCCGTGTTCCAAACCTCCTGCCGTTGCCCCTGACTACGATCCTTGCTGCCTGCCCCGACCTTCTGCTACGTCCGACCTTGCTCTTGTCTACTCCCTTGTACCGCGCCTATCTTCAGCAGCCAGAGAGGTGAACCGTTGCTAGTGGATACGACCTGGTCACTACCGCCGCAGCAAGACCATCCCGCTTTGCGGCGGGCTCTGGTGAAAACCTGTAGTGGCTTAGAACCGGTCCACTAGCGCGGCCCTCGCCATCCCTCTCTGGCACAGAGGGTCCACTACCTGCCAGCCGGCATCGTGACAGTTCCCCTATTCGCCTGGCTGAGGTGATGGCTACTAGAAAGAGTCTTAAAAGATAACCACTTCAAGGGAGCCGAATCCAGTGGCTCAAAAGGCTCCCCCCCAAGTCTTCTTAACACCAGCGGCAGATCCCAAGAGGGTAAGGGATGATAATAAGGAGGGTGTAACCTTCTTAGTGCTCTGAAGAATCTCGAAACCAACATGGATTTAGAAAACAGACCATTGAGACTGGCATTAATGGCCGTTACCTGCACCTTCAGAGTATTAAGTTTGAGTCCCTTCTCAAACCCTTCCTGTAAAAATAACAACAAAGAGGGAGTGAGCATCGGATCTCTATTATTTCTAGAACACCAGTTGGAGTAGAGACCCCAATTTCTGCCATAGGCTCTTAACGTAGATGGTTTCCTAGATGCTAAGAGTGTGTTCACTACCCCTTCCGAAAAACCTTGACTGGTCAAAATCTGGCGTTCACATTCCAAGCCGCCAAGCTCAGACTGCCCGGGTCTGGATGGAAAAGACTCGCCTGGAGGAGGAGATCTTTGGAAACTGGGAGCATGAAGTAGTCTCCTTTCGATGCTTCCCACACGACTTGAAACCAAGCCCGTCGAGGCCAAAACGGGAGAATGACTATAGCCCGGGCTTGGTCGTCCACAATCTTCCTCAACGTCTTGGGGATCAGAGGTAACGGGGGAAAAGCGTAGACAAACATCTTCCTCCAAGATATTGATAGACCGTCTATCGCCCAGGGTTGGTCTACTCTGGAGAGAGAGCAGAATTTTGGGAGCTTCTTGTTCTCCTGTGTCGCAAACACATCTATAAGAGGAAGGCCCCACTTGGCCGAGGTCTCCCTGAAGACTTTGGGGTTGAGTTCCCACTCTCTCGGCAGGATCCTCCCCCTGCTGAGCCAGTCTGTCTTGATGTTCATTGATCCCTTTATGTGAGTCGCTGAGATTGACTGTATATTTTCCTCCGCCCAGATCATTATGTTGGCACATAACTTCTGCAGAGACTTGCTTCTCGTACCCCCCTGCTTGTTGAGGTAATAAACTGCCGGCAGATTGTCTGAAAGGACTTGAACATGCTGGTTGTGGATCAGATTCCTGAAATGAATTAGCGCCAGACTGATAGCTTTCAGCTCCCTGTAGTTGGAGGACATCCTCCTCATCTCTGCAGACCACGCTCCTTGAACCCTTGAATCCCCCACATGGGCACCCCAGCCGGAGCCTGAGGCATCCGTGGTGAGGACTACTGGCTGAGGCAAACGGAGAGACCTGCCCTGCAGAAATCTGGCTGTCTGTAACCACCACTTCAGGTCCTTCTTGACTCTCTCTGGAATAGGAATTGGTGAATCCAGGTGAAGTTGGTTTCTGTTCCAGAGGGACAGGATGTGGGCTTGGAGGGTCCTGATGTGAGCCTTCGCCCAGGGCACTGCCTCTATGGCTGATGTTAGAAGACCCAGAACCTTCATAGCGAGGCGCACTGTGCAAGACTCCAACCCTAGGAAGAAATGAAGATTTTGAATTATATTGTCCTGCCTTTCTTGTGAAAGATCTTCATCAGATCGGAGTCTATGAGAAATCCGAGATAAGAAATTCTCTTTGCTGGTGACAAGCGGGATTTTCTGAGATTTACTAAGAATCCGTGATCCGTCAGTACCTTCATGGCTATCTGGAGATTTTGAATAAGCAGGTGTTGAGAGCTTGCCTTGAACAACCAGTCGTCCAGGTAAGGTGTTACATGGATTCCTTGCAGCCTCAGATGGGCTATCAGCACGACCACTACCTTGGTAAATACCCTTGGCGCTGAGGTTATGCCGAAAGGGAGGCACGTGAACTGGTAGTGTAGGATTTTCTGATGATGTTCTATGGCCAAATGTAGAAATCTCCTGTGAACTGGACGGACTGGAACATGAAGGTATGCATCCTGTAAATCCAAGGACGCCATGAAATTTCTGCGATATCTAGGACAGCTGACCTGATGGACTCCATTTTTAATCTCTTTCTGACGAAGAATCTGTTGAGAACAGACAGATCGATGACAAGTCTCCACTCTCCTCCCGATTTTGGTACGGCAAAAACCGGGGAGTAGAAACCTTTTCTCTTTTCTTCGTCTGGAACTTCTTCCAGAGCATTCTTCTGAAGAAAGGAATGTCCCCTCCCCAGTTCTTAATCCATTGGACAGGGCCAGAACTCTTGATGAGAATTTTATCATGTCTAATGGAGCGTCACAGAGGAATTCTGAGGCCGACTTCATTACCGAAAGACTTTTTAACAGGTCTTTTCTTGACACTCCATCCTCAATGTCCCTGGAAAGCTCAGAGAGACAGATTCTAAGAGCCCTCGCCACTGGAAGGGAAGCTGATGCCACCTTAGCTGCTGCGGCCGCTGCCGTATATGATTTCTTATTTAGCATATCCGCTTTTCTTTCCATAGGGTCAGAAAGCCTAGATGACTCCTCAGAAGGGAAGATAGCCTTCTTGGCAAGCCGCGCAGCCGCCAACTCCACCTTAGGAGGATTTTCCCACTCTTGACAGGCTGCTGGGGAGATTTTATAGGCAGACTTCAGCCTTGCCCCAGGATCCGTTCTCTTCTCTGGCTTAGACCAGTCCTTAGAAAACCAGTCCTTCAAGATTGCGTGAGAAGGAAGCAACCTGTCCCACGAGGGAGGGAAATAATACAACTGGTCTTTTTGCTGTTTGGAGGATACGTCGTCATCACATTCCAAGACCTCCTTAACTGCTGACAAAAGATCTGGCAGCTTATCTTCATTTAGGAGATATAAGTCTTCTGTAATCTCCATGACTTCTCTGCTGTCACTACAGGCACTATCAGAATTCGAGATGGAGCTGGAGGATGAAGACGAGACAGGAGAGACTTCCCTATGGGTACTCTGTTTAATCCCATCACCCTTAAAAGCCGACTTCACTTCCGAAAGGGTAGAACACAGCTCTGATTTCAGCCAGCCTAAAAAGGCTTTGGGTTCCATAGGGGTAGAGGAAGTACGAGCAGGTGTGGTGCACAGACTGCATATATCCGCCTCCCAATTATCTGCCAGTAGCTCTTGACACCTGACACAGGAGCGGTGTCTGGTCTTTCTTGACCTTTTCCCTTCAGGACGAGACATCTGGAAAAAAAGGGGTAAGTATACATAAGAATTCTTGCCTCTCAGGTTCCCAAACACACAGGGACAGAAGGAGTCACCGCAAATTACCTCTGCCGGCTGAGAAACCTGCTGCCAAAGGCTAAGCGCAGGCTCCCAGCGACAAGACCGGTATTTTAAAGACTTCCGGGATCTTGCGCATGCTCCGTGCGTCAGACGCCAGTTGCCACTGCGCACTAGGCTCACCCAGCAACATTTTGGTATACCCAGTGAAGGCGCCATCACCACACTCCCACGAGTACCGCGCGCTCCACCACAGAGAGCTCACCTGTCCTGGAGGATTGCTCAGTTGCGCGACCTATGCCCAGGGAGGATACGCTGCCATGCCAGGAAGCCCCTGGATACTGCAGCGTCGGGGTGAAGCCGAGGAACCAGGGAAGCCCCCGGTATACAGCTAGACTTCGCTCCAGGGACCTGAGCAGCCCCAGGTATGGAGCCCTTGCATCCTTGTTCTTCTTCCTAGAAGAAAAATAAATACACGTGTACTCTGGCTCTGTGGGACTATATACGAGCGGGGGGTGGTCCAGGAGTAAGGAGGTGCTTAAGCTAATTGGTTATAATTTTTACTTGCATCCTGCATGTATTGCTTTGTATGTTCTTCTGTTTTCTGGTACAGGAAAATCCTTTAACCCTTTGTGCCGCCGTAGGACGATCAGGAAAATATAAATTCAATATAGGGGTCAGTATATAATATAACTTCATATATGGGGTCAGTACAGTAACCCCCCGACATGCCATGGCCCCGACATATGATAAAATCGACATACGATGCCTTTATATGTCGGGGCCATCGCATTAACTGCTATCCGACAGCACAAAATGCTTAAGCTGCTGTCGGATAGCAGTTTAAGCATCCCGGACAGGTTCACTTACCTATCCCGGCTGCTCCGGGTCCACTTCGCGATCCTCCTGCGTCTTCTGTATCTTCTCCAGGGTCCGGGCCTTGCTTTCCGGCGTCGTTATTACGTCACTACGCATGCCGTGCCGGCGCAGCAGCGTAATAACGTCACCAGAAAGTGAGGCCCGGACCCTGCAGAAGATGCGGAAGAAGCCGGAGGATCGCGAAGTGGACCCGGAGCAGCGGGACAGCATCGGGAGCCCCTGGGACAGCATCGGGAGCGGTGGAGACAGGTGAGTATAACTTCCTATAATTTACATTGCATGAATCCCTCAACATACGATGGATTCGACAAACGATGGGTCGTTTGGAACAAATTACTATCGTATGTTGAGGGACCACTGTATATAGTTTAAATTCAATATATTGGTCAGTATATAATATAAATTCAATAAAGGGGTCAGTATATAATATAAATTCATATGAGGTGAGTATATAGTATAAATTCATGTATATGCGGTCAGTATATAATATAAATTCAATTTAGGTGTCAGTATATAATATAACTTCATATATGGGGTCAGTATGTAGTTTAAATTCAATATATTGGTCAGTATATAGTATAAATTCATATATGGGGTCAGTATATAGTACAGTATAAATTCATATATGGGCTCAGTATATAGTACAGTATAAATTCATATATGGGGTCAGTATATAGTACAGTATAAATTCATCTCTATGGGGTCAGTATATAGTATAATTTAATTTGTGGGGACCAGTATATAGTAAAAATTAATATGTGTAGGTATTAAAATTTATATATATATATATATATATATATATATATATATATATATAAAAGGATAAATACATTTTATTGTATGTGGGCAGCCCACCTATATAAGAGTGGCTCACACATGGGCGGGTGGGGCTCCCCATGAGTTGTCAACTCACCCCTGCCCCCCAACTGTGGTCCTCACTGCCAGACTCCAAACGGTGAGGGTTTAATTTGCCAACGCTGGGCTGGTACATGACGCAACATAACTGGACATGGACAGAGCTTCCTGTTATGTCATGCATATATAATTAAATAAGCAAATTAGCATGACTGGTATTTTTATTTTTTTTGCAAGGAAGGTGACAGCCCTACATGTGCCCTACCTTGCCAGGATGTCTGCTGGCACGTCTGTAAATGTGGTGAAAACAACTTTTATAAATGTCACACGCAGTATGTAAATGAAGCTCAAATAGTCACCAGGTATTCAGCTTGCTGAAGCAGTGACAACGCTGCGGGCTATAATCATGCCTATTCAGGCTCAATTCACACCTATCTAGACATGTTAAACAGCCTTATTTAAGCCTGAATAGGCACTATTAGAGTCCCATGCAGCCATGACTACTTCAGTAAAACAAAAGACAGACAGCGCTCCATAGTGTGATACTGTTGTTGCACAAAGAATAACTCAGGTGGATATCGCGCTTACCGCAATGGGTTACACTCCACCAAGTGCAACAATGGATCAAAGCGTAGAATGAAGATATGGTGTCAGCAGCCACTACACGTCTCATTAGGTATGGCAAAAGTAGAACTCCAAGGTGTGGATGGGATACAGGGGCGCTCAACAACCAGGTAGGAAGACAAAAACTTTTATTTACCCATAATGCAACGCGTTTCACAGCACAGCTGCTTCATCAGGCATGGTGCCTGATGAAGCAGCTGTGTCGTGAAACACGTTGCATTATGGGTGAATAAACATTTTTGTCTTACTACCTAGTTGTTGAGCGCCCCTGTATCCCGTCCACACCTTGGAGTTCTACTTTTGCTATGACTGCTTCAGTAGCTGCATGCCCGACTGACTACTTTAGCCTCATTTTAATACTGCGTGTGACCAATTATAAAAGTTTTATCCACATTTTTAGATGTACCAGTAGACAGCCAGGTATGGTAGCACACATGATATTAACCTCTATTATATGCCGCCACTTGTTATATAGGGTAAAACTTGGTGACAGGTTCCCTTTAAGCTTGCTTGAGTTCAACTTCAACTACTGTGTCTGCCCAGTTATTGGGGCACCATCTCCTCAATGAGGCAGTTACCCCCCCAGAGTAAAACCGGCCTTCATGGTTTGAGCACTGTCCTTTCATGATGAACCCTTTTGCAGGCTGCTTAGTTTTTATTTTTTTGTATTCTATTCTTTTTTATTTTTATTTCCTTTTGTTTTCTATTCCCAAGCATCTGACCTCTTGTCCTCTTTTTCTGCTAAGAGCATCTTAGACTTTTCTGATGTTTAGTGTGTACTAGAAAGAAAATGCAGTGCACAGAATAGCCTTCTAGTTCCTTCTTACCCACTCAAGGTGTTCACAAGCTGCCTATTTTGTAACAACCTCAAGAAGTAAAAAGTAAGAAATAAACCTTTCTTTTCTAAAAAGCCGCAGTGAGAATAAACCATTTAACTCCTGACAATAAACCTCAAATCAAATTACATCTAAACATCTCGAAGGGAAATTGGTTTAAGGAAGAAAAAAAACATACAAACAAACTTCAAATTATCCTGTGTTCCTGTGGCCTAAATACAGCACATTGTAAGGTGGAGCAGCAAGCTTGGCGTCCATATGTCCACATTTGTGGGAGGTGAAGGCGTGGATTAACTGCATCTCTGCAGCAGAGGACACAAACTGGGCTGTCTGCCTCTCCATATATTGCTGATATGTTTGGACACGAGTAGTGTTGAGCGGCATAGGCCATATTCGAATTTGCGATATTTCGCAAATATATGGAAGAATATTCGTCATATATTCGCTAAATTCGCATATTCGCGTTTTATTTTCGCATATGCGAAAATTCGCGTATGCGAAAATTAGCATATGCAAAAATTAGCATGAGAAAATTTGCGCACTAGACTCAAACAGTAGTATTAGAGCCTTCTTTACACCACACAAGCTGGAAGCAGAGAGGGGTGATCACTGTGATGTGTACTGTGAAAAAAAAAAAAAAAAAATAATAATAATAATAATAATATTCGTAATTACGAATATATAGTGCTATATTCGTGAATATTCGTGAGCAACACTAGACACGAGGTGATTAGCTGGTGTTTGGGTCATCAGAACAACAATCCATAACTGTAAACATTCAATTTTAGAGGGGTTCTCCAGTTCAACAGGATCAGGGCCAATGATTGGTGAAAACTAGTGGCTAGGTATTAATTGGTGGTGTGCAACCGGTACATTAAAAACCCAACACACCAACCCTGGTGCCCTTTCACTGATACTGGTGCCCTTAAAATTGTGTTCAACTCTGCTTTTTTGGCTGCAATTAGACTCTTCGTTCCCTCATGTCAAGCTTTCACCCACAGCTACTTCTGTCTGGAGAGGTTTTGCAGGTTTTTGCATACTGAGATATGACCACGGAAAAAATATATGCTCAAAAAAAATTAAGGGAACACTAAGATAACTGTCACGATGCCGGCTGGCAGGTAGTGGATCCTCTGTGCCAGAGAGGGATTGGCGTGGACCGTGCTAGTGGATCGGTTCTAAGTCACTACTGGTTTTCACCAGAGCCCGCCGCAAAGCGGGATGGTCTTGCTGCGGCGGTAGTGACCAGGTCGTATCCACTAGCAACGGCTCAACCTCTCTGACTGCTGAAGATAGGCGCGGTACAAGGGAGTAGACAGAAGCAAGGTCGGACGTAGCAGAAGGTTGGGGCAGGCAGCAAGGATCGTAGTCGGGGGCAACGGCAGGAGGTCTGGAACACAGGCTAGGAACACACAAGGAAACGCTTTCACTGGCACAATGGCAACAAGATCCGGCGAGGGAGTGAAGGGGAAGTGAGGTATAAATAGGGAGTGCACAGGTGAACACACTAATTGGAACCACTGCGCCAATCAGCGGCGCAGTGGCCCTTTAAATCGCAGAGACCCGGCGCGCGCGCGCCCTAGGGAGCGGGGCCGCGCGCGCCGGGACAGGACAGACGGAGAGCGAGTCAGGTACGGGAGCCGGGATGCGCATCGCGAGCGGGCGCTACCCGCATCGCGAATCGCATCCCGGCTGGAGACGGTATCGCAGCGCACCGGGTCAGTGGAGCTGCCCGGAGCGCTGCGGTAGCGAGAGAGAAGCGAGCGCTCCGGGGAGGAGCGGGGACCCGGAGCGCTCGGCGTAACAGTACCCCCCCCCTTGGGTCTCCCCCTCTTCTTAGAGCCTGAGAACCTGAGGAGCAGACTTTTGTCTAGGATGTTGTCCTCAGGTTCCCAGGATCTCTCTTCAGGTCCACAGCCCTCCCAATCCACCAAAAAGAACTTTTTTCCTCTGACCGTCTTGGAGGCCAGTATCTCTTTCACTGAGAAGACGTCAGAAGAACCGGAGACAGGAGTGGGAGAAACTAATTTGGGAGAGAAACGGTTGATGATGAGTGGTTTAAGAAGAGAGACATGAAAGGCATTAGGAATACGGAGAGAAGGAGGAAGAAGAAGTTTGTAAGAGACAGGATTAATTTGGCACAAGACTTTAAAGGGACCAAGATAGCGTGGACCCAGTTTGTAACTGGGGACACGAAAGCGGACATATTTAGCGGAGAGCCATACCTTGTCTCCGGGAGCAAAAATGGGGGGAGCTCTTCTTTTCTTATCGGCAAACTTTTTCATGCGAGATGAAGCCTGTAAAAGAGAAACTTGGGTCTCTTTCCATATGGTGGAAAGATCACGAGTCACTTCATCTACCGCGGGCAAACCAGAGGGCAAGGGAGTAGGGAGGGGGGGAAGAGGGTGACGGCCGTACACCACGAAAAATGGGGATTTGGAGGAAGATTCAGAGACTCTAAAGTTATACGAGAATTCGGCCCATGGTAGAAGATCTGCCCAATCATCCTGGCGGGAGGAAACAAAATGTCGTAAATAATCACCCAAGACCTGGTTAATTCTTTCTACTTGTCCATTGGATTGAGGATGATATGCAGAAGAAAAGTTTAATTTAATCTTGAGTTGTTTACAGAGAGCCCTCCAGAATTTTGACACGAATTGGACGCCTCTATCCGAGACTATTTGTGTGGGCAACCCGTGAAGACGAAAAATGTGTACAAAAAATTGTTTAGCCAACTGAGGCGCTGAAGGAAGACCAGGAAGAGGGATGAAATGTGCCATCTTGGAGAATCGATCAACGACCACCCAAACAACAGTGTTGCCACGGGATGGGGGTAGGTCTGTAATAAAATCCATACCAATCAGAGACCAAGGCTGTTCGGGGACAGGCAGAGGATGAAGAAAACCAGCGGGCTTCTGGCGAGGAGTCTTATCCCGAGCACAGACAGTGCAGGCTCGCACAAAGTCCACGACATCCGTCTCCAGAGTCGGCCACCAATAGAAGCGAGAGATGAGTTGCACAGATTTCTTGATGCCTGTATGACCTGCGAGATGGGAGGAGTGACCCCATTTGAGGATTCCGAGGCGTTGGCGTGGAGAGACGAAGGTCTTTCCTGGAGGAGTTTGCCTGATGGAGGCTGGAGAAGTGGAGATCAGGCAGTCAGGAGGAATGATGTGTTGCGGAGAGAGTTCAACTTCCGAGGCATCCGAGGAACGAGAGAGAGCATCGGCCCTAATGTTCTTATCGGCAGGCCGAAAGTGAATTTCAAAATTAAATCGGGCAAAGAACAGAGACCACCTGGCCTGGCGAGGATTCAGCCGTTGGGCAGACTGGAGATAGGAGAGGTTCTTGTGATCGGTGTAAATAATAACAGGAAATCTTGATCCCTCCAGCAGATGCCTCCATTCCTCAAGTGCTAATTTAATGGCTAGAAGCTCTCGATCCCCGATGGAGTAGTTCCTCTCCGCCGGAGAGAAGGTCCTAGAAAAAAAACCACAAGTAACAGCATGCCCGGAAGAATTTTTTTGTAGAAGGACCGCTCCAGCTCCTACAGAGGAGGCATCAACCTCCAATAGGAAGGGTTTAGATGGGTCAGGTCTGGAGAGCACGGGAGCCGAAGAAAAGGCAGACTTGAGCCGTTTAAAGGCGTCTTCCGCTTGAGGAGGCCAAGACTTGGGATTGGCATTTTTTTTGGTTAAAGCCACGATAGGGGCCACAACGGTAGAAAAATGTGGAATAAATTGCCTGTAATAATTGGCGAACCCCAAAAAACGTTGGATAGCACGGAGTCCGGAGGGGCGTGGCCAATCTAAGACGGCAGAGAGTTTGTCTGGATCCATTTGTAGTCCCTGGCCAGAGACCAAGTATCCTAGGAAAGGAAGAGATTGGCATTCAAACAGACATTTCTCTATCTTGGCATAAAGTTGATTGTCACGAAGTCTCTGAAGAACCATACGGACATGCTGGCGGTGTTCTTCTAGATTGGCAGAAAAAATCAGGATATCGTCCAGATATACAACAACACAGGAGTATAAGAGATCACGAAAAATTTCATTAACAAAGTCTTGGAAGACGGCAGGGGCGTTGCACAGGCCAAAGGGCATGACCAGATACTCAAAGTGTCCATCTCTAGTGTTAAATGCCGTTTTCCATTCATCCCCCTCTCTGATGCGGATGAGATTATAAGCACCTCTTAAGTCCAGTTTGGTAAAGATGTGGGCACCTTGGAGGCGATCAAAGAGTTCAGAGATGAGGGGTAGAGGGTAGCGGTTCTTTATTGTGATTTTATTAAGACCGCGGTAGTCAATGCAAGGGCGTAGAGAGCCATCTTTTTTGGACACAAAGAAAAATCCGGCTCCGGCAGGAGAGGAGGATTTACGGATAAAGCCTTTTTTTAAATTTTCCTGGATGTACTCCGACATAGCAAGAGTCTCTGGGGCGGACAGAGGATAGATTCTGCCCCGGGGTGGAGTAGTGCCCGGGAGGAGGTCAATAGGACAATCATAAGGCCTGTGAGGAGGTAGAGTCTCAGCTTGTTTTTTGCAAAAAACATCCGCAAAGTCCATATAGGCCTTAGGGAGACCGGTTACAGGAGGAACCACAGAGTCACGGCAAGGGGTACTGGGAACCGGTTTTAGGCAGTCCTTGAAACAAGAGGGCCCCCAACTCTTGATCTCCCCAGTGGACCAATCCAGGGTTGGGGAATGGAGTTGAAGCCAGGGTAGTCCAAGGAGGATTTCGGAAGTGCAATTGGGGAGGACCAAAAATTCAATCTTCTCGTGATGAGGTCCGATGCACATTAGAAGGGGCTCCGTGCGGAAACGTATGGTACAATCCAATCTTTCATTGTTTACACAATTGATGTAGAGGGGTCTGGCGAGACTGGTCACTGGGATGTTGAACCTGTTGACGAGAGAGGCCAAAATAAAATTTCCTGCAGATCCGGAATCCAAGAAGGCCACCGTAGAGAAGGAGAAGGCAGAGGCAGATATCCGCACAGGCACAGTAAGACGTGGGGAAGCAGAGTAGACATCAAGGACTGTCTCACCTTTGTGCGGAGTCAGCGTACGTCTTTCCAGGCGGGGAGGACGGATAGGACAATCCTTCAGGAAGTGTTCGGTACTGGCACAGTACAGACAGAGATTCTCCATGCGGCGTCGTGTCCTCTCTTGAGGTGTCAGGCGAGACCGGTCGACCTGCATAGCCTCCACGGCGGGAGGCACAGGAACGGATTGCAGGGGACCAGAGGAGAGAGGAGCCGGGGAGAAAAAACGTCTTGTGCGAACAAAGTCCATATCCTGGCGGAGCTCCTGACGCCTTTCGGAAAAACGCATGTCAATGCGAGTGGCAAGATGGATGAGTTCATGTAGGTTAGCAGGGATTTCTCGTGCGGCCAGAACATCTTTAATGTTGCTGGATAGGCCTTTTTTAAAGGTCGCGCAGAGGGCCTCATTATTCCAGGATAATTCTGAAGCAAGAGTACGGAATTGTACGGCGTACTCGCCAACGGAAGAATTACCCTGGACCAGGTTCAACAGGGCAGTCTCAGCAGAAGAGGCTCGGGCAGGTTCCTCAAAGACACTTCGAATTTCTGAGAAGAAGGAGTGTACAGAGGCAGTGACGGGGTCATTGCGGTCCCAGAGCGGTGTGGCCCATGACAGAGCTTTTCCAGACAGAAGGCTGACTACGAAAGCCACCTTAGACCTTTCAGTAGGGAACTGGTCCGACATCATCTCCAAGTGCAGGGAACATTGGGAAAGAAAGCCACGGCAGAATTTAGAGTCCCCATCAAATTTATCCGGCAAGGATAGTCGTAGACCAGAAGCGGCCACTCGCTGCGGAGGAGGTGCAGGAGCTGGCGGAGGAGATGATTGCTGAAGCTGTGGTAGTAGCTGCTGTAGCATCACGGTCAGTTGAGACAGCTGTTGGCCTTGTTGCGCTATCTGTTGTGACTGCTGGGCGACCACCGTGGTGAGGTCGGCGACAACTGGCAGAGGAACTTCAGCGGGATCCATGGCCGGATCTACTGTCACGATGCCGGCTGGCAGGTAGTGGATCCTCTGTGCCAGAGAGGGATTGGCGTGGACCGTGCTAGTGGATCGGTTCTAAGTCACTACTGGTTTTCACCAGAGCCCGCCGCAAAGCGGGATGGTCTTGCTGCGGCGGTAGTGACCAGGTCGTATCCACTAGCAACGGCTCAACCTCTCTGACTGCTGAAGATAGGCGCGGTACAAGGGAGTAGACAGAAGCAAGGTCGGACGTAGCAGAAGGTCGGGGCAGGCAGCAAGGATCGTAGTCGGGGGCAACGGCAGGAGGTCTGGAACACAGGCTAGGAACACACAAGGAAACGCTTTCACTGGCACAATGGCAACAAGATCCGGCGAGGGAGTGAAGGGGAAGTGAGGTATAAATAGGGAGTGCACAGGTGAACACACTAATTGGAACCACTGCGCCAATCAGCGGCGCAGTGGCCCTTTAAATCGCAGAGACCCGGCGCGCGCGCGCCCTAGGGAGCGGGGCCGCGCGCGCCGGGACAGGACAGACGGAGAGCGAGTCAGGTACGGGAGCCGGGATGCGCATCGCGAGCGGGCGCTACCCGCATCGCGAATCGCATCCCGGCTGGAGACGGTATCGCAGCGCACCGGGTCAGTGGAGCTGCCCGGAGCGCTGCGGTAGCGAGAGAGAAGCGAGCGCTCCGGGGAGGAGCGGGGACCCGGAGCGCTCGGCGTAACAATAACACATCCTAGATCTGAATGAATGAATTAATCGTATGAAATACTTTCGTCTTTACATAGTTGAATGTGCTGACAACAATATCACACAAAAATTATCAATGGAAATCAAACTTATCAACCCATGGAGGTCTGGATATTGAGTCACACTCAAAATCAAAGTGGAAAACTACACTACAGGCTTATCCAGCTTTGATGTATTGTCCTTAAAACAAGTCAAAATGAGGCTCAGTGGTGTGTGTGCCCTCCACGTGTCTGTATGACCTCCCTACAACGCCTGGGCATGATCCTGATGAGGTGGCGGATGGTCTCCTGAGGCATGTCCTCCCAGACCTGAACTAAAGCATCCGCCAACTCCTGGACAGTCTGTGGTGCAATGTGGCATTGGTGGATGGAGCGAGACATGATGTCCCAGATGTCCCGGATTCAGGTCTGGGAAACAGACAGGCTAGTCCATAGCATCAATGCCTTTCTCTTGCAGGAACTGCTGACACACTCCAGCCACATGAGGTCTAGCATTGTCTTGCATTATGAGGAACCCAGGGCCAACCGCACCAACATATGGTCTCACAAGAGGTCTGAGGATCTCATCTCGGTACCTAATGGCAGTCAGGCTACCTCTGCCAAGCACATGGAGGGCTGTGCGGCCCCCCAAAGAAATGCCACCCCACACTATTACTGACCCACCGCCAATCTGTCACGTGCTCAGTGTGAACCTGCTTTCATCTGTGAAGAGCACAGGGCACCAGTGGCGAATTTGCCAATCTTGGTGTTCTCTGGTAAATGCCAAACATCCTGCATGGTGTTGGACTATAAGCACATCCCTCACCTGTGGATGTCGGGCCCTCATACCACCCTCATGGAGTCTGTTTCCGACAGTTTGAGTGGACACATGCACATTTGTGGCCTGCTGGAGGTCATTTTGCAGGGCTCTGGCAGTGCTCCTCCTTCTCCTCCTTGCACAAAGGCGGAGGTAGCGGTCCTGCTGCTGGATTGTTGCCCTCCTACGGCCTCCTCCACGTCTCCTGATGTACTGGCCTCTCTCCTGGTAGCGCCTCCATGCTCTGGACACTACGCTGACAGACACAGCAAACCTTCTTGCCACAGCTCGCATTGATGTGCCATCCTGGATGAGCTGCACTACCTGAGCCACTTGTGTGGGTTGTAGATTCCGTCTCATGCGACCACTAGAGTGAAAGCACCGACATCATTCAAAAGTTACCAAAACATAAGCCAGGAAGCATAGGAACTGAGAAGTGGTCTGTGGTCACCACCTGCAGAACCACTCATTTATTGGGGGTTTCTTGCTAATTGCCTATAATTTCCACCTGTTGTCTGTTCCATTTGCACAGCAGCATGTAAAATTGATTGTCTATCAGTGTTGCTTCCTGAGTGGACAGTGTGATTTCACAGAAGTGTGACTGACTTGGAGTTACATTGTTTAAGTGTTGCCTTTATTTCTTTGAGCAGTGTAGTAGACCTCAACACACCCATAACCTCAGGAACTAGGGTCAAAGAGGCCCCTACCAGGCGTGCACCAACAATCATTTTACTCTAGAAGTCTATTAGGTCTGACATGTCATGGCCCTAAAAAAAGAAATTGATCTTTAGATCAGCACAAGCAATAAGTTTATCAACAGCGATAAAAGCTATATGAGAAAAAGGGGTAACTGGTGATGGCAGGTAGGAAGAGTTAAATTTTAATATGTAAAAACAGGGGTGGGCTACTTATTTTGTGCAACCTCTGTATGTGGTATCTAGTGTATGTAGAGTGCATGTAATATGCCTGTACTGTAGGATCATAGTGTGTGTACTGTCTGTGTGTATGTATACTGCTTGGACCCCACCTGCTTTACTAACTACTAGTTAGTCTCTTCTACTCTTCATCTCTTGAAATGCTTGGTGTACTATAAAGAGGTACTCCACTGCTCAGCGTTTGGAACAAACGATTCCGAACGCTGGAGCCGGCACAGGAGCTTGTGACGTCATAGCCCCACCCCTCATGATGTCACGTCCCGCCCCCTCAATGACAGTCTATGGGAGGGTGTGTGACAGTTGTCATGCCCCCTCCCATAGACTTGCATTGAAGGGGCTATGACATCACAAACTCAACATTCGGAACAGTTTGTTTCAAACACTGAGCAGCGGAGTACCCCTTTAAGCTAATCCCTCTGCTGTGTATGTTCTTGACCCCATACAATCTGGTTTCCATGCTTAATAGTCAACAGAAAATGACTAAAATGTTAGATGGTCTCCTCATTGTAATTGCAACTAATCTCTAATATTTCTTCTGGATTCGTCTTTAGCATTTTGACACTGCAGACCACAAACCCAAACTAAGTGTGTTCTACTCTATTGACCTTAAAGATATTACATAGTTACATAGTTAGTACGGTCGAAAAAAGACATATGTCCATCAAGTTCAACCAGGGAATTAAGGGGTAGGGGTGTGGCGCGATATTGGGGAAGGGATGAGATTTTATATTTCTTCATAAGCATTAATCTTATTTTGTTCCAGGAATGTATCTAATCCTGTTTTAAAGCTGTTAATTGTTCCTGCTGTGACCAGTTCCTGAGGTAGACTGTTCCATAAGTTCACAGTTCTCATGGTAAAGAAGGCGTGTCGCCCCTTGAGACTAAACTTTTTCTTCTCCAGACGGAGGGAGTGCCCCCTCGTCCTTTGGGGGGGGTTTAACCTGGAACAGTTTTTCTCCATATTTTTTGTATGGGCCATTAATATACTTATATACGTTTATCATATCCCCCCTTAAACGTCTCTTCTCAAGACTAAACAATTGTAACTCCTTTAATCGCTCCTCATAGCTAAGATGTTCCATTCCCCATATTAGTTTAGTCGCGCGTCTCTGCACCCTTTCCAACTCCGCAGTGTCCCTTTTATGGACAGGTGCCCAAAACTGAACAGCATATTCCAGGTAAGGCCGTACCAATGCCTTATAAAGGGGGAGTATTATGTCCCTGTCCCTTGAGTCCATGCCTCTTTTGATACATGACAATATCCTGCCGGCTTTGGAAGCAGCAGCCTGACATTGCATGCTATTCTGTAGTCTGTGATCTACAAGTACACCCAGATCCTTCTCTACCAGTGACTCTGCCAGTTTAATCCCCCCTAAGACATACGATGCATGCAGGTTATTAGTACCCAGATGCATAACTTTACATTTATCCACATTGAACCTCATTTGCCAAGTGGATGCCCAGACACTTAGTCTATCCAAGTCATCTTGTAACTTATGCACATCCTCTATAGACTGTACTGTGCTACAAAGCTTGGTGTCATCTGCAAAGATAGAAACAGAGCTGTTAATACCATCCTCTATATCATTGATAAATAAATTAAACAACAGCGGTCCCAGTACTGAACCTTGGGGTACACCACTAATAACCGGGGACCAATCAGAGTACGAATCATTGACCACCACTCTCTGGGTACGATCCATGAGCCAGTGTTCAATCCAGTTACAAACTAAAATTTCCAAACCCAAAGACCTTAACTTACCTGTCAGACGTCTATGAGGGACAGTATCAAACGCTTTAGCAAAATCCAGAAACACTATATCCACAGCCATTCCTCTGTCAAGGCTTCTACTCACCTCTTCATAAAAGCAAATTAGATTGGTTTGACAACTTCTATCCTTAGTAAACCCATGCTGGCTATCACTTATAATACAATTATCCCCTATGTATTCCTGTATGTAATCCCTTATAAGTCCTTCAAACAATTTACCCACAATTTTAAGGACACTCCACCTACCTCTTACTTTGTCATTGGTGCCAATATGTACCATGACTGCTGGGTCCTCTCCAGCCCCGCCCAACAACCTGTCAACCCGATCCGCGATGTGCCGAACTAGTGCGCCAGGCAGACAACACACTGTTCGGCGATCCCGGTCTTTGTGACAGATTGCCCTGTCTGTCCCCCTAATAATTGAGTCCCCCACCACTAGTACCTGTCTGGCCTGCCCTGTACTCCTCCCTCCCTCCTTACTGGAGCAGACACCCCCCTGGCGGTCAGAGGTGGTATCCTGCTGCAGTTCTCCTAGCTCTGTAATGGCATCCCCCTCATCTGCCAAGCGGGCAAACTTGTTGGGGTGTGCCAGTTCAGGACTAGCCTCCCTGACACTTTTTCCCCTACCCCTCTTTCTAACTGTAACCCAGCTAACTGCCTGACTGTCCTGCAACTCCGTCCCACTGTCCTCCCCCACCTCTACTCCCGAGAGTGCCTGCTCAGTGAGCAGGAGACTCCTCTCCATGTTGTTAATGCTTCTCATTGTTGCCAGTCGCCCCTCTAGATGCAGGATCTGGGCTTCCAAACGGACAACTAGCACACATCTCGCACAACAATATGCACCCTCAAACTGTTGTTCAAGGATTGCATACATTGAACAGGATGAACATTGGACTGCATTTTCCAACATGGAGGCCATCTAGTAATGGGGATTTCACAAATGTATAGGAAAAAACAGACAGTCAAAATTACACTTAAAAATTTTTTGTAGACCTTGTGCGTTCAGAAATTAACACTCACAGCGATCTCAACCTCCTGCTTTCAAACTCCAGTTTTTGAAACTCCTCTTTCACGCCCCCTCTTACACAACAACACTCAGAAAGAGCAAGCTCTCAATAAGAGTCCCAAGCTAAGATTTATACACCTGTGCCCAATCTACTCCTCCTCCCCCTAGAGGTGGAACAGAGAAAAAAAAAAAAAAAAAAGGGTGTTTAAACTCTAACAGTTATCCCACTATGTGCAAAAGAGAAAAACTTACCCAAAATATGAATGTGGGCTATAGGCAGTCGCACCCACTCCACAGATTCACTCCGCACAACAGATAATCACAGTTTTTGAAACTCCTCTTTCACGCCCCCTCTTACACAGCAACACTCAGAAAGAGCAAGCTCTCAATAAGAGTCCCAAGCTAAGATTTATACACCTGTGCCCAATCTACTCCTCCTCCCCCTAGAGGTGGAACAGAGAAAAAAAAAAAGGGTGTTTAAACTCTAACAGTTATCCCACTATGTGCAAAAGAGAAAAACTTACCCAAAATATGAATGTGGGCTATAGGCAGTCGCACCCACTCCACAGATTCACTCCGCACAACAGATAATCACAGTTTTTGAAACTCCTCTTTCACGCCCCCTCTTACACAGCAACACTCAGAAAGAGCAAGCTCTCAATAAGAGTCCCAAGCTAAGATTTATACACCTGTGCCCAATCTACTCCTCCTCCCCCTAGAGGTGGAACAGAGAAAAAAAAAAAAAAAAAAAAAAGGGTGTTTAAACTCTAACAGTTATCCCACTATGTGCAAAAGAGAAAAACTTACCCAAAATATGAATGTGGGCTATAGGCAGTCGCACCCACTCCACAGATTCACTCCGCACAACAGATAATCACAGTTTTTGAAACTCCTCTTTCACGCCCCCTCTTACACAGCAACACTCAGAAAGAGCAAGCTATTGGGGGAGATTTATCAAAACCTGTGTTAAGGAAATGTTGACCAGCTGGCCATAGCAACCAACCAGATCGCTTCTTTCATTTTTTAGAGGCCTTTTCAAAAATGAAAGCAGTGAGCTGATTGGTTGCTATGGGCAACTGGTCTACTTTCCCTCTGCACAGGTTTTGATAAATCTCCCCCATTGTTTTCTCTTGCTTTTCTTCCTCTCTGACTGAAGTCTTCACCCTTTCTCCTTCTTCTGATCTTCAACTATAGTAGCAGTTCATGTTAAACTGCAGGACTATATTAAAAGGACAGCAGATGGTACTGTAATAACTGTTGGTGATTTTTGATATTTTACTGTGGTCTCTGTGGTAATATGTCTGTTACTCCTCTATCTTCCATGTTGAGATATTGATTGCTGCATGTGCGAAGTAAAAGCCAATACCTTCTCCCGTCAAAGTTTGCATGAGGGTCAGAAGAAAGCTATGTGGGAGGCTCCTGCGGATGTAGTGGGTGTGGCAATAGTCAAGAAGGTATAGTCCGAGGAAGATAGAGTTGGATGAAATCCCAGCTAGATTGTACAGCAGAAATGTACACAATGTACACAAGACAGGGAATGAGGCAAGAGAAACGACCAGGCAGTTTGTATCAGAAGCAGAAGGAAAGCATGAAAGACCACAGAACAGTAGGAAAATAACTTAATTCATCAATATATGTTTATTACTAGACAGTTATGTTTTTTACATAACGGTTTCATGATCAGAAAAGGCACAAATTGTAATGGTCCAAAGGTTAACATTTCTAAATCAGGATTGTATAGGAGAAAAAATTGGGCATACTAGATGGTACTAGATTGTCCTGGGAAAAAGCAAAAAAGTATGAAAAACAACTCACCTCCTTAACCCCTTAAGGACCCAGCCCATTTTCACCTTAAGGACCTGAGCATTTTTGCACAACTGACCACTTTCACTTTAAACATTAATAACTCTGGAATGCTTTTACTTTTCATTCTGATTCCGAGAATGTATTTTCGTGACATATTCTACTTTATGTTAGTGGTAAATTTTTGTCGATGGTAATTTCTTGGTGAAAAATTCCAAAATTAAATGAAAAATTTGAAAATTGTGCATTTTTTCTTAGCTGTGTAACACTCTGCAAAACCAAATAAATTATATATTGATACACATGTACAATATGTCTACTTTATGTTTGCATCATAAAGTTGACATGTTTTTACTTTTGGAAGACATCAGAGGGCTTCAAAGTTCAGCAGCAATTTTCTAATTATTCAGAAAATTTTCAAAATTGGAATTTTTCAGGAACCAGTTCAGTTTTGAAGTGGATTTGAGGGGTCTTTATATTAGAAATACCCAAATGACCCCCTTATAAAAATTTCACCCCTCAAAGTATTTAAAATGACATTCAGAAAGTGTGTTAACCCTTTAGGTGTTTCACAGGAATAGCCGCAAAGTGCAGGAGAAAATTCTAAATCTTTGTTTTTTATACTCGCATGTTATTGTAGACCCAGTTGTTGAATTTTTACAAGGGGTAAAAAGAAATAAATCCCCCTAAAATGTGTAACCCAATTTCTCTCGAGTAAGGAAATACCTCATATGTGGATGTAAAGTGCTCTGTGGGTGCACTAGAAGGCTCAGAAGGGAAGGAGCGACAATGGGATTTTGGAGAGTGAGTTTTTCTGAAATGGTTTTTGGGGGGCATGTCACATTTAGGAAGCCCCTATGGTGCAGAACAGCAAAAAAAAAAAAAAAAAAAAAAAAATCCCACATGGCATACTATTTTGGAAACTATATCTCTCAAGGAAAGTAACAAGGGTTACAGTGAGTCTGAACACCCCACATGTGTTTGATGACTTTTCGTTAAAGTTGGATGTGTAAATTATTTTTTCTTTCACTAAAATGCTGTTTTTCAACAAAATTTTACATGTTTACAAGGGGTAATAGGAGAAAATTTGTAACCCCATCTCTTCTGAGTATGGAAATACCCCATGTGTGAATGTCAAGTGCTCTGCGGGCGCTCTACAATGCTCAGATAAGAAGGAGTCAAGTTTGGCTTTTGGAAAGCAAATTTTGCTGAAATGGTTTTTGGGGGAGAATCTCACATTTAGGAAGCCCCTATGGTGCCAGAACAAAAAAAAAAAAACCCACATGGCATACTATTTGGGAAACTACACCCCTCAAGCAACATAATAAGGGGTGCAGTGAGCCTTAACACCTGGATTGAAAAGTTGGATGTGAAAATGAAAAATTAGATATTTTTCACTAAAATGCTGGTGTTACCCCAAATTTTTTATTTTCATAAGGGGTAATAGAAGAAAAACCTTACAAAATGTTTAACCCCATCTCCTCTGAGTATGGAAATACCCTATATGTGGTCGTAAAGTGCTCTGCAAAGCACTACAATGCTCAGAAGAGAAGGAGCGTCATTGGGTTTTTGGAGAGAGAATTTGTTTGGAATTGAAGTCAGGGGCCATGTGCGTTTACAAAGCCCCCCCGTGGTGCCAGAACAGTGGACCCCCCCCCCCCACATGTGACCCCATGTTGGAAACTACACCCCTCACAGAATGTAATAAGGGGTGAAGTGAGCATTTACACCCCACAGTTGTTTGACAGATCTTTGAAACAGTGGGCTCTGCAAATGAAAAATAAATTTTTTTATTTTCACGGACCACTGTTCAAAAAAATCTGTCAGACACCAGTGGGGTGTAAATGCTCACTGCACCCCTTATTACATTACGTGAGGGGTGTAGTTTCCAAAATGGGGTCACATGGGGGGGTGGGGGGGGGAGTCCACTGTTTTGGCACCATGGTGGCTTTGTTAACGCATATGGCCTTCAATTCCAGACACATTGTTTCTCCAAAAACCAAATTCTTCTCTTCTGAGCATTGTAGTGCGCTGCAGAGCACTTTACACATATTTACACATATGAGGTATTTATATACTCAAAAGAGATGGTGTTACAAATTTTGGGGGCTTTTTTTCCCATTACCCCTTGTGAAAATGAAAAATGTCTGATAACACCAGCATTTTAGTGAAAAAATAAAAAGTTTTCATTTTCACGTCCAACTTTAACAAAAATTCATCAAACACCTATGGGGTGTTCCATGTTACGTTCCGTGAGGGGTGTTGTTTCCAAAATGGGGTCACATGTGGGTGTTTTTTTTCTTCTTGCGTTTATGTCAGAACCGATGTAACGATCAGCCACCCTTGTGCAAATCACCTCAAATGTACATGTTGCTCTCACTCCTGAGCCTTGTTGTGCACCTGTAGAGCATTTTACATCCACATATGGGGTATTTCAGTACTCAGGAGAAATTGTGTTACAATATTCCTTTTACCTCTTGTAAAAATGAATGGGGCAACACCAGAATGTCAGTGGAAATTTTTTTATTTTTTTTTACAATAACATGCTGGAGTGGACCCCAACTTTACCTTTTCATAAGGGGTGAAAAAAGAAAAAGCCCCCCAAAATGTGTTAGGCAATTTCTCCCGAGTATGGAAATACCCCATATGTGGCCATAAACTGTTGCGTTGAACTACGACAGGGCTCCGAAATGAGAGAGCACCATGTGCATTTGAGGTCTAAATAAGGGATTTGCATAGGGACAGACCCGGATGCAAGAATTACACTTGCCTCCGATACCAAAATTACCCTACGGCAGTGTTTCCCAAACAGGGTGCCTCCAGCTGTTGCAAAACTCCCAGCATGCCTGGACAGTCAGTGGCTGTCCGGCAATACTGGAGTTGTTGTTTTGCAACAGCTGGAGGCTCCATTTTGGAAACAGTACCAGAGGTTTTTCATTTTTATTGGTGTGTGTGTGTGTGTGTGGGGGGGGGGGGGGGGGGGGGGTAAACTGTGTAGTGGTATATGTAGTGTATTACCCTGTTTTGTGTAGTGTAGTGTAGTGTTTTTAGGGTACATACACACTGAGAGTTTGTTACTTAACTCAGTGTTTCGCAACCAGTGTGCCTCCAGCTGTTGCAAAACTACAACTCCCCGCATGTATGGTCTATCAGTGCATGCTGCGAGTTGTAGTTTGCAACAGCTGGAGGCAAACTGGTTGCGAAACACTGAGTTAGGTAACAAGCTCAGTGTTTTGCAACCAGTGTGCCTTCAGCTGTTGCAAAAGCTAAAACCCCCAGCATGCACGGACAGCCTAAGGGCATACTGGGACTTGTAGTTAGGCAACTGCTAGAGGCATACTACTAACACTCCCAGCATGCCCTTTGGCTGCCCATGCATGCTGGGGGTTGTAGTTATGCAACAGCCTGAAGAACACTGAGTAAAGGAACAAACTCTCAGTGTTTTGCAACCAGTGTTCTTCAGGCTGTTGCATAACTACAACCCCCAGCATGCATGGGCAGCCAAAGGGCATGCTGGGAGTGTTAGTAGTATGCCTCTAGCAGTTGCCTAACTACAAGTCCCAGTATGCCCTTAGGCTGTCCGTGCATGCTGGGGATTTTAGCTTTTGCAACAGCTGAAGGCACACTGGTTGCAAAACACTGAGCTTGTTACCTAACTCAGTGTTTCGCAACCAGTTTGCCTCCAGCTGTTGCAAACTACAACTCGCAGCATGCACTGATAGACCATACATGCGGGGAGTTGTAGTTTTGCAACAGCTGGAGGCACACTGGTTGCAAAACACTGAGTAAAGGAACAAACTCTCAGTGTTTTGCAACCAGTGTTTTGCAACCAGGCTGCCTCCAGCTGTTGCAAAACTACAACTCCCAGCATGTATGGTCTATCAGTGCTTGCTGGGAGTTGTAGTTTACAACAGCTGGGGGCACACTGGTTGCGAAACACTGAGTTAGGTAACAAACTCAGTGTTTTGCAACCAGTGTGTCTTCAGCTGTTGCAAAAGTTACAACCCTCAGCATGCACGGACAGCCGAAGGGCATGCTGGGACTTGTAGTTATGCAACAGCTAGATGCATACTACTAACACTCCCAGCATGCACTTTGGCTGCCCATGCATGCTGGGGGTTGTAGTTATGCAACAGCCTGATGCACACTGGTTGCAAAACACTGAGAGTTTGTTCCTTTACTCAGTGTTTTGCAATCAGTGTGCCTCCAGCTGCTGCAAAACTACAACTCCCAGCATGTATGGTCTATCAGTGCTTGCTGTGAGTTGTAGTTTACAACAGCTGGGGGCACACTGGTTGCGAAACACTGAGTTAGGTAACAAACTCTGTTTCGCAACCAGTGTGCCTTCAGCTGTTGCAAAACTACAACTCAGCATACACTTACAGCCGAAGGGCATGCTGGAATTTGTAGTCATGCAACAGCTGGAGGCACACTACTGCAACTCCAAGCATGCCCTTTGGTAGTTTGTGCATGCTGGGGGCTGTAGTTATGCAACAGCTGGAGGCACACTTTTCATCGAAAAAAGCATGCCAGATCCTGCCTGCCGCCATTGTCTCCACTCCTCGGGCCTCGATCCCCCCACTGATGCCGGAGATCAAAGGCCCCCACTTCGGATACATACTCCCAGCACCCTTTCTCGTCCTCCGGAGTAGGGGTGGAGCCGGTGCCATTAGGGACACCCCCACAGCAGGTATCCTGATTCGTTGGCCAGTAACGGTTAACGAATCAGGATGATCATGAGGTGGCACTTGACCCTTAATCGCTGCAAATCGCCGATCGGGGGTGGGGGTTGGGTGGACACCAGGGGTTTGCACGGGGCGCCTGCTGATTTCAGCAGGCATCCCGGTCCGGTCCCCACCCAGCGAGCGGCAGGGACCGGAATTTCCCCAGGTCCTTAAGTCCCAGGATGTCAGTGCGTACCTGGGTGCCCTGGGTCCTTAATGGGTTAGGGGACAAATCTATTTCTCTGGTTGTACTCCTGACCTACAAAGAATTGAAGTTGCAGCAGAAACATGGGGGGGGGGGTCAAGATGTGTGATTTAGTTCATTTTTTTGCAATTTTTTTTTGTAATTTTTTTTTGTCGCTGGGCATTTGATAATTTTTGTGGAGGATACACATTACCACTGCAAAATACTAACCTCAATGTCAGAGACTGACTGGGGGACAGGGAGAGTGAGCCCTAAACTGACCCTAAAACCGCTCTCCCTGCCTACTTGCCCATCCACCCTAACCGGTGGATCGACAACTGGGCGCCGGTCCCTCCCTGAGCTAAAGTGCAGGGGCCTAATAAAAACAAATACTAATAAATAGTCGGTCAGAAACATAACAAGAACATAGAACTCTATAGTATAAAGTTCAGAGGACACAGATCGGAGAGTTAGTACAGAGGACACTATATCAACGGACATGAACAGAGGACTCAGTGGTTGTGAACAGAGGACACTATAGATAAGCGGTCACGAACAGAACTCCAAAGATCTGAATAAAGAACTAATAAACATAGAGTTCAAAACACCAGACAGGAAAACAGATGAGTCTGATCATACTCCAGAAACAAAACAGGAATAAGTTGAATCCCTTAGAAAAACCTCCGGTAGACACAGGAGTAACGATACCCTCTCAGTCCCCACGGACAGGTAAACAGATTCTATCGCTAAACAGGAATATCGCAATCCCTCCGAACACCTCCAGTAGACACAAAGTCCCCATGGACAGGTAACAGGGATGCCAAGTTGCAACTCAGAAAAATTGATACAACAGGATATAAATATAGAACACTGTTCACACTGAACACAAGACAGGAATAGCAATCCTTTAGAACAACTTCAGTAGACACAGGAATAACAGTACCCTCTGATTCCCCATGGACAGGCAACAGGGATGCCTAAATACACGGGATATAATATAGAACACTGTTCACACCGAACACAAGACAGGAATAGCAATCCTTCAGAACAACTAGAGTAGACACGGAGTCCCCATGGAGCGGTAACAGGGATGCAACATAGGACACTGTTTACACTGGACACACAAATTGGACACTCCACTCCACTAATGAAGTAGCCATTAATAATAAACCCAAATAGACTGCTGGCCAGCGGCACACTCCACAGTGTGGTAAGAAGCTGCCCCAGTAGAAAAACAGAAATATAAAACACAGAATTTCATAAGAACGGATACAAGAGAAAACACAGTGTGAACAGACACATGGCAGAAAGGATATACAAATCCTAAAACTGACTATACAAGCACAGATTAAAATCTACTAAGCATGCCACCTAACCATGGCTAAAACCAGAAAATACAAAGTGCATGATAAGACAGAGATAGAAGAATAAAAGCTCAAATAAAGAGTGTTTCACCAAGAGCTCCATGCAGCATGACCAGCATCCTAGCAAGTCAGAATATAATGAAGTCAATCCCCAGCCCAGAGGCTAGACTGGGCTGACATTAAATAGACACACCCAAAGAGCTATTGGCTGAAAAAGCCAGAGGCATTAACTGTTCCCTGACCAGGGAACATAAAACTGTTCACACAAAAGCAAATCCAAATGGCTGTGTGTGAACACAGGCATAGTGTTCTGGAGAGTGAGCCCTAAACTGACCCTAAAACAGCTCTCCCTGCCTACTTGCCCAACTCGACAACTGGGCGCTGATCCCTCCCTGAACTAAAGTGCTGGGACCTAATAAAAACACATACTAATAAATAGTCAGTCACATACCAGAAACATAACAGGAACAAAAAACTCTATAGTACATAAGTTCAGAGGACACAGATCAGACAGCAGCACAGAGGACACCATCAGCGGACATGAACAGAGGACACTACTTATCTATAGTGACCTCTGTTAATGGCCACAGATCTTTAGACATGTACAAAACTCAAGAGATCAGAATACAAGAACTAATAACAAATAGAGTTCAAAACACCAGACAGGAAAATGGATAAATCAACAGACTATAGGAACAGACAGGAATTAAGCATAATCCCCCAAAACGTCAAATAGACTCCAAGTCCATGGACCAGAAATAGGGATCTTTAGCTAAACAGGAATATCACAATCCCCCAGATAACCTCCAGTAGAAACAGGAATTATCGCAATCCCCCAGGTACCTCCAGTAGAAACAGGAATGTCTTGACACTAGAACGCAATCTCCCAGAGTCCACCTAGGAGCACGGAGATATCTTGTACTAATCCTCAACTCGCCGGATTCCCCATGGACAGGTAACAGGGATATCTAGATACACAGGATATAATTATAGAACACTGTTCGCACTGAACACAAGAGAGGAAACCGCAATCCCTCAGGAACGTCCAGTAGACTCCATGTCCCCATGGACAGGAAACAGGGATGCCAGATAGGACACTGTTCACACTGAACACAAAACAGGATACCAGACAGGGATAACATACAGAGCATACTCAGACATAGTGTGAACAGACACATAACAGAAAGGATAATAAATCCTAAAACCGACTATAAAAACACAGCTTAAAATCTACTAAGAGCATGCCCAATAACATGGTTAAAACCAGGAAATACAAAGGTGCATACTAAAAAAGATATAGTAGATAAAAGTACAAACAAAGAGTGTTTAACCGAGCTTCCATTAGCCACATGTCCAACATGTTAGCAAGTCAGGGTATAATGAAGTTAAGATGTCAATCACCAGCAACCAGAGGCTAGCCTGGGCTGACATTAAATAGACACACCTAAAAGGCTATTGGCTAACAGAGGCCTGGGCTAAAAAGGCCAGAAACATTTAACTGTTCCCTGGCCAGGAAACATAAAACTGTTCACACACAAGCAATGCAATAGCTGTGTGTGAACACAGACCAATACAGACATGACACATAGACAGATATGACACTCAACAGCTGGTCTGTACACATTTTTTATTTTTTTTAAGTGTAAATCGAAAAGGCGCGAAAAATATCCCGAGGTGCAATACTGCGCCAAAATAGAGACAAATCTTCACACAAAATGATAAATGCCCCCACATATTCCTGTGTAACTGCCAAATGGCTTGAAATATTTCAATAATACTTGGTCACATGCTACTTATATAGAAAATATAGCAGAGTTAAATTAACCCAAGTCAATGCAAGTCAATGGGACTCCTGGTACTGTATGCCATAAGCTTGGCTCTGCATCCCCAGGTGAGTGCGTCAGTCCGGCTTGCAAGTCACGCCCATATCAGAAAGCCACACCACTTCTATTTTCAACCCTTTTTTCAGCCTGGCTTGCAAGTCACCCTCCTCAAAGTCATGCCCCTTCTTTTTTCAACCTACAACCTCTTCATCACATCTCAGCCCCACCTGAGGATGGGATATGAGGACCAGATATGAGTACGGGATACGAGGTCAGGATACGAGGACAAGAGTAGAGCTGAGCGAACTTACACTAAATTGTCTCATAGCGAAACTTGTGGCTCAGCCGTTGATTACTTTAGTCTGCATAAATTAGTTCAGACTGCTTGATATACAGTATGTCCATGTGACCAAAATGGGAAAATGTGTATATGACAAAAAAATGCAAAAGGTAAAAAATAAACACAACACATTCAACAAATCGTGGGTGTGGATGGATGAATGATAAAGAATAGCAGTATGGTATACTTGGTGTAAAGGGAGTATACACAACTGCATTTGATGCCCGGCTTCCATGCTTAACCATCACAGAGGAAATTGCGGATGGTAAATACAAACATAACACACATAACCTAAACATTAGAACTCATGAATACTCCATAACTACCCAGGACAAGAAACAACTTTATAATCAATTTCTGGCTTAGCAGAAGGAATGCATTAAAACTATTAATACAAAAACCTGGGACTAGTGCTTGAAATGCCATTAAAATTAGTGCAATTCTCTCTGATTATACGAGCAGCCGCCTGTACAAGTCCTAGAAAATCCTCTTTATACTTCATTGTTGTAAAGATTACACTTCATTCATATTGTGTGGACTAAATAGAGGAGCTATATTTTATTTTTAAAAGGGAAGTAAATGTAAGGGAACTGGTGAGTTTGGACGTAAGATGTAATGATAATAGTACTTATTAGAATTAGGCAACATCACATTCTGCCCACCAGCTGTGACAAATGTTCTGTGTTGCAGAGGCTTATTTTACTTCCCAGCAGTTCCAAGATTTAAATGTTTTTTTTTTTTTTCAGTATCTCGAAATCTCAGCCGGGTAGATGCGCTCACCCTTTGTTACACAAAGACCTATGTCTTCCCAGCACTCCCATAGAGATTGCCAGATCACCTTTATTATATTCCACTGAATTCCATCAATTAGCCCAGCAAGAATAATGTATGGCTACGTGCTCCTCAATGTATGCACACCCCTTCCCACTGTGTCTTGTGATCACAAACATTCACTGAGAAGATACTTGTATCAATCATATACTATAGCCTGCAGCCAGGAATACTTATAAATTCCTGGCTTAGGCGTAGGTAGCTTACTCAGAGTTGTACCATTTTTTTTTTCAGTTTTGCATAGTTTTGCAGAAATTCATATTCTGTTATTTGACAGGGTGCATTATAAAAGAGAAACTGGGGAGAACAAAGCAAAGTGGAGAATGTACCATCTCCAATCGCCCAGTACATGATAACTGACACCATTTCTACTGGAAAATGGCTGAATGTGTTTAGGGAAGTAATTCCTAAGTAGAAAGGTATTAGTTAGTCAATAAAACCTGTTGTGAAATAAACAATTGGGCAATTCTGAGTCCATAGAGCAGGGCTCTCCAAACTGTGTTGGTGGCAATCCCTAGATGTGTCAAGGGACTGTCCTATCCTGAAGCAACAACCACTGGTCACTGGTCATGGCCTGTGTTGCTGATCTTGAACAGACAGCTGGTGCCATGGGCCAGTTTAAATCAGTGCGCAGCAATGGTGACCGGGACTGACAATTGGGTTCCATTGCCCCTGACATAGCGGTGCAGGAGGACATTGCTCATTAGATTTACCAAGACACTGAGCCTGCACCTGGGTTGTAAGAACTCGAAGGTTTACTCTTGCTGAGGTTTGGCTTGGCCTGGTTGCTTGGTTATCAGACTGAGCCTGCCCCTGTGATGTAAGCATTTAAGTCCAGCACACTCTGTTTTTAGTGGCCAGTGAAAGAACTTGCTTCGAGTAACCAGCATTGTTTGTTTCTGATATTTGGATATTGATCTTGTCTCTGGTTTTTGACCTTTCCTCTGCTTCTGTGTGTTGGTACCTCACTTACTATCTGTTGCTAAACCGGCTTTTCTGACTGCAATTTCAGTGTGTGTGTGTTTAGTTTTATTTCTTTTTATTTAGTTTTGTGTGCCTCCACCTCTTCCCTGACACCTACTGCATTGTAATTTATTATTTTGACTCTGTCAGTCCCTGCACGTAGTTAGGTAGTGACTGTCCTTGTGGTTGTGGATCCATTGTGTAGGATAGGTACGCAAATAGGCAGAGACAGAGGGTATGGGCAAGTTTAGGGCTGAACTCTATCCCTACTCAAAGTAACATAGGCCTGCCAAAGCCAGACTAAGGACAGGTGAGATGAAATGGCACAGGAGGGGATGAAGTTGCACAGGGGGATCAAGGGGAGGAATGAAGAGACACAGTGAGATCAAGGAGGTAAAGTGGCACAGCTGGGGATCAAGGAGGGGAGAATGAAATGAAGTGACACGAGGGGATCAAGGTGGGTAAAGTCACACAGCTGAGGATCGGGGGGGGGGGGGGGAATGAAATGGCAGAGGGGGTAATAAAATGGCCCAGGGGGGAGCAGAAGTGTGATGAAATGGCACATAGGGTGATCAAGGGGTGATCTAGGGTGTGTTCTCACATTCAGATGTTTCAATGGATTTTTCAAATATGAAACCTATTTTCAACTATCCAATATATTAACATATATTGGTAAGTAAGAAAAGTTATTTTACTTACTTTCTGTTGGCTTTCAGGATTTCCTTCTGCTTCTAAAAAATAAACTGTCTGCTCTGTTGTCTTCATTAGCCCAGATTACTGTCAAGTCTACATCCTGCAATGGACTTCCTGTTCTTGTTCCTTCTTGTTTGTTACGCCAAGTGCTCCGGGTTCCTGCTCCTCCCCGGAGCGCTCGCGGCGTTCTTCTGCGTGCAGCGCCCCGGTCAGACCCGCTGACCGGGAGCGCTGCTCTGCTATCACCGGCGGGGATGCGATCCGCGTGGCGGGACGCGCCTGCCCGCGGGTCGCATCCCAATCCTCTCACTTGCCCCGTCCTCCTGCTGTCCTGTCCCGGCGTGCGCGGCCCTGCTCTCTAGGGTGCGCGCGCGCACCGGCTCTCTGAAATTTAAAGGGCCAGTGCACCACTAATTGGTGCCTGGCCCAATCAGTGCTAATCACTTCCTACACTATATAATCCCACTTCCCCTTCCTGTCCTCGCCGGATCTTGTTGCCTAGTGCCAGAGAAAGCGTTTCTTGTGTCCCTTTGCCTGTGTATCCAGACGCTTTGCTGTTGCCCCTGACTACGAACCTTTGCTGCCTAACTTGACCTTCTGCTATGTCCGACCTCGCCTTGCCTTGTCCTTGTGTACCGTGCCTGTCTCAGCTGTCAGTGAGGTCGAGTCGCTATCGGGTGGAACGACCTGGGGGTTACCTGCCGCAGCAAGTCCATCCCGCTTTGCGGCGGGCTCTGGTGAATACCAGTAACCTCTTAGATTCCGTTCCCCTGGTACGGCCCACCCCATCGCCTCACTGACACAGGGGATCCACTCCTGTGTCCTTCCTGCATATCAGTCCGGATCCTGACATTGTTCCTGTATGCTCTAGCTGGAAATTCAGCCAACTCTTTTATCCATAACATAGAACGTCTCTACTCTGGACACACTAATATGTTATATGGCAGCCCCTTAAATGGGAATTGTGTAATGCTTAATTTTCCCTATGGTGGCACTATATGGAACATTAGCATTTGCTACTGTGTTCACCACAGATTGCAGTTGATCAGTGAGGTTTCCAGCAGCAAGATTCTGCATGTCCCTCCTAAGGATTCTTAGTTGTCCTTTAAGAAAAGAAAGTGCTGTATAGAAAATCATCACTTTTTTTCTCTTTGTCTTTTGCTGGAGCATGAAGCACTGTGAATAATGCCCGGAATGCCCCAGAGGGTCAGGTTGCACCCAAGGTAGCCTGTTATTTCTTGCATGGACCTTTTGCGATTCTTATGGTCACTAGTAGGCCCACTTAGGTTTCTAATGGGACTTCACCAGCCACTTATCTTGGTTTGCCTGGCACCTCTGTGGATACATGCTAGTGCTAGTTACCTTTAGCAGAACTCTCTCCTGTCCAGCCATAGCTGAAGACATACAAACATACATATTGCCCATCACTATGTGCAAACAGAATATGATCTCTGACCAATAGGTGGCAGACACAGCTGAAGCCCTTGTAGAAAAAACTACTACATACTGTCTCTTTGTTACCACCTACTTGCATTCTGAAACAGCTGTAATGCAACAACACAATATAACTATTTAACATCTCTTATCACAAAATATCTTTATCGTAAAGAGTACCTGTCACCAAACTAAACTTTTAATATGGTATTCTTTCTGTTATTATGAGACACATTTGTTATTATTTACTTGCTGTTAACATTCTCAACCTTTATATGTTTTTAATGTGATTGAAAAGCGGCCGCTAGGTGGCTCAGTTCCCATTTGCAAGTCAAACAGTTAGTTTGGTCTCCACCCGGACTTGTCAAAGTCCAAACTCAGGAAGTGCCTGCAGGGCATGGCAATGCACAGCTCTCATAGGCTTCAGTGACATTGTGTATGCTGGGGAATGGCCACTTTTTCCTGCCAGGAGTTCAGATAATTCTAGCAAGGGGAAAGGTATGATACACAGCTTTTAAAAACTCAGAATTTTTTTAAGGGCAGGAGGGGTGTTAGGAGGAGTTAGGAAATATAATCTGAGTTAGTTTAGAAAATATGGTTTGATGACAGGTACTCTTTAAGCATTCGAAAGGTACCTGTTGTACCCATTCTACTTTGTAGGAGGAGGTTTCACTCTCTCAGTCATGACTAAGCACTAATTCGAAGCACCTTTTGTAAACTTGTTCCACTACCCCACAAAAGTACAAACTTTTGTGCAGACCTCTTCCTAGGCCCTCAGAAGCCAATCCTCATTATCTACAGGTTCTTGCCTCTGGCCTCAGTTCACAACATGTCAGCTTTGGCATCAACACTCTTACAGTCTACCTTTATTTACAGTCCCACTGGCTTTTTCTTAGTGACACTTTAGAGACCTTACTGTCCATGTTCACCTGGTCTTTAGGATCCCCAGGTCTCATGTCTAGCCTACACCACCAATCTCTTGGTGGCTGACAGGGACCTGTCTAAGTCAGCAAACAATTAATTTAGCCCACTAACTAACTTCTTTACAGACAGAACACAGGCCTACTCTCTGCAAACTTTCAGAGCAGACCGCCCTGTCCGGAGCTAGTGTCAAAATTCACGATTATAAAGACTCCCCACTGCCCCTTCCTTTTCATGTTGCGGCACAACATTTGGCACAACAATGTTCACTGGCAGCCTGGTGCTCTATGTCCTCGGCCCTCACTGATACCTACTCCGATAAGCTGGATTCCATAAAACCTCATCTCCTCATGGCAACTAAACTGAGTGTACAATGGCACTACAAGGTGCAGCAGTCCACCAATCCTCACAACCATAGCTAACAGGTACATGTAGTATGGTTACATATAGAATACTTACATATTGAATAGAATAACAAAGGAAAGAAACGCTTCAAATGCTACTGATTTGAACCAGGAACCTATTTTCATTGGCTATCTATAGCAAAATAAATGATTTTCTATAGTTATTTGTATATTTGATGTGCAAATAAAGCATTGCCAAAGTGTTAGTAACACATTTACATCTGCTACATGTATACACGTTTACCCAGTGGCGGATCCAGGGGGGGGGGGGCAACGGGGCAATTGCCCCCCCACCCCCCCCCCCGAGATTGCTGCCCCTCCCGATACTATATTAGTGATGAGCAGGAGCTGTCAGCCCCGGCTGCACTGTACCCTCACCTGCAGCGTGTGAACCGCCAGGGACACCATTCTCTGCAGGACACCATTCTCTGCAGGCAGCGTGGGCTGCCTGTCAGTGCAGAGGATGCTCCGGTCTCAGCATCATTCAGTCTGCAGGGATTACACTGTGCAGGGGCTGGGAAGAGATAAGCCCCTCCCCCTCTCACCCTTCTGTGTTTTCAGCAGGCCGATCTCAGCTTACTGCCCTCCACCACAGGCCCGGACACCCACCCAATGCCTCCAGACACCCCCCCTGCCCACCCTGATGCTGCCCTTCATGGTAAGTAACTTTGGGGGAGGAGGAAGAAGGGGGGGGGGGGGGGTCAGGCTCGGGAGACAGGTAAAGGGGAACTCTTATCAGTGTTTCCCAGCAGAGGCCTCTAACTATAGTAAAACTACAACTCCCAGCATGTATTTGGCTTTGTGGGCATACTGGGAGTTGTAGTTTTACAACAGCTGGAGGCACCCTGGTTGGGGAACCCTGATTTATCTGTCTTTCTATCTCCTATCTATCTCTCATATCTATGTATCTATCTATCTCATATCTTTCTATCTATCAATCATCTATCTATCATCTATCTATCTCATATCTATATATCATCTATCTATCTAGCTATCTCATATCTATCTATCTATCATCTATTTATCTATCTATCTATCTCAAATCAATCTATCTATCTCATATCTATCTATCTATCATCTATCTATCTCATATATATCTCATATCTATATATCTATCTCATATCTATCTATCTATCTATCTATAAAGTACAAATAGATGCAGCACACCACAGCTTGAAAATCACGGTGCAAAATTTATTCCATAGTGTATTCCAATAGACAACGTTTCCCCAGCCTCACGCTGGCTATTTTGAGGCTGGTGAAACGTTGTCTATTGGAATACACTATGGAATAAATTTTGCACCGTGATTTTCAAGCTGTGGTGTGCTGCATCTACAGTATTTGTACTTTATGGATTAAGGAACCGGCGACCGAGGCTCCAAGTATGCTTGCACCCCATCCAAAACTACCTATCTTTCTTGATGTGCTGTTCATATTTGGACTTTATCTATCTATCTATCTATCTATCTATCTATCTCATATCTATCTATATATCTATATCATATCTATCCCACTGCTGCTAGCATCTATTTTTCATTTATTTGCAGCCTATTGAGACGCCGAGACAGGGGAAAAGTTATAGATTGTGGGGGATCCGAGCGCTAGGACCCCCTACAATCTCCCAAACAGGGCCCCTGCAGTATTCTGGAAGGGGGTGCTGAACCCTGCACGGAGCTTCCTGCTGGGGACATTGGAATGGCCACTTCCGGCAGACTGACACGGCCCCGTTATGTGCCCCTCACTTATAATGCCCCCCTGTCATGTGCCCCTCACTTATAATGCCCCCCTGTCATGTGCCCCTCACTTATAATGCCCCCCTGTCATGTGCCGCTAACAAATAATGTGCTCTGATTTATAATGCCCTCCTTTTATGTGCCCCTTACTCAAAATGCCCACTGAGGGTGCAGGACAGAGGGCATTATATGTGAGGGGAACATATCGGGGCATTATAAGTCGAAGCACATTATATATTAGCGGCCCAAGACAGGGGGGCATTATAAGTGAGGGGCACATGACAGGGGGGCATTATAAGTGAGGGGCACATGACAGGGGGGCATTATAAATGAGGGGCACATGGCAGGGGGGGCATTATAAGTGAGGGGCACATGACAGGGGGGCTCCTCACGTATAATGCCCCCCTGTCATGTGCCTCTCACATTTACATTTAAATGTGAGGTGCACATGACAGTGGGCATTAAATGTGAGGGGCACATGAAGGGGGCATTATAAGTGAGGGGCACATAACAGGCCCTCACTTATAATGCCCCCCTGTCTTGGGCCCCTCACTTGTAATGCCCCCCTGTCTTGGGCCCCTCACTTATAATGCCCCCCTGTCTTGGGCCGCTAACATATAATGTACTTCAACTTATAATGCCCCCTGTTATGTGCCCCTTGCTTATAATGCACCCTGAAGGGGCAGGACAGGGGGCATTATATGTGAAGGGAACATTACAGGGGCATTATATGTGAGGGGCTCATGATAGGGGGTCATTTTAAGTGAGGAACCCCCTGTCATGTGCCCCTCACATATAATGCCCCCTGTCATGTGCCCTTAACATATAATGTGCCCTGTCTTATAATGCCCCCCTGTTATGTTCCCCTCACTTATAATGCCCCCTGAGGGAGCAGGATTGGGGGGCATTATATGTGAGGGGAACATTGCAGGGGCATTATATGTGAGGGGCACAGCACAGGGGGCATTATATGGTAGGGGCACAGGACAGAGGGCATTATTATTATGAGGGGGAACAGGACAGGTCATAGTTATATGTGGGGGCACAGGATGGGGCATTACTACTATATATGAGGGGCACTGAGTATAAGGAATTTCCGGGGTAGTACGGCTTTTTTTAGCCACAATACATCACGGTATTGTATTCAGGGGGATATTTAGAGCGTACAGTGTGTGGTAGTATTAAATTCAGAAGGTACAGTGTGTGGCAGTATTATATTCTGAGGGTACAGTGTGTGGGCAGTATTATATTCAGGGGTACAGTGTGTGGCAGTATTATATTCTGGGGTACAGTGTTTGGCAGTATTATATTCTGAGGGTACAGTGTGTGGCATTATTATATTCTGAGGGTACAGTGTGTGACAGTATTATATTCTGAGGTTACAGTGTGTGGCAGTATTATATTCATTGGGTACAGTGTGTGGCAATATTATTCAGTGGGTACAGTGTGTGGCAGTATTATATTCATTCGGTACAGTGTGTGGCAGTATTATTTAGTGGGTACAGTGTGTGGCAGTATTATATTCAGTGGGTACAATGTGTGGCAGTATTATATTCATTGGGTACAATGTGTGGCAGTATTATATTCCGTGGTTACAGTGTGTGGCAGTATTATATTAATTGGGTACAGTGTGTGGCAGTATTATTCAGTGGGTACAGTGTGTGGCAGTATTATGTTCATTGGGTACAGTGTGTGGGCAGTATTATATTCAGTGGGTACAGTGTGTGGCAGTATTATATTCAGTTGGTACAGTGTGTGGCAGTATTATATTCAGTGGGTACAATGTGTGGCAGTATTATATTCAGTGGGTACAGTGTGTGGCAGTATTATATTCAGTTGGTACCGTGTGTGGCAGTATTATATTCAGTGGGTACAGTGTGTGGTAGTATTATATTCAGAGGGTACAGTGTGTGGCAGTATTATATTCAGTGGGTACAATGTGTGGCAGTATTATATTCAGTTGGTACAGTGTGTGGCAGTATTATATTCAGAGGGTACAGTGTGTGGCTGTATTGTATTCAAAGGGTAAAGTGAGTTGTAGTATATTCGGAGGGTACAGTGTGTCAGAATTATATTCAAAGGATATGGTGTTTGGCAGTATTATAATAATACTTGTTTTCATATAGAGGTTCAGAATCTGCTGACACAGTGAAGAGCCGTCTGGGCATCAAGTTATGCAGCGAGAATATTTAGCTGGACCCGGTAGTATGTACCATCTGAATTAGATAAGGAAAGACTATAGAGAAGACGTCACATGTAGTCACTGATATCATTGTGTATTGTCCTGACTGTCCCATCAGAGCGGTAGTCACTTGCAAGTTTTGCAGTAATGATGGGTGAAACAACAACTCCCAGCATCTCCTCACCACTGCTTAGGTCATACTGGGAGCTGTAATTTTAAATGGTAAAAACTTCTTTAGCGCTTTCCCATTCTGTGGCAATTGGTGTATTTGGTTATTATACTGGATACACGTAAAGGAGTACTCCGGCGCGCACTTTTTTCCTTTTATCCCGTCCGGGCTGCAAAATAAAAGAAAACTCACTGTCTCTTACCTGCCAACGAGCCCCCGGAGCTCCGGTACACTCCGGTACAGGTGTTCGGTCCCCGGGCTGTATTCTTCTTACTTCCTGTTAGCCCGGCACGTCACACGGAGCTTCAACCTATCACCGGCCGCAGCTATGTCCCACCTCGGCCGGGGGCTCGTTGGCAGGTAAGAGAAAGTGTGTTTTCTTTTATTTTGCACAACAACAAAATTCCCCAGGGATTCCAGGGCAAATTATATGTGACAACAACCTTTAGGGGTCGCCCCCCAAGGGGTTAACCCTAAACTAGAAACCCCCCTTAAAACTAAATTTTATTGGATCATTTAAAATATATATGAGCTCCGGTGTTGTGATTAAAAGCACAGCTAGTAGTTGCTTGGATAGTATATGAGCGTCCTATAACTTCGTTTGTAATGGTATTGTGCTTTACTAGCACTAATCTATGGATGCCACTATATAGACAGAAAAGCACTGATAGCTGCTAGTTAAAATGTGAATAGCCCTCCGCTTCCCGACGTTTCGTTGGATGAACCAACTTTATCAAGGTACAGAGGCTTTTATTTTGCAGCCCAGACGGGATAAGAGGAAAAAAGTGCGCGCCGGAGTACTCCTTTAATAATATTGTAAGTTCTTTAACCCCTTAAGGACGCAGGACGTAAATGTACGTCCTGGTGCGGTGGTACTTAACGCACCAGGACGTACATTTACGTCCTAAGCATAACCGCGGGCATCGGAGCGATGCCCGTGTCATGCGCGGCTGATCCCAGCTGCTGATCGCAGCCAGGGACCCGCCGGCAATGGCCGACGCCCGCGATCTCGCGGGCGTCCGCCATTAACCCCTCAGGTGCCGGGATCAATACAGATCCCGGCATCTGCGGCAGTGCGCGATTTGAATGAATGATCGGATCGCCCGCAGCGCTGCTGCGGGGATCCGATCATTCATAACGCCGCACGGAGGTCCCCTCTCCTTCCTCCGTGCGGCTCCCGGCGTCTCCTGCTCTGGTCTGTGATCGAGCAGACCAGAGCAGAAGATAGCCAATAACATTGATCTGTTCTATGTCCTATACATAGAACAGATCAGTATTAGCAATCATGGTATTGCTATGAATAGTCCCCTATGGGGACTATTCAAGTGTAAAAAAAAAATGTAAAAAAATGTAAAAGTAAAAGTAAAAAAAAGTGTAAAATCCCCTCCCCCAATAAAAAAGTAAAACGTCGTTTTTTTCCTATTTTACCCCCAAAAAGCGTAAATTTTTTTTTTTATAGACATATTTGGTATCGTCGCGTGCGTAAATGTCCGAACTATTAAAATTAAATGTTAATGATCCCATACGGTGAACGGCGTGAACGAAAAAAAAAAAGTCCAAAATTCCTACTTTTTTAATACATTTTATTAAAAAAAAAATTATAAAAAATGTATTAAAAGTTTTTTATATGCAAATGTGGTATAAAAAAAAAGTACAGATCATGGCGCAAAAAAATGAGCCCCCATACCGCCGCTTATACGGAAAAATAAAAAAGTTAGGGGTCATCAAAATAAAGTGATTATAAACGTATTAATTTGGTTAAAAAGTTTGTGATTTTTTTTAAGCGCAACAATAATATAAAAGTATGTAATAATGGGTATCATTTTAATCGTATTGACCCTCAGAATAAAGAACACACGTTATTTTTACCATAAATTGTACGGCGTGAAAACGAAACCTTCCAAAATTAGCAAAATTGCGTTTTTCGTTTTAATTTCCCCACAAAAATAGTGTTTTTTGGTTGCGCCATACATTTTATGATATAATGAGTTATGTCATTACAAAGGACAACTGGTCGCGCAAAAAACAAGCCCTCATACTAGTCAGTGGATGAAAATATAAAAGAGTTATGATTTTTAGAAGGCGAGGAGGAAAAAATGAAAACGTAAAACTTAAATTGTCTGAGTCCTTAAGGCCAAAATGGGCTGAGTCCTTAAGGGGTTAAGCAACACCTTATTTTCTGTCTGCCAATGCAAAATTCTCTAATAGTGCCCCTCCCGAGACTAGACTCTGGATCCGCCCCTGCGTTTACCCTACACTCTTATTCCAGGTACAAAAGAAAAACAACCAACAAGGGAAATATGTATAATTTTGTCCAGGTTGTGCCTATAGGAGGAGGCTGCGACCTACTATTATGTAGGAATATTATTTCATATCTTTCAATTCCATAGCCAAAAAGGGAATGTGGTAAAGAGCAAATAATAAATAAGTCATAATTCTGACCTATCATTACCTTCACACACAACGATAATAATTGGCAAATTACATTTCCTAATAATATAGCGGGACGTCAGCAGATCAAGCAAAAGTCAGGTGCTCCAGTGAAATGAGATTATTGCAAATACGTTCCATGTTTTATTCACATAGTTCTAACCTAAGGCTACACACGTTTTATGAGACTTCTTACACACAATAAACTCTGATGACTGGCACTCATCTCTACATCCTGCCAGCAGACAATGTAATATGGTACTGTTTTGTGACAAGTGCCGATGGGAACTACGAAATCCCAATCTTCTCCACTTACCTCTATTTATTCAGGTTACAGTAAAATTGTTACAGGAGAAGTTAAGCATGAAAACATGGTAACACATTCCAAAATCCGTTTTTCAATTGCCTTATCCAGTCGAATTAGCCTTTAGTGGACATGAACATTTGTCTCCAAAGGCATTTAGTGAAAAGGAAAACAGAATAGGAGAAACAGAATGAACGTTCTATTAACTCCCAGTAGTGGTGTAAAAAAAGACTACACGTTCAGCAGCAGCAAAGTGGATGCCATTTAAATAAATCTCATCTACACTACAAAAATGTAACACTAGTAAAATGGTTAATATTCACTTTAATTAGTTATTAAATGAACTGCAGCTGTAAAGGAATCATAACTTTTATTATATTTAATGTTTTTTTTATTACATATTTTATTTTTGTTTACACATACAACCTGCTTAGACCATCGATTGGTGGAAACCAAGTGTAGTTGCAAACTAAGTGACTCTGTCCTAAATGTACTCAAAAAGTCAACTTTAAAGAGTACTCCGGAGGAAAAAAAAAATTTGATTCAAGCGGTGCAAGAAAATTATACAGATTTGTAAATTACTTCGATTTAACCCCTTAAAGGACATCTGTCACCAATGTGGCCTGCACTAACCTGTCAGTACCCATGACACTGATGAAAATGGTACTTACCTTGTCCCGGTCCATGGGGGGGATCTCCTGTAATCTTCTCCGGTATCTTCACTCCGGGCACTGGCTTGGTGCACAGGCGGAGCTTAACGACGTAACTGCTGCTGCCCGGGACCCAGCAGAAAGCGGCAGCGGATTGGGGCATGGGCCGAGCTTAGTGACGTTACCACTGCTGCTCTCTGCTGGGTCCCGGGTCCTGGGAACAGCAGCGGTTACGTCATTAAGCTCCGCCCATGCCCCAAGCTGGTGCTTGGAGCGAAGATACCGGAGAAGATTACAGGAGATCCCCACCATGGACCGGGACAAGGTAAGTACCGTTGTCATCAGTGTCACCTGCACTATCTGTCGGTACCAACAGGTTAGTGCAGGTGACACTGGAGGCAGATTTCCTTTAAGGACCACGAGTTTTCCGTTTTTGCACTTTCATGTTTTCCTCATCACCTTCTAAAAACCATAATACTTTCAATTTTGCACCTACAGACTCATATGAGGGCTAATATTTTGTGCCACCAATTATACTTTGTAATGACATCAATCGGCGAACCCAGAAAAAAGACGCCAGAAATTGGAGAAAAAAAACGCCATTTTGTAAATTTTGCGGGCTCCCAATTCTACGCAGTGCACTTTCTGGTAAAAATATGACACCATATATTTATTCTGTAGGTCCATACGGTTACAATGATACCCAATTTATATACCGTATTTATCGGCGTATAACACGCACTTTTAAAACCTAAATTTAAGGCAAAAAGTCTGCGTGTTATATGCCGATAAATCTTCTGGTCACCGATTTAAAGTGGCCGCAGCAGCGGCTGCTTGTTAAGTATTAGCAGCGCGGCAGCGGCCACTTTAAATCAGTGACCATCGGTGTCTCCTCCCCGCTCTGGAAAACTGTCACTTGTTTTCTCCTGCACTATCCACAGGTACTGGTGTGGTGGATAGTGCGGGAGACGCTGATTAAAATGAGCCCTACCTTGCCCGGATCTGCCCTACCTTTTAATCAGCGTCTCCCGCACTATCCACCACACTAGTACCTGTGGATAGTGCGGGAGAAAACAAGTGAGTTTTACTTTTCATTTTCTCTCCCTCATCATTCCCCATTTCCTGCTTTTTATAGTTTTGTTTATTTTCCTTACCTGTCTGCGCTTCGGCAGGTCAGGTCAGGTCAGGCGGAGGGTCTTGCGGGCAGTGAAGCAGATAAGTGACGTCCTCTGCCGGCTTCTCTGTGCGGCATCACTCACGCCGCCGAAAAGTGACATCCGTGATGCCGCACAGAGAAGCCGGGAGGGGACGTCATTCATCTGCTTCACTGACCCCGCAGCCCGCAAGACAGCCGAATCGCAGACAAGTAAGGTAAGGGGAAGAGTGGTCTTCTACCTGCAGACCTCCAGATGTTGCAAAACTACAACTCCCAGCATGCCCGGACAGCCAACTGCTGTCCGGGCATGCTGGGAGTTGTAGTTTTGCAACATCTGGAGGTCCGCAGGTTGAAGACCACTAGATGCCATATGAGGAACATGATAGGGGGATGATTAGACGGGGAAATGATGAGGGGGGGGTGATGAGGGGGGAATGATAGGGGACATGATGAGACAGGATGGGGAAATGATGAGGGGGGGAATGAGGGGGGACATGATGAGACAGGGTGGGGGGATGATGAGACAGGGTGGGGGATAATGAGGGGGGAATAATGGGGGACATGATGAGACAGGGTGAGGAAATGATGAGGGGGAATGATGGGGGACATGATGAGACAGGGTGTGGGGATGATTAGGGGGGAATGATGGGGACATGATGAGAAGGGAAATAATGGTGGGGGAGGCACTAAATGCTTAATGTCTGTATGGCTAGTGGTGGTCTATGACAGGGGGAATGATGAGACATGGGGGGTGGCGATGAGAGGGGTAAATGTGGCACAAGGACTGATAAAAGGGAAGGAATGATGTGGCACTGGAGGGGAAAGGACCAAACTGAGGTGCAGAAGAAAACGAAGTTGGGGGGATGATGTGGCATTTAGTCCAAGTAATTTATTTTACATTTTATTTTTTTTTTACTTAAATTTCCCTGTTAAAATGGGGGGTGCGTGTTATACGCCAGTGCGTGTTATACGCCGATAAATACGGTAGGTTTTTCTTTATTTTAGCACTTTAAAAAAATGTATAATTACATGCACGAAAATGAAATTGTCCTATTCTGACCCCTATAACTTTTTAAATGTTTCCATATATGGGGCGGTATGAGTGATCATTTTTTGTGCAATGATCTGAAGTTTTCATCGTTACCATTTTTGTTTTGACGGGACTTTTTAATAATTTTTTTATATATATTTTTTTTAGAGTATTCAAAGTGACCAAAAATACGCAATTTTGGACTTTGGTATTTTTTTACGCACACACCATTGACCATTTGGTTTAATTAACATTATATTTTTATAGTTCGGACATTTATGCACACAGTGATATCACATACTTTTATTTTTATTATGTTTTTTTATATGGAATTTGGGAAAAGGGTGGGTGTTTTAAACTTTTAATAAGGAAGGGGTTAATGTGTTTTTTTTATTTTATTAACTTTTTTTTTTTTTTTTACACTTTATTAGTCCTTAGGGGACTTTTAGGAGGAAACATTTGATTCCTCATACAGATCAATGAGGTGTGTGCTCTTCGCTTCATTGATAAAGCCTGGTCCAGCCAGGCTTTATCAATGCGAGAGCCAGGACCAGCAAGGAAGCAGAGGTATGCCCTCCGGCTACCTCCACAGTGGATCACCCCACTGGACCACCAGGGAGCATTTAAAGGTTTCTTTAAATGCCGCTGTCAGCTTTGACAGTGGCGATCTAAAGGGTTAGATGTCGGCTATTAGCGCCGGCCCTCAGCTACAAGAAGCAGCTGAGGGCCGGCCGGTATAGCGCGGGCTCGAGTCGGGAGCCTGTACCATACCCCGTTAATGGCACAAGGACGTGTATTCACGTCCCTGGTCATTAACCAGTTAAAAATGCTAATCCTTCCAGTACTTATCAGCTGCTGTATGCTCCAGAGGAAGTTGTGTAGTTCTTTCCAATCTGACCTGCTCTCTCCTGACACCTCTGTCTGTGTCAGGAACTGTCCAGAGCAGGAGCAAACCCCTCCTGTTCTGGATAGTTCATGACATGGACAGAGGTGGCAGCAGAGAGCACTGTGTCAGATTGGAAAAAGCTACACAACTCTGGTGCATACAGCAAATGATAAGTACTTGAAAGCTTAAGATTTTTTAATAGAAATAAATTACAAATCTGTATAACTTTCTGGCACTACTTGATTCATTTTTTCCCCTCTGGAGTACACCTTTAACAATGCAACCCTTCCCTTCAACTGTCCCTAACTTTTGCTCCATTCTTTCAGAATGCTTAGGGGTAAGTGGGACTGAAGACAGGTGAATGAAGACAGACAAGTAAGTAGGTTTTGTATCTAACAAATAGGGCCTCATTTACTAAGAGTGTCGGGTTTTTACTAGTGGGAAATGTTGTTTCAGACTTGCAGGATTCTTCTCTATTTACTACAGGGAAAAGTCGGGAACATTTTCTGACCAGCTTTTTCTAGGTGGATATTTCCAGCCATTTATCCACAGGATTTTCTGTGAATTCAATAGTAAATCGGTCGGGTTGTGAAACCACACCCCTTCTCAGACTGGACACGCCCCATTTGCAAGAGATCACGCCCCTTTTCCGGCTTTTCATAGTGCAATGTCGGGTTTGTCAGATTTTCCAGGCGCACACTGTCGCACACTGACGCAGACATGTCTCAGATACACTGCGCCAAAATAGCATGAGGCCCTTCCCAGGAGGCTGCCACACTCCTGGGGAAAAGGCTTAAGGAAACACTGCCTCTTTCCTCTCTCTAGACAACTCAGGAAGCCAGACACACCCAACTGCTCCTGGCTGCTGTATTCCACAGGAAGTGCTCTCTGCTGACACCTCTGTCCATGTCAGGAATTGTCCAGAGTAGGAGAAAATCCCCATAGCAAACCTATCCTGCTCCGGACAGTTCCTGACATGGAAAGAGGTGTCAGAAGAGAGAGCGCTGTTATCAGATAGAAAATAACTACACAACTTCCTCAGCAGCATACAGCAGCTGATAAGTAATGGAAGGAATAAGATTTTTTAATATAAGTAATTTACAAATGTGCTTAACTTTCTGGCACCAGTTTATTTTAAAAATTAGTTTTCCACTGGAGTACCCCTTTAATGTAATGTCCCAGAACAGTATATGAGGTTGGGTATTTGATGTTTTCTGTTACTGTCAAGTGTCTGATGTAAAAATGTCCTTTTTTTTGCGCTAAAATAGTTTTTTTTGCAATTTTCATCGCTGTTTCAGTTTTACTTGCAGATTGCAGCAGACAGTGGCCTCCTGCGTCAGCGAAGTCAACCTGTCCTATAAGCTTCCTACCCTAGTCCACCATTGAGAAAAAAAGTCTACTTCTTTTTCAGCTTTACTCAACAAGTCTACGTATTTGTGAGGATCTTTTCTCATGGCAAAACTCTGCCAGCAAAGAAGGATATCTTAACAGCCACCTCAGGGAAAGCAGCATCCAACTTAAGGAATAGTGACACATTGGAGCACCATTCTAATGCAACCACATGGGTAACCTTTTTTCCTCTTTAATGTAATTTTTATTTAGATTTGCAGTTTTACTTGAATACATACATTGAAAAAAAAGTTGAAAAATTTAAAAATAAAAAGTAAAAAAAAATGAAAAATCCCCTTCCCCAATAAAAATTTCAATTGTCTGTTTTTCCCATTTTACCCCCAAAAAGTGTAATTTTTTTAAATAAACATATTTGGCATTGCTGTGTGTGTAAATGTCCAAACTATCAAAATATAATGTTAATGATCCCGTACGGTGAATGGCGTAAAGGTAAAAAATAAAAAAAAGTCCAAAAATGCAGCTTTTTTGTCACATTTTATTCAATAAAAAATTATCTAAAAGTTTTATATATGCAAATGTGGTATCGATAAAAAGTACAGATGACAGCACAAAGAATTAGCCCTCATACCGCCCAATATACAGAAAAATGAAAAAGTTATAGGTGGTCAAATTAGGGCGATTTTAGATTACTGATTTTGTACAAAAAGTTTTAGATTTTTTTAAAGCGGTACAAAAATATAAAACTATCTAGCCATGGGTATCATTTTAATTGTATTGACCCACAGAATAAAGAACACATGCAATTGTTATCGTAAAGTGTAAAGTGTGAAAACAAAACCCTCCAAAATGTGCAAAATTGTGGTTTTCATTAAAATTTCCTCCCTAAAAATTTTTTTGGGGGTTTGCCGTACACTTTATGGTAAAATGAGAGATTTCATTACAAATTACAATTGGTCACACAAAAAACAAGCCCTTATATGGGTCTGTAGATGGAAATATAAAAGTTATGGATTTTAGAAGGCAAGGAGGAAAAAACGAAAACGCAAAAATAAAATTGGCCTGGTCCTTAAGGTTAAAATGGGCTTGGTCCTTAACCCCTTAACGACGCAGGACGTATATTTACGTCCTGCGCCGGCTCCCGCGATATGAAGCGGGATCGCGCCGCGATCCCGCATCATATCGCGTGGGACCCGGCGCTAATCAACGGCCGGGACACGCGGCTAATACCACACATCGCCGATCGCGGCGATGTGCGGTATTAACCCTTTAGAAGCGGCAGTCAAAGCTGACCGCCGCTTCTAAAGTGAAACTGAAAGTATCCCGGCTGCTCAGTCGGGCTGTTCGGGACCGCCGCGGTGAAATCGCGGCGTCCCGAACAGCTGATCGGACACCGGGAGGGCTCTTACCTGCCTCCTCGGTGTCCGATCGACGAATGACTGCTCCGTGCCTGAGATCCAGGCAGGAGCAGTCAAGCGTCGATAATGCTGATCACAGGCGTGTTAATACACGCCTGTGATCAGGATGAAAGATCAGTGTGTGCAGTGTTATAGGTCCCTATGGGACCTATAACACTGCAAAAAAAAAGTAAAAAAAAAGTGTTAATAAAGGTCATTTAACCCCTTCCCTAAGAAAAGTTTGAATCACCCCCCTTTTCCCATGAGAAAAATAAAACAGTGTAAAAAAAATAAATAAATAAACATATGTGGTATCGCCGCGTGCGTAAATGTCCGAACTATAAAAATATATCATTAATTAAGCCGTACGGTCAATGGCGTACGCGCAAAAAAATTCCAAAGTCCAAAAAAGCGTATTTTGGTAACTTTTTATAACATTAAAAAATGAATAAAAAGTGATCAAAAAGTCAGATCAAAACAAAAATCATACCAATAAAAACTTCAGATCACGGCGCAAAAAATGAGTCCTCATACCGCCCCGTACGTGGAAAAATAAAAAAGTTATAGGGGTCAGAAGATGACATTTTTAAACGTATAAATTTTCCTGCATGTAGTTATGATTTTTTCCAGAAGTGCGACAAAATCAAACCTATATAAGTAGGGTATCATTTTAACCGTATGGACCTACAGAATAATGATAAGGTGTAATTTTTACCGAAATATGCACTGCGTAGAAACGGAAGCCCCCAAAAGTTACAAAATGGCGTTTTTTTTTCGATTTTGTCGCACAATGATTTTTTTTTCCGTTTCACCGTGCATTTTTGGGTAAAATGACTAATGTCACTGCAAAGTAGAATTGGCGACGCAAAAAATAAGCCATAATATGGATTTTTAGGTGGAAAATTGAAAGGGTTATGATTTTTTAAAGGTAAGGAGGAAAAAACGAAAGTGCAAAAACGGAAAAACCCTGAGTCCTTAAGGGGTTAAGGGGTTAAAAAATTTGGACTTTTTGTTTTGCCTTCTCCATACTCGCTCACTCCTTCTCCCTATACAAAGCATGACATTGTTGTATATACACCTTCATAGCCTTTAATCATAGAGTTTGTTTGTTTTCCAGAGGCTTGTTATCAAAGTTCGTACAGCTATGGCTATGTGACATACTGGGTGTCTCATATCTGCTGGCAATTTGTCTATGTCCATATTTAATATTATGTAATCTGGGTTGACAATAGTGTCTTGTTTTGCTACAGTAAGAATCAGTAGTTTGATATCCTCTATCAATTTTGGTAATTTAGGACACTGCCAAAAAACATGATACATTGTTCATCTCTCCCCACATTCACTCCAGCACCGGTCTGAGCAACAAGTTTAGCCAGGGTGTAGTAGCACCTAGTAATTGTCTTGTAATATTCTTCCCTATGGTTAGTGCACGTAGAGGTTTTTTCATGGGTAACCTTTTTACAGCCACCAGTTGTGAACGAGAAAACTAAACTGTTGTAAATTGGTTCCCTGCATCTTTACCATCTTGGGTGCCCAAACTTCCATCTTCCAGTCACAGTAGAAGGGTGAGCCCCAGGGGACCCGCTCACCATGCCACCAAGTGCAGGCCCTTTATTGGAAAAGCTGTATGCTAATTTAGGTTGTCTAGATGGGACTGTGTAACCGTTTGAACCACAAGTGACATAGCAACATAACAAGTATAGAACTACAAGTAACAGCAGACCAACTTCAACACTGACCCCCTGGGCCACCACATTAACATTAGTGGTAAAATAAATAATCAGCACTATAAAGCTGACTATATCTATCAACAGTACATTTCTGATAATCTGACTTTCTTGTAGTGTTGAGCGCGAATATTCGAAATGTGAATTATTACTGCAAATATCGGCACTTCGCGATTTCACGAATATTTAGAATATAGTCATATATATTCGTAATGACGAATATTCATTTTTTTTGTTTTTGCGAATATATGTGAATATATTGTCATAAGGTGAAAGGTGTGGTCATGGAAGGACTGTATGTGTCACAAAGGTTCCTGGCCTTGGTGTGGTGAGGCAAGAGCCGGTATTTTTTAGTATCTGTGCTGCTGTGGAGTTGTAGCAGACAGTGCCAGGAGGGCTGTATGTGTGGAGTCTCCTCGTGATAGCTCCAAGAGAGGGAGCTGCTGGACAGCCTGGCTGGGGCCTGTAGAAGACGTGTGAACCTGCGTGGCGTGAACGCAGGTGTGAACAGACACTAAGGAATTCAAGGTGGACTTTTGTTGTGTTTTCCAGTTGGTCTGAGCTAAAAGACTGTTTGCTGTATGCTCAAGTGTGAATAAAACACTGGACTTAAAATGCTGTCTCCTTACCTCTATACTGCTAACCGCACCTCACTGCAAGAGCGAGTCATCACAATATGCGTATATGCGAATATGCAAATATTTGCGAATAAAGGCACTTTCATTCAGAGGACACTGATCCCTCCCTTCTTTTAGGTGAAAGATACAATTGCGCATGCGCACTATGCGAATTTCATTACACATTTTTACATGAAAAAAAATGAACATAGCGAATAATCATCCATATATTCGTGAAATATCAGGAATTTGAATATGGCCTATACCGCTCATCACTACTTTCTTGGACCTTTAACATTACCAACTATGGGAAAATCTTATGTACCTATATACACATAAATCTACACACTCATACTCATGTAACCTCATATGCATTTTAGTTGCTAAAGCATGTTTCTCTTCTTTATCTCCTTTACCTTTTTAGGCAGTTAGACCGATTTACACTTCTCAATGAGGCCCAATTTGATATGTGGGTTTTAAAGGGAACCCAGTGCAGGTGAATGGGAGACCAATGCGGTCTCTTCTGTGAATTGCACACTGGAGGTGGGCCCGCCAGCTGGATTTGAATATTCATGGGCGCTGGTCACGTGAGCGCTCACGTGACCAATGCCCATGAATATTCAAATCCAGCCGGCAGTCTCACCTCCAGTGCGCAATTCACAGAAGAAAGAAGCCAATCTTCAGAAGGACCAGGTGCCAGACTGCAGGTACATATATGAGTCAGGGACCCCGCATCGGTCTCCCATTCACCTGTACTATAACCCAGTGTATTGGGTTTAGAGTGGTTGAACGGGTGACTGTTTTCCTTTAAAGGAATTTCACCCTTTCAAGCCTAATGACAATGGCCATGGAACAGCCAGCTTCCATTCATTGATCATTGGTTCCGCAATGACATCAACAATGTGAAGAAGCCTCACATTACTACATCACATCTTGGTTTGAGCTGTCTACACCATAAAGCATGCCTATCTTCGTGAATTATTCAATTTAGTCTTCGGTTGGTACTGAGCAAGAAAGAAGCCCTGAATAGAATGCGGGGGCTTCACTGTAGTGCAGGAGAGGCTCGAATCATATTAAACAAGCCTATAAGTGCTGGTGGAAGCGCTCAGTACATCAAAGCTTCTGCCTATCTTTCACAGCAATAAAAATGGCATGTTGGCTGACATCCAAATAATTGAAGAGAGTCCTCAAATCAAAAGCTTTTTAAGAAAACAAAATAAAACTAAAAAAAAGATGTTGTGATGTTCACAATGCAGAGGGATAAATTACAATGCAGCCTTATACCAAGCCAAACAGTAAACAATTGTTCCTCTACTTCACACCATGCTTGTCAAAAAATACTTAAAAAAATGACTTGTAACAGGATAATTACTGTAGGTACCTGCCTCTCCCGCCCCTCCATGAGCAGATAAAATACGCGGATACAGCTCGGGACAGTAACAAAATCATTTCAACACATAATTATAACATCAAAGAGGTAAAAAATCTCTTCAGTTGAAGAGATGACGTTTTAATCCTTTATCAGATTTTCAGATGTGCATTGTGATGAAAATAAGACGAGGAAGTACCCGTCTGATGTTTCCGTTGTGTTGCGCCAATATACTGAGTGTTGTCACGATCTCTCACACTATTCTATATAACTGCTTGGAATAAGGTATACAAATTTTTAGCTCAAAGTACTTGTCTCCTGGGTATGATGGATGTTGCTTTTGTTGCTTTATGATGTGATATGGTCTGTAAATTCTGATATCAGAAAATGGAACTGTAGTGTCAAACTTGACTAGGGCTCTACTTTGGTCAACTCTATATGGAGATAAAGGATGTGGTTGTGGCTCTTGGCTGTTGCATGACAGCAGGGCTCCTGCTCAAACTACTCGGAGCAGAGAAACCCCTTAGATGCATTGCTCAAATTGTGATTGTGGCCTCCAAGTTATTTGACACGATCACCAAGGTGCAAATAGGTTTTCATGGAAGCAGGGGGCCTGATGAAGGCCCCAGATAGGCCATGTATTTATGCCCAGTTGGCTGTGCCTCTGGCAGAGTGGGATAGATCTCCAATCAGCTTTATGTTGTAATTCTTGTATGACTAATAAAACTGAAAAGTAAAGTTTTGCTAAATATAATTTTACTATCTTAAAAATAAAATCTTAAATAAAAATAAAATAAATAAATTAACCTTTTCCCCCTCACAAAATATATATATTTTTTATATGAAACTAAAGATAAAGAAATGTACACGTTTGGTATCGTCCTATACAAATGACCTGAACTATAACATTATCTTAATATTTATCACACATGGAATATGCTTAACTATTAAATGTTTAAAAAAATGCTGCCATTTTTTGTTAATCTGCCTCACAAAAAAACAGAATAGAAATCCAAAGTTGTATGTACACTAAAAGGGTGCAATTTGTCCTGCAAAAAACAAGCTCTCTATGGGTATGTTGGCATAAAGTTATGGCACCACTCTCGAAAGGCAGTGATGAAGAAAAAAATAGGAACATTGCTTGGCCATTAAAGGGTTTAAAAGCCTGCACCTTTTAATAAAATAGATACATCTTGTTCCATTGTATTTTCTTGGGATTAGTAACAGGAAGTGCAGACAATCTCTGCCCCCCACCATCACAACTATGTAGTGCTAAGGAGGAGAATTGGTGTTGTGGGTGTAGTAGTCCCTTAGATATATAGATGGCAATGTCAAGTGGCAGAGTGGCATAGCTAGTCCAATGTTTTCCTATAAGCCCATTCAATCTTTTGTCAAAGTAGTTATTCCTGTTGTGTTAAGTGCAGGAATGACCACTACGGACACTTGGATAAGAAGGAAATAACTTCCATAAATTGTAAGTGCTGTACAAAAGTTGTGCATTTTTGTAAAAGTATAATTTTGTGCATGAAATTTATGTTTTTTTCAGCCTTGTGCAACTTCCACAATTCTTCTGAAAAGTGGGTGTGGCTTACTGCAGTTCAATACGTTGACTATAAGGGTGCATTCCCACGTGGCGTATTTTGCTGCGTATTTGGTGCTGGGTATTTTCCTACCCATTGACTTCAACAGAGAAAATAAAATACGCAGCAGCAAATACGCAGCAAATACGCCGTGTGGGAATGTACCCTAAGGGAGCGTTCACACGGAGTAATTCAAGAGGAATTTACTTGAGTAATTCCTCTTGAATTCTCCGCTCCAAATGAATGTACATCTCCTCTGCCCATTGGCTTTAATGTTATTTCTGCTGGCCTGTTCACACTGCGGAAATTCTGCCCGTAACTTTTTCAGCGTGAATTACTCTTCATTTACTCAGTGTGAACGCACCCTAAGTCATGCCAGAAAATTGTGAATTATAGCAGACATTTATGCTAGCTTCTAGCTGACACACATTGTGATGCATGGACTGTCATAGATGTGCCAAAAAGCACCAGTGCCTTTTAATAAATTTGGGGTATCTCACACCAACATATTTGACCTTAAATGGGTTGTCCAGCAAAGAAGGGTTTTGCCCAGGCTGCCCCCCCCCCAAAAAAAAATAAAAATAAAATAAAAAACAACAGAAAAAACCTGCTATACTCATCACTTACTCTGTCCATGTAGCCTCCAGTATTGCTGCTCCTGGTCTCCACCGGACTCTGCTTCAGTGGATAAGCAGCAATGTCTTGTACCTACCACAGCTCCTGGTCTCCGATGAACTTCACTTCCTGGTGCTGGGGCCCCATATGTCACATTTTTACTTGGCCAATCACTGTCCCACCTCAGCCTGACCAGTACTCTTATGTATTGACTACCACCACCAGAAAAAGGGGCACAGTGGATACCAGTGCCAGAAATACTAGAGGCTACAGGGACCGAATATTTTTATCTTTTCTTTAGGCAGCCTGGGCACATTTGTAGAAAAACCCATTACTCCGGCGAAAGTAAACTTATCCCCTATCCACTGTATAGGGAATGATTAGCTGATCGCGGGGGTTCAACTGCTGGGCCCCCCCACGATATCCAGGACAGGACCCTGGCTCTCTCACTGAGGAGTGCGTGTTGTCTACCCATAGATGACATGCCCTCCATTAATTTCTACACCGATGATGCTCGAGTGCTGTGCTCAGGTATTTTTGGCACTCCCAAAAGATAAAAACAGTGCAAACATTCTTCAGCCAAGCAGGAGAATTGATTCTCTCAAAGGACAAGCTATCAATCAGTGCCTCAAATGCAAGTTATAGGGGGCTTTATATGGGAATCAAGTTATAGAGGTCTGTCCTGGTGATAGACTGTCTTAGAATTATATTACAATGTACTATTCCCTTAAGGGGCACATATGTACTTTTAAAATTACAGTAAGAAGTTATATGTCTCATTAAAAAAGAATAAGAAAATGTGTTATAAATTACATTTAAATAGACAGAACAATAAATACCAAACCTTTATCTCAGCCCAATGATCCCCGCCCTGTAGAATACATTTCCATTGTAATCGATCAATCCATACAGATCTAACCATGACCCCAAGTAGGCCTCTGTGTAGTCATATGGGGGACATTTATCAAAGCATTTAGTAGTTTTTTTTTTTGCTTAAAATTGTCACAAAAAAGTCGCACGTGCGCCTACGCTTGTGCAGTGCCCTAAGCAAAAAATAAAAATCTTGCTTACCAAAGCAAAAAGTGATTTTTGACTTGCAGTGGTAAGAGATTTATCAAGTGCGAAAGTCGCAAAAAAGTCGCATCGCATGAAAAAACCTACTATATTTACTCCAGCTCAGACATGGAGCAGAAAAAGCCACTACCAGAGCAAAAAAAGAAAAATTGCTTAAGTGAAAGAAATGTATCAACAGGCTGAAAGCAGTTGATAAATAAGTCGCACATAAGCAAAAAAAAATTGTAAGAAAAAAATAACTAAAAAAGGGAATACATTGGCAAACATTGATAAATGTCCCCCATAGTGAGGAGTAGAGCAAAATACAGTATTATGTCATGCTGTATCAGCATATTAGATCAGTAATAAATAATGCTGCCACATATTTACCAGGTGGATGTACTGGTCTGATGCTGGTTACTATAATCAGGCCCTGCTGGCCACCGTGTTATTTATAACGAAGGATGTCGATTTGACAGTGTGTGACTGGGTCAGCAGGAAACAGGCAGTAGATGAATGTAGATCAGATTATTGTGAATTAATGATTCCTTCTCACTCGTCTGCTTGTCCTTGTGAACAGTCACACGCGCTGTCACATTGCGCTATGATGATAGGAAACCTACACTGAGTAAAAGATGTAAAATAGCTATAGAGAAACCAACTGGATAACTGGTAGGCTCTTTTCCAAGGATATAAGTCGTAAGCAAAAAAAAAAATATAAAGTAAAAGTAATATTATTTTGTTGCGTATCCTACACATTTTCAGAGATTTCCGAGCTAAATCCGCAGAAAAAATAGACATCTGTCTGCAGATGACCGAATCGGGATTTCTGCCGGAAATTTCACTGTGTGCACAGTGCAGACCAACCAAAAATGGAGATCTCAGTCCACAGCCCAGAATAGATTCAAACCCAAACTTCTAAATTTGTTCAGACCCCAGTCAAAAGCCTTAAATTAATCCAGACTCCAGATTAGACTACACAGTTAGTACAGGGACCCCAACGCTTATTTACACCCAACATGATTAAGGTGCACCACTGAACTGCCATTGCAGTAAGCCTATTAGGCCATTATTAGTTTACTACTGACAGGCAATAATGCTTTCATCGACTGCGTGTGCTAAAGTGTTTAATCAACACAAGTGAAATACATAGATTATATATAGATTATTTCATTATAAAAAGATAAATTAAGGTTATTATTAAAACAAAAGTGCTCAGTAAAAAAACAAAACATACATAAATGGTATTGTTAAAATTGCTGCTACCCAAAAAAAACAAACAAACAAAAAAATACAAGTTATTTAACGAATAATTTTAATCTATCCCAAAATGGTACAAAAAAAATATTACTCATCCGGGAAATATGGCTACATTAACATTAAAATAAAAAAGGACAATAGACTATTGTAAACAACCAGTATAGGAGAGATTTCACACACAGTGTTTTGTGGTAGTTTTTTTTTTATTTCATTTTTGAGCCAAAGCCAGGAGTGGATCTACCAGAAAGGAGAAGAATAAATCCTTCCTTCATATTTTCCATCTTTTGAATCCAGGAATCTACTTTTACCACAACAACTTCAAAAATAGCTGTGTGTGAAAGTCCTAAAATACATAGTTGGAATTGTCGTAATTGTACCAACCTATAGAGTAAAAATAACACCTTATTAACTCCATAACGACGAAGGACGTATATTCACTTTTTTTTTACCATTAAAACATGAATAAAAAGTGATCAAAAAGTTTGATCAAAACAAAATTGGCACCGATAAAAACTTCAGATCACGGCGCATAAAATGAGCCCTCATACCGCCCTGTATGTGGAAAAATTAAAATAGATATAGGGGTCAGAACAGGACATTTTTAAACGTATATATTTTCCTGCATGTAGTTATGATTTTTTCCAGAAGTACGACAAAATTAAACCTATATAAGTAGGGGATCATTTTAACCGTATGGACCTAAAGAATAAAGATAAGGTGTCATTTTTACAGAAATATGCACTGCGTAGAAACGGATGCCCCCAAAAGTTACAAAATAGCGTTTTTTCTTCGATTTTGTCGCACAATGATTTTTTTCCATATCGCCGTGGATTTTTGGGTAAAATGACTAATGTCACTGCAAAGTAAAATTGGTGATGCAAAAAATAAGCCATAATATGGATTTTTGGGTTGAAAATTGAAAGGGTTATGATTTTTAAAAGGTAAGGAGGAAAAAACGAAAATGCAAAAACGGAAAAACCCTGCGTCCTTAAGGGGTTAAAAGGGTATTCCAGGAAAAACTTTTTTTTTATATATCAACTGGCTCTAGAAAGTTAAACAGATTTGTAAATTACTTCTATTAAAAATAATTTCTAATAATTTCTAATAATTATCAGTTGCTGAAGTTGAGTTGTTCTTTTCTGTCTGACAACGGGGCTCTCTGCTGACATCTCTGCTTGTCTCGGGGACTGCTCAGTGCAGAATAGGTTTGCTATGGAAATTTGCTTCTACTCCGGAGACAAGTGTAATCAGAGAACACTTAGACAGAAAAGAACAACTCAACTTCAGCAGCTCATTAGTACTGAAAGGATTAAAATTTTAAATAGAAGTAATTTACAAATTTGAAAAAAAAGGGGTGTATGTGCAGCTCACAATTATTAATACACACCGAGGTCAAACTAGGGCATGCAACTATACCTTAATTGCTCAAACAAGGGAAAACCAATAGTAAAAAAATTGCCCGGACCTTCTAAGTGAGTAAGTATAATTAAAAGTATTTGGATAAATAATTCTCAGGATCGTGCTTCAATGATAATAATATAAACAATTTATTAAAATGAGATAAATAAACTATGATTAGTTACTTGTCACAGGACCCATGTGAGAAGAACATATACAATTAAAACAACCATTCAATAATAATTGTGCATAAAATGAAATAAGAATAACATAAATTATGACAATATCACTGGCATAGATTTAGTTTCTAATGTGCAGCTGGTGTTCGTCCGCTGGTATGCAGGCACCGACTGTACAAAACAAGCAAAATGTAGCTGAAAGGTGCCTAAGTAATAGTTTCCCTCTTTAAATGTTCAGATAAAAATGTATCCTTGTAATAATTAGACAATCTGCAACAGTTTCAAATTTATGTTACCGATCCTTATAGTGGCAACCTGGGTAGGAGGCGTTTTTACCGCAATGTCTAGGTGGTGTTGGTACACTGGGTCCTCTGTCCAACGTTCCAGATGGTAACGGTGTGATCCAGTAAGGTCCTGGTAGGAGCGGTGGCGATCACTTCTGACTGATGGCGCTGGCAGGCGCCGATGGTCACAGAACGCCGTGACTACTGAGGAAAGGGTTACATTAAATAACCCTGAAACACGTCTAGTCTTTTGTGCATGACCAATTTATGAATTGTGCCTATATGAATTGTGCCTATATGAATTGTGCCTATCAACCACGGCTGGTTCACCTCTTATGAACTGCTAAAACCATCAGGGCATCCAGTCCGGTATTTGTCCGGTCCAGCCATTGCAAAATATTTCTTGTGCAACAAACCCGGCTCCAGCAGCAGCTGACGTCACACGCCGGCAACACGAGGTGAGCTCCTCGTATCCAGCGCACGGTTCCCGTTTCCATCCAGCCAGCGGTGAGGACTTACCATCTCCAGGGCCTGCCAGCGCCACCGTCCTCCCGGTGTTCTGCCAGCGCCATCAGCCAGAAGTGATCGCCACCGCTCCTACCAGGACCTTGCTGGATCACACCGTTACCATCTGGAACATTGCACAGAGGACCCAGTGTACCAACACCACCTAGACACTGCGGTAACAACGCTTCCTACCCAGGTTGCCACTATAAGGATCGGTAACATAAATTTGAAACTGTTGCAGATTGTCTAATTATTACAAGGATACATTTTATTCTGAACATTTAAAGGCTACCTCTCATCAAATAAACTTTTGATATATTTTAGATTAATGAATGTTGAATAACTTTCCAATAGCATGTTGATGAAAAATATGCTTCTTTCTATTGTATTTTTCCCGATCAGTCCTGTCAGCAAGCATTTCTGACTCATGCTGGAGTCCTAAACACTCAGAGCTGCCAGCCTGCTTTGTTCACAGCCAAACAGGCTGTGAACAAAGCAGGCTGGCAGCTCTGAGTGTTCTCCTTTGTGAACAAAGCAGACTGGCAGCTCGTAGTGTTTAGGACTCCAGCATGAGTCTGAAATGCTTGCTGCCAGGACTGATAGGGAGACCCCTAGTGGTCATTTCTTCAAAGTGGAAAATTAAATAGAAAGAAGCATATTTTTTAATAACATGAAATTGTAAAGTTATTCTGCATACATTAATCTATAATATATCAAAAGTTTTTTTGATGAGAGGTACCCTTTAAAGAGGGAAACGATTACTTAGGCACCTTTCAGCTACATTTTGCTTGTTTTGTACAGTCGGTGCCTGCATACCAGCGGACGAACACCAGCTGCACATTAGAAACTAAATCTATGCCAGTGATATTGTCATAATTTATGTTATTCTTATTTCATTTTATGCACAATTATTATTGAAGGGTTGTTTTTATTATATATGTTCTTCTCACATGGGCCCTGTGAGAAGTAACTAATCATAGTTTATTTATCTCATTTTAATAAATTGTTTATATTATTATCATTGAAGCATGATCCTGATAATTATTTATCCAAATACTTTTAATTATACTTACTCACTTAGAAGGTTTAACTTTCTGGAGCCAGTTGATATATAAAAAAAAGTTTTTTCCAGGATAACCCCTTTAATGGTAAACAGTGCAAAATTTTAAATGCAAATCAACAATGGCTGAAGTTGTGGCTCTTGAAATGTGGCAACCTCTCTTTTGAATAAAATGTAATATTTATGTACAAAATGAGTAAACATAAAAAAAACTATTAGAGATAAGCGAAACTTTCAGTTTGGTTCTGCCAGTTTGCCGACCTATGTCAAAAAATTCTGATTCTGACTGAACTAGTTCTGTCCAAACCTGTACGTCACCAATAGCCCAAAGATGTGTGCATTACACTGTTTAAGGGCCCTAAAAGCCCAGTATAACACTGTCAGATCACCTAGGAGTGTAGTTATGTACTTCTGAGCTGTTTTTAAGGCAAAGTTAATTTCATCGTTACAGCAATATGTATGGCTATGGGGAAACGGATGGTACCCGGTGGTAAATAACAGGTTGAATAAAAAAGGCTGCACTGATGGATTTTTCATACTTTTTAAAATTAAAGAGGTACTCCAGTGGAAAACATTTACAATTACTTCTATTTAAAAATCTTAAGCCTTCTAGTACTTATCAGCTGCTGTATACTGCAGAGGAAGTTCTTTTCTTTTTTAATTTCTGTTATGTGTGTCCACATCTCTGTCCATTTTAAGAACTGCCCAGAGCAGGATAAGTTTTCAATGGGGATTTGTTCCTGCTATGGACAGTTCCTGACATGGACAGAGGTGTCAGCAGAGAGCACTGTAGTCAGACAGAAAGGAAATTCTAAAAAAAAAATAACTTCCTCTGTAGTATACAGCAGCCAATAAGTACTGGAAGGATTAAGATTTTTAAATAGAAGTAATTTACAAATCTGTTTAATTTTCTGGCACCAGTTGATTTAAAAGAAAACATTTCCCACCGGAGTACCCCTTTAATGTCCAAAAATATCCCTTTTGGAAGCAGATGCCTGCCTGTGTTATATGCACACAGAGGGGTCAGAATTTTCCTTATTTAGAAGGAGGCTGAAAAGGTTTTGTGCCTTAAAAGTGAATATGCAGTGGATTTTTACAAGCTATAAAATGATTCCCATTTTGGATTGGCATCCTAGAAAGTGCACATAAGTGACATAAACCGTCTATGTTGCTTTTCACAATTAGTGTAAAACAAAAGAAAAACTTGCACTTAACTCCCAATTACATGAGATTTTGCACAGACTTAAAGGGGTACTCTGGCGCTTAGACATCTTATCCCCTATCCAAAGGAGTTCACGGGGCCAGAGCGTTGTAACGTCAAGGCTCCGCCCTGTGTGTCATCACGCTCCGCCCCCTCAATGCAAGCCTATGGGAGGGGGCGTGACAGCTGCGGCCCCGTGATCATCAGTAATCAGACCTGGAGCGAACACGCTCCGGGGACAGATTTTAAATGGGGTGCGGCGTGCAAGATCACGTGGGTCCCCAGCGGCGGGACCCCCGCGATCAGGCATCTTATCCCCTATCCTTTGGATAGGAGATAAGATGTCTAAGCGCCGGAGTACCCCTTTAACATCTTTTATAGTGGCTCTGACATCACCCCTATATTGCCTGCTGATTGGTTGGGAGTGCTTTTTAAAAGGCATCATGGGATTCAGTCATGTCAGCTGAACTTTTAGCAAAGTTAGGTTGTAAGCGTTCGGTTTATTTATCTCTAACAACTATACATAGCTTTAATCATTATATTCATGCCAATCTACAGAGTTAAGTTGACACATTATTTATGTTTTAGAATGAATTGTAAAAAGAACAATGGTGAAACTGCTGTTGTTTTTACATTTTCCAGAAAGATATTATAAAGCCAATCATTATGTTATATGTTCTCCAAAATGATACCATTGCAAGGTCAGCATGCAGTACAAAAATACAGCATGCACTATACACACAACAGACACTATACAAGTCCCAAGCTTAGTCCCGAACAGGTGCATTCCCAGAGAGTGATGGACGTTTTACGCTATGCGCTTGTTCTGGCTCATATCTGCCTCTTGTCTGCTGTACTCCCATAAGGGAACATAGCACAGCATTGATCAATGTTATCGGCGTTCTACTTGTACAGGCTGCCTGCACATATCAAGTGCTGATTGAATGACATGGAGGTAGGTATGGACCCTCCCACCCATCCTCTCAGCTGATCAGGACTCCATGAATAACGTCTTCTCTATAGCGAGGAGAATACACAATGATATCAGTGATTACAGGTGACGTCTTCTCTATAGTGAGGAGAATACAGAATTATATCAGACTACAGGTGACGTCTTCTCTATAGTGAGGAGAATACAGAATTATATCAGACTACAGGTGACGTCTTCTCTATAGTGAGGAGAGTACAGACTATCAGTGATTACAGGTGACGTCTTCTCTATAGTGAGGAGAATACTGATTGATATCAGGGACTATACGTGACGTCTTCTCTATAGTCTTTCCTTATCTAATTCAGAAGGAACATACCGCCAGGACTTGTTCCAGCTAAATTTTCTTTCTGCAGAATGTGCCGCCCAGATGACTCCTTACTATGTCAGTGGATTCTGACACTCTATTTGAAAACAATTATTATTTTAAGGCTAGGTTTTTTTTTCCTGCATTTTTTTCTTTTCTTAATTTAAGTGGAAATTGCACTTTTGGCCCCTTTGGCGTTTTTTTCAAAATTTGTTGGGTACAAAAAAAAGGAAAGAAAAGGATGCAATAAGGATGGGAATAAAGTGTGTGTGTTTCACTTTTTTTTCTCTATTTTTAAAATTTTTTTAGGTAGTACTGCTACTCCCAGGATGGAACAGACTGTTCCATGATGGGAGTAGTAGTACCTGTACTAATAGACATATTGCCCGATGCGATCGTCCATAATATTGCAGAGATGTGGAGTGGCTCTATACAGCGCTTACATCTCTGCTCTGTACTATGGCCAGTGATGTGAATAGAACATCAGTCGTTCATATTTTCCACCCATGGTGGGGATTGGCTGGATGGTTGCAGCCAATCACAGCTCTCAGAGGGAAATATAATGAGTGATGTTCTATTCATATCAATGGCCGGAGTATAGTGCAGAGAACCGGAGCACAGGAGGAAGCCGCTCCGCATCTCTGAAATAGATCGGACAATCGCATCGAGTGTTTGGAGTGACACCCGCTGTGATCTGTCCTTAACTGCAGGTATTACTACTCCCAACATGTAGCACACTCTGCTCCATGTGGGGAGTTGTAGTACCTGCATTAATAGACAGATCACAACGAGTGTAACTTCTGACACCTGTTGCGATCTGTCTATTAATGCAGGTACAACAGCTCCCAGCATTGAGCAGAATGTTCTCCATGCTGGGAGCTGTAGTACCTGCAGTTAAGGAAAGATCACAGCGGATGTCACTCCTGACACCCGCTATGATCCTCCTGTATAATGTATAGATGCTACCGGACGCTCTTCTATTGTCCCCTGCACTGACATATATATACCTATTCATATTTCCCACAGAGATTTGTGATTGGCTGGAACCATCTGGCCAATCTGGCCTAATGTGGGGAACCTGCTACCACATTAGGTAGCAGGTTCCTCACATTAGGTAGCAGTTTTCCCACATTAGATAGCCATTTCCCCACATTAGGTAGCAGGTTCCCCACATTAGGTAGCAGTTTCCCCACATTAGGTAGCATGTTCCCCACAATAGGTAGCCTGTCCCAGCACCTGCCTCTCAGCACACCCCCATGCTCATGACTGAGTGTCCACTTGACCACTTGAAAAGGGAAGGACTGCAGTTCCACAACTTTGACAGAAGCACATTCAGCTTCTGCACAGTTGGATGAGTGGGTGCATACTGCTATAAGTTGCAGTAGTATAAATGCTCGTACTTTTATTTTCAAATCCAGCTGTCAGTCTGCCGCAAGGCCAGCAACCGCCTGTCCCAGCCCCCTCAGCGCCCCCCCCCCCCCCCATGCTTATGACTTAGTTTTCCGGGTGCCCGAAGCGTTTACTTTGAAAAAATACTGTAGATTTTCGAGTACTGTGTCAGTTTGTAGGCCTGACCCGGATACAGGCATGACCCAGGAGGGCTACTGGGTAGATCACGCAGGAATCAAATGCTTGTCGAAAATACCAAGCCATGCACGTGTAAGTAAGCATGGTTGGTACTGCGACACTGCGTATCAAACTTTGAATGTTTCATTTAATCAGTTATGGTTTAATTTTTTCTCTCCAACCTGTTTCTTTGGATTCTTGTGGTAATTCCAGATATAACATATCAGGATTAGCGATGAGCAAATTTAATGAAAATTTTTAATTCTTCGATTAGCCTAATCTAACAGATCTAACAAAAATTTGGTTAGATCCGAATTTATTTGGGTCGAATAGCTGAACAAAAACTGACATGAGCCAGTGGAGACCAAATGGTGGCAGAATGACACAGCCTGGAGGTGGCAGCAACATGAGGAGCCTGGATGTGGAAGAAGTATAAGGAGACCATATGGCGGCACACTGACACAATCTGGAGGTGGCGGCAGCCTAATTAGGCCACAGAGCGTCACAATTTTCGAGTAGTGTGTCAGTTTGTACTCCCTCTCAGTGGTGCAGGCCTGAACTGGGAGAGCTACTGGGTAGATCCTGCCGGTATCAAATGCTTTTCGATATCAAGCCATGCACGAGTAAGTAAGCATGGCTGGTACTGCGGAACTGCGTATCAAACTTTGAATGTTTTATTTAATCAGTTATGGTTTAGTTTTCTTGCTCTAACCTGTTTCTTTGGATTCTCGTGGAGATAATATTTGATGACTAGCAATTAGAGATGAGCGAATCGAAGTTGACAAACCCGAATTCGTTACGAATTTCATGACAAATTCGATTTGCAACGAATACGAATATCGCAGCGATTCTATCACGCAAATCGCTTCATTAAACTCCATTTTACAGCGTTCCAGGCTATTGGAGACCTAAGATGGCGGATCCACATGTGAGTACATGGGGCAGGGGATTATGGGAGGGCAGGAAACAGTGGCGGGAATGAAGGTAGGCGGGCTGACCCTGAATCACATGTGAAATGCAGCCTATCAGTGTTCATTGACCCCTGTGATGTCACAGCCCCTATATAATCGGCGGCCATCTTGCCTCTCTTCATTTCATCTATGCACTCAGATAGAGAGGACGGGACTGTGTGTGTGTGAATAGCTCATACCACAGCGTTACACTGCAACTGCTAGTCACATCAACATTAGGGAAAGACAGGAGTGCAGAGTGCTTTGCTGTTACACTGAGAAGGATCATTGATAGCTAAACCTCCTATTCACGTTATTGAGCATTGCAGCAGAGAGGGGCATATAGCTGTCAGCTGCCTCATACAGATCTCCAAGTTGCCTGAACTTTCTGAAGCATCTTATCTCCTAATTTTTCAGCCCAATTGAGTTTTTTGTTTTATTTTTGCTCCACAAATCTTCTGCTGCTCAGAATTGTGTGACAGAGTCTACAGTCGGTGGGTTCCTCAGACACAACCCTCAGTTGGCATGGCCCGGAAGAAGTCCCTGTCCTCCCATTGCCTTTGTCCTATGCTGTTCCCTCTCCTAAAGAAGTATCTTATGCTGTGGGTTCAGCTCCACTATTTACTGAGGACGATCTATTAGAGGACAGTCAGACGCTACTGGACAGCCAAGAAGAGGAGGAGACATGCGCCGCTTGCTCCGCTAAGTGGCCAAGTATTGATGCGGAGAGTGACGTGGGAGGCGGTGTTGCAAGTGTTCAGGGTCCTGAAGCAGACACTGTTGGGGAACCTAAGGAGGACATCAGTGACTTGCACACACCTGTTGATGATGGGAGCCGGGTGCAGAAGGGGCTTCATCATCATCAGGAGAAGAGAGTTGCAGGTTGCCCTTGAGGCAGCAAGGCGGTAGCACGGTTGGCAGTCAGCGTGGTGGCAGTAGTGGAAATTCAGGAGCCAAACGTGCCTGGGGAAGACCACCTGCTTCGCGGCAGCCTACCTTTCCGGGAGATAGTGGAACAGGTGTTCCTGGAGACGGCGCCAGTAGCAGTCAATTAGTGCGGACTGCGGGTGGGAAAATCAGCTACTCGGCGGTGTGGAAGTTTTTCATAAGGCATCCAGAGGAGGTTCACGTAGCCACATGCAAGATCTGTCGGCAGAAGGTGAAGCGTGGCCAGGGTCCCAATGTCGGCACCACGGCCCTGCGTCAACACATGCTTCGCCACCATAAAGCGGCCTGGGAGAACCGTGGCTCCGATGTAGTGGTCCAGCCTGCTGCATCACCCAGTGGCCATCCGCTCCCACCTTCATCCAGCCAAGGCTCCACCACCTCAGCCGAAGGGAGCTGGGTGTCAAACCCTCCTTCTGTCGCTCCTGTTTCTCCCGCTTTTAGTCAGCCATTCCTCCAACAATCTATCGGTGAAGCCATGTCTTAGAGACAACAGTATGCGCCCACTCATCCAACGGCGCAGAAGTTGAATGTGCTCCTGTCCAAGTTGCTGGTGTTGCAGTCCCTCCCTTTTCAAGTGGTGGACTCTGCACCTTTCAGAGAATTGATGGCTTGTGCCGAGCCGAGGTGGAGAGCCATCATTTCTTTGCAGAGAAGGCAGTACCAGCCCTGCATAAGTTTGTACAAGAGAAGGTGGGCCAGTCCTTGAGCCTGTCGGTGTGTTCAAAAGTACACGGCAGTGCCGACGTGTGGAGCTGTCGCTACGGGCAGGGACAATACTTTTCTTTTACGGCCCACTGGGTAAATGTGGTTCCTGCACAGCCACAACAGCAGCTTGGACAGGTCACACCGCTTCCTCCTCCACGCTCTCGCTCCCAGGCAGTTGGTCCTGTTACAGTGTGCGACGCCGCCTCCTCATCCTCCACCGTGTCCTCGGCCTCCACTGCATGGCCAAATCTCGGTGGCCCTTCATCGTACCATGTGTGTAGAGCACGGCAGTGTCAAGCTGTTCTTCACATGGTTTGCCTTGGCGAATGGAGTCACACAGGGGAGGAACTGCTAAAGTTCATTCGTAAAGAAATCCGAGTATGGCTTACTCCACAAAATCTGGAAATGGGAACCATGGTGACCGACAAGGGGAAGAACATTGTGTCCGCGCTGCGACAAGGAAGTGTGAAACATGCACCCTGCATGGCACACATGTTGAATCTGGTTGTCAAGCACTTCCTCAAGTCTTCACCCCATTTGCAAAACATCCTGAAAATGGCAAGGAAACTGTGCATGCACTTCAGCCACTCGTATACCGCAAAGCACACCTTTCTTGAGCTGCAGCGTCAGAACAGTATCCCACAACATAGTCTTATTTGTGACGTTGCCACACGTTGGAATTCCACCCTCCATATGTTGGACAGACTATACGAACAAAGAAAAGCCATCAACGATTTCTTGATGATCCAAGCAGATAGGAGTACTCCCCTGTGTAACTTCAATGTAAACCAGTGGCAGCTCATACGTGACACCTGCCGTTTGTAGTGTTGCTCGCGAATATTTGCAATTCGAATTTTATTCGCAAATATCGCATATTCGCGAATGTTCGCAAATATAGCACTATATATTCGCAATTACGAATATTTTTTTTTTTTTTTTTTTGCACAGTACACATCACAGTGATCATCCCTCTCTGCTTCCTAATACTACTGTGTGAGACTGGCGTGCAAATTTTCGCATATGCGAATTTTCGCTTCTGCTAATTGTTGCATATGCTAATTTTCACATATGCTAATTTTCTTATATGCAAATTTTCTCTTATGTAAATTTTCGCATATGCGAACTTTCGCTTATGCTAATTTTCACATATGCTAATTTTCTTATATGCGAATTTTATCTTATGTTAATTTTCGCATATGCGAATGTTCGCATATGCGAACATTAACACGAATATTACGAATATGCGAATTTAGCAAATATATGACGAATATTCGTCCATATATTCGCGAAATATCGCAAATTCGAATATGGCCTATGCCGCTCATCACTAGCCGTTTGCTGAGGCCCTTTGTGAAAGACACATTATTTGTGAGTCGCCTGGATTACGCCATGAACGACCTAATTCCACTCCTACATTTCCTACAACAAATGATTGAAACCATGGCTGGTCATGGCAATGGAGACGTTGCGCCTACATCTCAAGGCTACATGAGCCCTGTGGGGGCTGAACTGGAGGAGGAGGAGGATGATGAGGGGCAGAGCAGAGCACAGTTTAGGTTGGATGAGAAGGCCGGTGTTTCTAGTCATCGGACAGGAGAGGAGGAGCAGGAGCAGCCAGAGGAGCTGGAGGGTTATGAAAAAGTTGAGACAGAGGACCCCGACACACCGTGGCAGTATGCAGTGGAGATGGAGGCAGGTAGTCCCTCCGAGTCATTGGTGTAAATGGCACTATGCATGCTCAGTTGCTTGCGTAGTGACCCCCGAATTGTCAAAATTCGTCAGCGGGTTGACTTCTGGATCTCCACCTTATTAGACCCCCGCTACCGTCCCAAAATGTGGGCCTTTTTTGCACCCACTGAGAGGGAGGACAAACTGACCTACTACAGAGAGATTCTACGTAGTCAGTTGGCTGATGCCTATCGGCCACATGGTCCATCCACTCGCAGGTCTGACTCGGGGGGCCCTCTGCCCTCACCTTCCACTGCCATGGCTGCTGGGGAGGGGAGGGGTGGCATGAGCAGTACCAGCTCAATCAGCAGCAGCCTGAGTCTACAGTCGCTGATGAGTAGCTTTCTTCACCCGCATAGTGAAGCAACTCATCAGCAGCAGGTAGACATGGAGCAGGACCTGAACCAGCAGGTGGTGGCATACCTTGAGATGGCCATGCCAACAACCATTGAAGATCCGCTGGACTTCTGGGCAGCCGGACTTGATTTATGGCCGCAACTAGCAGAGTTTGCCCTGATAAAGCTGTCCTGCCCGGCCAGTAGTGTGCCATCAGAGCGGGTGTTTAGTGCCATAATCACCCCAAGGCGAACTCGTCTGTCCACTCAAAATGTGGAGAGACTGACGTTTGTGAAGATGAATCAGGGATGGATCAGCCAGGATTTCCAGCCACCAATGCCAGATGCCTCAGAGTAGATTGACCATGCTGCTACACCATCATTTCCCAATTATGGTTGGTTATGAAACCCTCTTGGGTCATCAATTAGGGTTATGAAACCTTCTTTGGTACTGCGAATGCCTGCTCCTGACTCATCCTGTGTCTTTCAGGAACTACTTGCCTCCCTGATGCCTCAGGCCTTGGGCCTTCAATTTTTGGATGTTTAGCAGTAGCTACATACATGCTTAATGCAAATTTCAACATTGATCTTTAAATGTAAGGGGTTGGTTATGAAACCCTCTTGGGTACTGCGAATGACTGCTCCTGACTCATTCTGTGTCTTTCAGGAACTACTTGCCTCCCTGATGCCTCAGGTCTTGGGCCTTCAATTTTTGAATGTTTAGCAGTAGCTAAATACATGCTTAATGCAAATTTCAACATTGATCTTTAACCCCTTAAGGACACAGGGCGTAAATGTACGTCCTGGTGAGGTGGTACTTAACGCACCAGGACGTACATTTACGTCCTATGCATAACCGCGGGCATCGGAGCGATGCCCGTGTCATGCGCGGCTGATCCCGGCTGCTGATTGCAGCCAGGGACCCGCCGGCAATGGCCGACGCCCGCGATCTCGCGGGCGTCCGCCATTAACCCCTATACAGATCCCGGCATCTGCGGCAGTGCGCGATTTGAATGAATGATCGGATCGTCCGCAGCGCTGCTGCGGGGATCCGATCATTCATAACGCCGCACGGAGGTCCCCTCTCCTTCCTCCGTCCGGCTCCCGGCATCTCCTGCTCTGGTCTGTGATCGAGCAGACCAGAGCAGAAGATCACCGAAAACACTGATCTGTTCTATGTCCTATACATAGAACAGATCAGTATTAGCAATCATGGTATTGCTATGAATAGTCCCCTATGGGGACTATTCAAGTGTAAAAAAAAATCAAAAAAAATGTAAAAGTAAAAAAAAAATGAAAAATTCCCTCCCCCAATAAAAAAGTAAAACGTCCGTTTTTTCCTATTTTACCCCCCAAAAAGCGTAAAAATGTTTTTTTATAGACATATTTAGTATCGCTGCGTGCGTAAATGTCCAAACTATTAAAATAAAATGTTAATGATCCCGTACGGTGAACGGCGTGAACGGAAGAAAAAAAAAGTACAAAATTCCTACTTTTTTTTAATACATTTTATTTAAAAAAAATTTGAAAAAATGTATTAAAAGTTTTTTATATGCAAATGTGGTATCAAAAAAAAGTACAGATCATGGCGCAAAAAATTAGCCCCCATACCGCCGCTTATACGGAAAAATAAAAAAGTTAGAGGTCATCAAAATAAAGGGATTATAAACGTACTAATTTGGTTAAAAAGTTTGTGATTTTTTTTAAGCGCAACAATAATATAAAAGTATATAATAATGGGTATCATTTTAATCGTATTGACCCTCAGAATAAAGAACACACGTCATTTTTACCATAAATTGTACGGCGTGAAAACAAAACCTTCCAAAATTAGCAAAATTGCGTTTTTCGTTTTAATTTCCCCACAAAAAAAGTGTTTTTTGGTTGCGCCATACATTTTATGATATAATGAGTCATGTCATTACAAAGGACAACTGGTGATTACTTGGAAATTGAGGGATTTAGAAAAATTACAGCTACTAATTCCTTACTTAGATATGACAGCTTTCATTCTCAACATGTCAAAAAATCCCTTCCTTTCGGACAATTTGTCCGATTGAAACGGATAAATACCACTACGGAAACATTTGAAATACAGGCAAAACAATTATGGGACAGACTAAAAGAGAGGGGCTACCCTATATCTATCCTGAGTGAGGCACTACTTAAGGTCAGGAAAATACCTCGCAGTCAATTGTTGCATAAAAAACATAAAACACATGATAATGACCGTGCTAAATTAAATACAGAAAATCAAACAAAAAATTTTACGTTTTCCTTTATGTACAGCCCTATGGAAAATAAAATTAGGTCTGCGATACATAAAAATTGGCATATTCTCCAGCAGGATGATATTTTAAGTAAAACACAGTTGAATAAACCATTAATTTCTTTTCGCAGAACTAAGAATATTAGAGATCATATTGTACGAGGTAGATCACAAGATGATACGTCCAAAAATTGGATAGAAAAATCTAAACCACAAGGATGTTTTAAATGTGGACAGTGCAATTTATGTTCTCACATGATACAAACGAAAAACATACATTTAGGGTCACAGAATATTGATATCCATGATTTTGTGACATGTAAATCTACCTATATCGTTTATGCATTAGTTTGTACATGCGGTTTTTACTATATTGGGAAGACCATAAGACCTTTGCATAAAAGAATTAGGGAACACTTTCGTTCACTCACTACTGGAAAAGGCTGCCCAAAAGTAATAGAACATATGAAATATAAACATAATAACAAAGTTGAAGATTTAAAATTCCTAGGATTAAAAACAGTTGCGCCCTTAAAATTTGGTGGAGATAGACACAAATTATTGTTACAAAAAGAATCTGAAATGATTATACTTACAGACGCCATAGGACCACTAGGATTAAACCTACGGGAGGATTTTAATGTATTTCCATAGTGCAGGTGGATGTTGTTAGCATAGGATCTATGTTCACACCTAGCGTTTTAAATACTATGCATTACCTCCGTTAGTGTTACACAGTTTTAGGCGCTGTCATAGCTAAATTAGTAAACACTAATGCTAGTCTCTCTATACCACACACCATATTTGTGCTTTTAACCCTGTAATGTCTAGTTTTCTATTTTTGTATTACCTGGTGTATGTATTTAAGGGGGAAGGGTTAATTGATGTCAGAGGTCACGTGTAAGCGCTCTGTGTAGCGCGAAACCGGTCGACTTACCTGTCGTTGTTGTTGCGTGGACCAGCGATCCCGAATTAAACTTCTTGCTGTTTCCGTGAGTGCCGTCTGCGATCTCTTCTTTCAAGTTTTCTACGCTTATGCTTATGGCGGACTGAGCACCGGACTTGTGGCATTTGGACCTGAAGGTGCAGTGATCCAGTATACTCCGGCAGAATCGTGAGTGCGGCAGTGCCGACATTTCTCCTTCTCCATGTGTTCGCCATACATTTTATGATATAATGAGTGATGTCATTACAAAGGACAACTGGTCGCGCAAAAAACAAGCCCTCATACTAGTCTGTGGATGAAAATATAAAAGAGTTATGATTTTTAGAAGGCGAGGAGGAAAAAATGAAAACGTAAAAATTAAATTGTCTGAGTCCTTAAGGCCAAAATGGGCTGAGTCCTTAAGGGGTTAAATGTAAGGGGTTCGTTATGAAACCCTCTTGGGTACTGCGAATGACTGCTCCTGAATCATTCTGTGTCTTTCAGGAACTACTTGCCTCCCTGATGCCTCAGGCCTTGGGCCTTCAATTTTTGGATGTTTAGCAGTAGCTAAATACATGCTTAATGCAAATTTGAACATTGATCTTTAAATCTAAGGGGTTATGAAACCCTCTTGGGTTCCATGAATGACTGCTCCTGACTCATGCTGTGTCTTTCAGGAAATAATTGCCTCCCTGATGCCTCAGGCCTTGGGCATTAAATTTTTGGAAGTTTAGCAGTAGCTAATACATGCTTTATGCAAATTTCAACAATGATCTTTAAATTCTCGGCGCTCTGCCAGGGCCCTCTCCTACCCCGCCGGGGCCGATCCGAGGACCTCACTAAACCATCCAATCGGTAGTAGAGACCTGCGGTGTGTGCAAAGGGCAGGGACTTAATGAACCCGAGCTTATGACCCGCGCTTAGTTGTGATTCTTATTTCCTGGCAAATAATTGCAATCCCTGGGGGATTGTGAAGCCCTGCTGTGTACTCGTGCATCAGCCAACTCCAGGCTGTGTCATTCAGGCAATATATGGGTTACTGATGCCGCTGTGGGGCCTGGGTCTGGGAATTTCAAATTTTCTCATAGGTAGCACCCGCTATCCAAAATCTTTGGTTTAAATTTCTTAATTCATCTTTTAATCTTAGGGATTGTGAAGGCCTAGTGCCTACTCATGCTGCAGGCAACTCCGGGCTGTGCCATTCATCCACTATATGGTGTCCTTATGCTGCCAACACCTCCACACTGTGCCATTCAGCCACTAAATGGTCTCCTCATGCTGCCAACACCTCCATGCTATGTCATTCAGTCACTATATGGTCTCCTGACACTGATGCCACCAACAGGCTCTGTGATTGTGCTGCTGTGCGGCAGTGATTCTAAAAGCGATGCCGGTAATCTGCATGTTATTCTGAATAACAGTATTATTTCACTAACCCAGCACACTCCATATGCATTTTAGAACACAGCAAAGTGTTCTATACCCCTATAGAGGCTGTATGTAGGCTAGAAATAGCCTTTTTTAATATAGATTTGCCGCAAAAAATCAACAAATTGGCCAAATCGAATTTTTGAAACGTGCGCTCATCTCTACTAGCAATGTTCGAATTTTATACAAAATATCATTTGTCCAATTAGCCAAATTTTCTGCTATTAACCCCTTAAGGAACCAGACAATTTTCACTGTAGGACCCGGCCATTTTTTGCACATCTGACCACTGTCACTTTAAGCATTAATAACTCTGGGATGCTTTTACCTTTCATTCTGATTCCGAGATAGTTTTTTCGTGACTTATTCTACATTATGTCAGTGGTAAAGAAATTTCGATACTTGCATCATTTCTTGGAGAATAATTCCAAAATTTGATGAAAAAATTAAAAATTTTGAATTTTTTTTTACTTTGAAGCTCTCTGCTTATAAAGAAAATGGACATCCCAAATAAATTATATATTGATTCACATATACAATATGTCTACTTTATGTTTTCATCATAAAGTTGACATGTTTTTACTTTTGGAGGACATCACATTATAGCAGCAATTTTCCAAAAAATTTTCAAAATCGAAATTTTTCAGGGACCAGTTCAGTTTTGTAGTGGATTTGAAGGGCCTTCATATTAGAAATACCCCATAAATGACCCCATTATAAAAACTGCACCCCTTAAAGTATTCAAAGTGCCATTCAAAAGTTTTTTTTAACCCTTTAGGTGTTTCACAGAAATAGCAGCAAATTAAAGGAGAAAATTCAAAATTTTCATTTTTTACACTGGCATGTTCTTGTAGAAGAAAAGATAGTAATCTTCAGCTCACCTCCCACTGGTCTTGCACGGATCCTCAGCCTGGCCTGGCTTGATACACGTAGCACAAAAAGAAGAAAGTTGATCCAGCAATTCCACTAAAACATCGATTTATTGGTTATTCAGCAGCATACTACTTATGCTGCTAAATAATCAATAAATCGATGTTTTAGTGGAATTGCTGGATCAACTTTCTTCTTTTTGTGCTACATGTTCTTGTAGACAAAATTTTAGAATTTTTACAAGGGGTAAAAGGAGAGAAATCTTCCTAAAATGTGTAACCCAATTTCTCTTGAGTAAGGAAATACCTCATATGTGTATGTCAAGTGTTCGGCGGGCGCAGTAGAGGGCTCAGAAGGGAAGGAGCGACAATTGGATTTTGGAGAGTGAGTTTTTCTGAAATGGTTTTTGGGGGCATGTCACATTTAAGAAGCCCCTATGGTGCTAGAACAGCAAAAAAAAACAAAAAAAAACAAACACATGGCATACTATTTTGGACACTCAAGGAACGTGACAAGGGGTACAGTGAGCCTTAACACCCCACAGGTGTTTGACGACTTTCCGTTAAATTTGGATGTGTAAATGATTTTTTTTTCCGCTAAAATGCTAGTTTTCCCCAAATGTAAAATTTTTACAAGGGGTAATAGGAGAAAATGCCCCCAAAATTTGTAACCCCATCTCTTCTGAGTATGGAAATACTCCATGTGTGGACGTCAAGTGCTCTGCGGGCGAACTACAATGCTCAGAAGAGAAGGAGTCACATTTGGCTTTTGGAAAGCGAATTTTGCTGAAATGGTTTTTGAGGGGCCTGTCGCATTTAGGAAGCCCCTATGCTGCCAGAACAGCAAAAAAAAAAAAAAAAAAACACATGGCATACTATTTTGGAAACTACACCCCTCAAGGAACGTAACAAGGGGTACGGTGAGCCTCAACACCTCACAGGTGTTTGACGACTTTTTGCTAAAGTTGGACGTATAAATGAATGAAAAAAGAAATTTTTACTAAAATGCTGGTTTTCCCCAAATGTAACATTTTTACAAGGGGTAATAGTAGAAAATGATCCCCAAAATTTGTAACCCCAATTCTTAATAGCATGAAAATACCTCATGTGTGGACGTAAAGTGCTCTGCTGGTGCACTACAAGGCTCAGAAGAGGAGGAGTGCCTTTGAGCTTTTGGGAAACATTTTTTTTGGAATGGATGTCAGGGGTCATGTGCGTTTACAATGTCCCCCGTGTTGCCAGAACAGTGGAACCCCCCCCCCCCCACATGGGACCCTATTTTGGAAACTATGCCCCTCACAGAATTTAATAAGGGGTGCAGTGAGTATTTACACCCCACTGGCGTTTGACAGATCTTTGGAACAGTGGGCTGTGCAAATGAAAAATTAAATTTTTCATTTTCACGGACCACTGTTCCAAAAATCTGTCAGACACCTGTGGGGTATAAATGCTGACTTTACCCCTGATTACATTACTTAAAGGGTGTAGTTTCCTAAATGGGGTCACATGTGGAGGGGTCCATTGTTCTGGCACAATGGGGGCTTTGTAAACACACGTGGCCTTCAATTCCGGACAAATTTTCTCTTCAAAAGCCGAATGGCGCTCCTTTTCTTCTGAGCATTGTAGTTCACCCGCAGAGCACTTTACATCCACACATGGGGTATGTTCTTACAAATTTGGAGTTACACATTTTGGGGGGCTTTTTTCCTATTTTCCTTTGTGAAAATGAAAAAGTTAGGGTAACACCAGCATTTTAGTGAACCAGCATGTTCTGACAGACTGTGCATGCTGGGAGTTGTACTTTTGCTACAGCTGGAGGCACACTGGTTGGAAAACCTTCAGTTAGGTTCTGTTACCTAACTCAGTATTTTCCAACCAGTGTGCCTCCAGCTGTTGCAAAACTACAACTCCCAGCATGTACTGACAGACCGTGCATGCTGGGAGTTATACTTTTCCAACAGCTGGAGGCACACTGGTTGGAAAACCTTCAGTTAGGTTCTGTTACATAACTCAGTATTTTCACACGAGTGTGCCTCCAGCTGTTGCAAAACTACAACTCCCAGCATGTACTGATTGCCGAAGGGCATGCTGGGAGATGTAGTTATGCAACAGCTGGAAGTACGCAACTACAACTCCCAGCATGCCGGGACAGCTGTTTGCTGTTTGGGCATGCTGGGATTTGCAGTTTTGCAACATCTGGAGGGCTACAGATTATAGACCACTGCACAGTGATCTCCAAACTGTGACCCTCTGTGATTTTGCAAAACTACAAATCCCAGCATGCCCAGACAGCAAAGAGCTGTTTGGGCATGCTAGGAGTTGTAGTTTTGCAAGATCTGGAGGGATACAGTTTAGAGACCACTGTATAGTGGTCTCAAACTGTAACCCTCTAGCTGTTGCAAAACTACTTATTCCAGCATGCACAAACAGCTGCCTGGGCATGCTGGGAGTTGTAGTTTTGCAACATCTGGAGGGCTACTGGTTAGAGACCACTGTACAGTGGTCTCAGACTGTAGCCCTCCAGATGTTGCTAGGCAACTTACCGGCTTCCGTAGGATCCAGGGAGCCGTCCTCTTTTTCCGCACGACATCGCCGCCCGCTGATCTTTGTCGCCCACTGCCTCTGGATGGGTAAATGGACCTTCGGCATCGGTCCTCTGTCATTTCCCCGTCCTGCCCTGCCTATTGTGGGTGGGCAGGACGGGGAAAACAAAAATTAACCCCCGCCCCCGATCTGCTATAGGTCATCGCTTCTGAACCCTGCCACCTCACTCCTATCCGTTCAGGGGGATCGTAGGTGTCTTAGACAACCGCAATCCCCCTTATATTCCTGGTCACCGGGTCACCATAGATCCCATATGACCCGGAATTGGCGCAAATCGCAAGTGGGAATTTACTTGTGATTTGCACCTATCGCCGACATGGGGGGGGGTCTAATGACCCCCCTGGGCATTTGCGCGGGGTGCCTGCTGATCGATATCAGCAGTCACCCTGGTCCGGTCCCACGGGCTTATGCATACGCCCTTCGTCCTTAAGTACCAGGACGCAAGGGTGTATACATACGCCCTTCGTCCCCAACAGGTTAAAACTGTATTTGGCAACAAAAGCAGGTGTGTAGTTTTGGCTGGCCTTTGAAAGTAACTAGGCCCTTATGACTTTAACAGGAACCAAATCGTACACCATGTAGGTGTACATAGAGTTTACACTTATGAGAGGACAATACACTCCACTACGCTTAAAAATGTATTAGCCTACAAATACAAGTGTGTCACAGCAACTAGGCCCTTATGACTTTAACAAAAAACAAATCGTACACACGTAGGTGTACGTACAGTATACACTTATGAGGACAATACGCTCCACTATGCTTAAAACTGCATTAGGCTACAAAAACAAGTGTGTAGCTTTGGCTGGCCTTTCACAGTAACTAGGCCCAAATTAGTTTAACAATAAAAAGAAAACGTACACCACATATGTGTACATACAGTTTACACTTATGAGAGGAGGACAATACGCTCCTCTTAAAACTGTATTAGGTTACAAAAAAAAAGTGTGTATCTTTGGCTGGCCTTTCACAGTAACTAGGCCCAAATTAGTTTAACAGGGGAAAAAAACGTACACCACATAGGTGTATGTACAGTTTACACTTATGAGAGGACAATACACTCCTCTATAAACTGTATTAGGCTAAAAAAAACAAGTGTGTAGCTTTGACTGGCCTTTCACTGTAACTGGCCCAAATTAGTTTGACAGATAAAAAAATCGTACACCACCTATGTACGCACAGGTTACACTTATGAGAGGACAATACGCTCTGCTATGCAACCTGTATTAGGCACTAAAAGCAGGTAACTATGGCTTTTAGTGCCCACCCTAACTGGCCCCTATTAGCTTTAGAGTTGTAGTACACACTAGTGCTGCAGCACAGAGTCCCTGTGTAGTACAGCCCAGTACAGTATTATTAGGCACTAAAAGCAAGTGACTATGGCTTTTAGTACTCACCCTAACTGGCCCCTATTAGCTTTAGAGTTGTTGTACACCCCAGTGTAGACGTACAGAGTCGCTGTGTAGTACACCCAAATGTGTACTTTCTCTTTCTCTCTCTCCCTTCCCTGTCAGTGCTTTTCTGCAGTGATTTTGGCTTGTGGTGAATTGCTGCTGTAAAGCAGTTTTTCTGTGCAACACACACTGCTCTCTCCCTCTGCAAAAAAAACGCTCTCTCTACAATAAAACGCTGAAACGGCTGGCTGCAACGATGGCTGATGATTATATAGGACTGTGACATCACAAGGGTGGCTGGCAGCTGATAGGCTGCATGTGATTCAGGGTGATTCTGCTTACCCACCTTACCAGGATTCCTTGCCCCATGTCCTCACATGTGGAGCAGCCATTTTAGATGCCCTGGAGCCTGGTCCACACTAAAAGGAGTTTAATGAAGCGATTCCTTTTATCAAATTGAGGCGATATTTGGATTAGTTATGAATCAAATTTTTCATGAAAATCGTAACGAATTTGGATTCATCAGATAAAATTTGCTCATCCCTACTCAGTACTATGAACCTCTTGTCATGCAAACTTTGAAAACTTTACCGCCTCTAAAAGCACTGACTAACAAAAAGGGCATCATGAAGTATTAGATCTACAATAGGGAGAACTGCACTGCAGGATTTAGTGTTGTCACACTTAGGTGCATTACTGATATTCTAGAATGTGTGTGCATCTTTAAAACTGTAAAATAAATACAGATTTCTACAGAATAAACAAATAGATAGAAACAGAAAAAGAAAATGATACAAATAAATGTAAATGCATTTTCTATAGTTTGTTGTGGAAATAGTCTGAATTTCAGCATCTAGAATGTGTTGCGTTTAAATAGATAGTCTAAATGAAGTGATCTCAGTGTCTGAGGAGCACCTGCTGTCTTATTAAATGACTCCCAGTGGGTGGGAATAAGCTGAATTCCTCATGTTGTGAACCCCTAAGAACCTCCCTAATGCAACATTACATGTCAGGTCCAACTAAATGCAACAATACATGCTCAGAGACAGAATTATATTCACTGTGGTGTGTGTGCAAAATATAGATTTATCTATCTATCTTATATCTATCTATCTTTCTCATATCTATCTCATATCTATCTATCTCATATCTATCTATCTATCTATCTCATATCTATCTATCTCATATCTATCTATCTATCTATCTATCTATCTATCTCATATCTATCTATTTATCTATCTATCTATCTATCTAAAGAAAGTTCATATAAATCCGCAGCACACAGGTCCAATATGGTGAAAAAGAAAAAACGTTATTCCATCATGTGAATGTCATACAGCGAAATTTCTGCTGGCTCTCCCAGCCTTTCTCAAGCTTGGGAGAGCCAGCAGAAATGTTGCTGTATGACATTCACATGATGGAATAAAGTTTTTTCTTTTTCACCATATTGGACCTGTGTGCTGCGGATTTATATGAACTTTCTGTGAATTGGGACCCTGACCAAGGTCTGGTTCTGCGTGCACCCACAGATATTGAGCTCAAGGGAGTGCTGTTTCTCTTTGGATTACTATCTATCTATCTATCTCATATCTATCTATCTCATATCTATCTATCTATCTCATATCTATCTATCTCATATCTATCTATCTATCTCATATCTATATCTATCTATCTATCTCATATCTATCTATCTCATATCTATCTATCTATCTATCTATCTATCTCATATCTATCTATCTCATATCTATCTATCTATCTCATATCTATCTATCTCATATCTATCTATCTTTCTCATATCTATCTACCTCATATCTATCTCATATCTATTTATCTATCTAGGTGAAATAGAATGCAGCACACCACTGTTGCAGTCAAAACAAATAGATTTATTCCATAGCGTGCAGAAGACTACGTTTCACCGGTCTCACACCGGCTTTATCCACCGGCTTTATTACCGACTTTATCCACTTGATAAAGCCGGTGTGAGAACGGTGAAACGTATTCCTCTGCACGCTATGGAATAAATCTATTTGTTTTGACTGCAACAGTGGTGTGCTGCATTCTATTTCACCTATTTGGATTTAGGAAACGGTGGACCCAGGCTCCAATTATGCGAGCACCCCATACTGACTATCACCTGATTCTACTTGATGTGCTGCTTCTATTTGGATTTTTTATTTATCTAACTATCGATCTATCTCATATCTATCTATCTTTCTCATATCTATCTACCTCATATCTATCTCATATCTATCTATCTTTCTCATATCTATCTACCTCATATCTATCTCATATCTATCTATCTATCTATCTATCTCATATCTATCTACTTTAGAAAAACAGCAGCACTCAGGGAATCCATGAATAATGTGTGGCTTTATTCACCAAAACATCAAGAGTAGCGATGTTTCAGCCGTCTCACACGGCCTTTGTCAAGCAGTACATACAGTAGTACATAGTGCAGGGTATGTATAGCATACAGGTGTCATACATTTAGTGACATTGATTGTTTACAATTAAAGTAACAATGGCACAGTGACATTATGATCATATGATGCAGGTCATGTAACATCCACAGCATATACATAAGAGGGCTACCGCATATGAACAACAAAACGCAGTAACAGTCTGTGTACATAAAGTCCATAATTAAGGTGCAGGTGATTATCATAATTAGTGTACCTCCCTAGAAGGAGGAGGAGCTTCGGCACGCATATTGCCCACCGGGACACACGGGAACGCTGCATAGTGTACAGTGTACATGCTTGCACTGTTTCTGGTCTAGGACAGAAGTGACGTCATGTAAACAAGATCTACATGTGAAAGCCATGCGCATGCGTCCTCTGTGCTCTGTTAGGACGTGAGCCATCTTGGGATCTGGCAATACCTTTCTGTCAGAGATTCCATGCCATACTTCACTGGTAATACCAGCGCATCGTGGGGGTGCCAATGTACCCTTAATCAGGAGAGCTTGTCGCTGAGCAGGGACCTGTTCCATCCAACATGCCAGTCTTTGTGTCAATGCAAGTGGAAACCCAATCGGTTGACGGTACTCCGGTTCACTCATACTGGACAGGGTCGTCCTGGCTTCCACTTGCCCATCTTTTCTTATAGCTGAACACATTTGTATCTCAGGAGCGAGGAATGCTCAGGTACCCAAGATGTTCGGTTTAAACTTGGTCTCATACCAACATGAAAAAAATAAAATATAATAAAAATAATGGAAATAAGAATTATCACAGAAAGGTGTCTCTGGTGTTCGGTGTGGTTCTATGTGTGCTGTTCTCCACTCACATCTATGGGGAAAGAAAGGGAAGTGATTACAAACTTGCATATAATATAGTATAAAGTACCAAAACCCTACATCAGGGTTTACATAGGCATCCTAGTGCACCTTTTCGGCAGTAGGGGATAAACCAACATGTCACAGGTTACAAATTCTATGACTGATTTTGAATTCAGTATTTAAATCAGCAGGTTTAAGGGAATTTAAGGTGTAAATCCACCTAAGTTCCCTGTTCTTTAACAGGCTGATATGGTCCCCACCTTTCTTCAGTGGGGGAATGTGATCCAATAACATAAATCGAAGATCCCTTTCGGTGTGTCCGAACTCATTAAAATGTTTTGCTACCAAGAGGTCCTGTCTCTTTTTCCTTATAGCGTAGCAGTGGTGGTAGTTTATTCTTGTCATCAAACCGGCCGATAAAGGGGGGCAGTTGTGGTAATGGACAGGTCCAAATACATTGCGGAGGCTACAAGACAATTAAATGATGCAGTGACTTACCGAAAGGTACAAACTGACCCTAGATGGGAAGTCGAGAGAGCAATTAAGGGGATACTACTCCCTGCTTTGGAAAAAAAGGCCTTATAGATAAAGCACTGTTTGATTTTTTGTTGGTTCAAAACGCTATCACTCCTTATTTTTACACGTTACCTAAAATTCACAAATTGCTGCAGGACCCCCCCAGGCGCCCCATAGTGTCCGGGAGGGATTCCGCAATGAGTCATATTTCTATTTTCCTAGATAAGGTTCTTTGTCCATAGGCAAGCAGGGCAAAATCTTACATACGTGACACCTCAGACTTCCTTGAAAAAATCAAAACTGCCTTTGTACCAGAGGACGCCATTTTGGCGTCACTGGACATCGTTAGTTTATATACATCTATTCCCCATGATGGGGGTATTAGTGCAGTGAGACATGCCATCGATAATGACTTTTCCAGTGAGCAGGTGAGTCTGCTCATTAAACTTTTGGAGATGGTCCTCCCCAGGAACTACTTCAAATTCAACGAACAGTTTTATATCCAATGTGTCGGGACCACAATGGGGACGAAAGTTGCACCGATGTATGCAAATGTGTTCATCACCTACCTTAAAAAGATGGCGTCTATGTGTCCCACCACTTGAGCCATGTGCTGGGGTGGTGCAGGTTCATTGACGACATCTTCCTCATCTAGTCCGGCAGTGTCAGTCAACTCCAGGCCTTTCATGAGTATCTCAATAGCATACACAAGAACATCCAATTCCCTCTTACTCAAACCTCCACAGCAGTTCAATTCCTAAATACCCTTGTACGGATAGAGGAATGCTGTCTATAGACGGATCTGTATATTAAACATTCAAACAGTAACTCAATTTTGAGGTATGACAGCTAACACCCCAAACATATGCTGAATTCATTACCAACTAGCCAGATGTTAAGAGCAAAGAGGATAATCATTTCTGGCGATAAGCTGGAGCCGGCTCTCACCAAGATGGCTTCCAACTTTGGAGAACGTGGTTATCCTCGGACTCTTATTGACCAATGTAAACAGAGGGTTTTACACAAGAATGAACAGGTGACACACACACAAAACAAGTGAGTGATAGCCCCCCACGTATTGCCTTCGTATCCACCTTCTCTGGAGTATCGGGTAGATTGTTAGGGGTCCTCAGGAGACACTGGCATATCCTGAGAGATGGGTATGAGAGGGTTAGAGAATTTACATCTGCCCCAATTATGTCTTACCGAAGGTCTGGGAACTTGAGAGACTGCCGTGTATATGCCGTGGATGTCACATGACCTGCATCATATGATCATAATGTCACTGTTAATTGTAAACAATCACTAATGTCACTAATTGTATTACACCCGTATGCTATATATACTCTGCACTATGTACTGGTCACTGCTTGACAAAGGCCGTGTGAGACGGCTGAAACGTCGCTACTCTTGATGTTTTGGTGAATTAAGCCACACATTATTCATGGATTCCCTGAGTGCTGCTTTTTTTTATAAAGTGATCTACTGGACTTGTGACCGAGTCATCCGGCCTGCACTACCTTCATTTTTGTTTGTGCTGCCCATTTTTCTGACATCTATCTATCTATTTATCTAGACAAAAGGATAAGTCAGCCAGCACTATTGATTCCAAACTGTTATATGGACCTGGCTTACAGGTGCAGGCTGCTGGGCTAAATATACAGCAACAGAAGAATACAGCAGCACACTGCTAGCACAAAGATATAGATAAAACATGAGTATATAGATACAACATGAAAAGCTATACAGCTATGGTGTAATAAATGGAAATATAAAATTATGAAGTTATGATGGAATCAATAGTGCTGGCTGACTTATCCTTTTGTCTGTATTGTACATACGGGGGAGTGGCTACCTCCATGTTGGCTCTTGCACCCGACCCACCTCTATCAGGTGTATATAAGGTGTCTGGGATGTTTGGGATCCTGCAATGCCTGCTGAACTGATCACACAGAGGCATATTCATAGTGTAGGGTCCGTCCCAAATGAGATCACCTTATCGCGGTGGGACGGTCCAAGCTATTTGGCCACCAAACTGCAAGCGAAGTACCTCACTATTTCATAACTTCATAATTTTATATTTCTATTTATTACACCATAGCTGTATAGCTTTTCATGTTGTATCTATATACTCATGTTTTATCTATATCTTTGTGCTAGCAGTGTGTTGCTGTATTCTTCTGTTGCTGTATCTATCTATCTATCCAGTAGAAAGCAGAGGAGGGTTGAGGAGCACCTCAAATTATAAGGTTGTAGTATGGTGCAAGGCAGCAGAAAAAGCCCAGGTCCGAGGCCCACAGTCATCCACAAAAAAGAAAAGTAGCTGCAGCACACAGAGTAAAGTTCATGGTGATTTATTCCATTCCAAAAGCTATGTTTCAGCCACCGATGTGGCCTTTTTCCACATGGGTGGCTGAAACATAGCTTTTGGAATGGAATAAATCCCCATGAACTTTACTCTGTGTGCTGCATCTACTTTTCTTTTTTGTGGATATCTATCTATCTATCTATCTCATATCTATCTATCTCATATCTATCTATCAATTTATCCTATTTAATCTATCTAACCTATTTGCCCATGCATATGGATTCTCTTTTGGTGGGTTCTCAATGAGCATAATTTATTTAGGTAAAAGTGTATTGTTTTGTATAAACATAGAAAGATAGAAAATGGTAAATGTAATGAAGATAATAAAATTATATTGTATTTGTTATATACATGGGTGAAAAAAATTGTATATTTTGGATAGATAAATACTGGGGATAAGATGTCTGATCGCAGGGGTCCTGCTGCTGGGGACCCCTGCAATCTCTCCTGCAGTACCCGCCTGTCACCAGCCTTACGGAGTGAAGAACGGTCCGTGTCTGATGACTTACAACACAGGGGCCAGAATATTGTCATGTCCCGCCGGTGTTACGCCCCGCCCCCTCAATGCAAGTCTATGGGAGGGGGTGTGGTGGCCCATGTATCGTGAGTCATCTTTGCTCCGTGAGGCTGATGACAGGTGGGTGCTGCAGAAGAGAATGCGGGGGTCCCCAGCAGCGTACCCCCGCGATCAGACATTTTATCTTTATCCTTTGCATAGTGGATAAGTTGTCTAGGGCCGGAGTACCCCTTTAAGGTCAGTCTTGAGCAACGGTAATGAATTTATCAACTGCAACTTTTTTAAAAAGTCGCAAAAAACACCAAAAAGAGTGAAATTTCAGAAAATGTATACCTTTACAAAATTTATCAAATGCCCTGTGAGCATTTAATAAACTTGGGACAGTCAAGCAAAGAAAAAAAAAAAAAAAACAAGCAAAAAATAAAAAAATGAACTACATCACACATATCTTTGTAAATGCCCCCCTATGTCCTCTTGTGGTAATTTTTTTTCTTTTAAATTTCCTCATCTCCTTTACCGTGTTGATTCCCTTTATGTGTATAAAAGTTTCTATCATATCCCCTCTGTCCCGTCTTTCTTCTATACATGTTAAGGTCCTCGGTAAGGTCCTGGTAGGTTTTATGCCGCAATCCATGTTCTAGTTCTTCTTTGAATGCTCACTAAAATATCTATATCCTTCTGGAGATATGGTCTCCAGTACGGCGCACATAATAATCTAAAAAAATATGCATTACATGTATGTGTTGTTCTAATCTTTTAGTTAATTCTTATATTTGTTTCCTTCCCACCTGTAGCCACTCTTCCATATTGGTTCACTGATCTTTCTAATAGAGGGTGGCTCTGGTTGACCGCCCCTCTCTGTGACATCCATATGTCCAAATAGAAAGTATTGACAGGGGTTATTTATTCTCATCATGCACCATTTGTTCAGAACTGCATTTAAAATTCTACAGAATTGAAAGGGTCATCTAGCCTTTTGTAATAGAAAAAACAAAAAAGAAACAAAAAAAAAAAAAAAACATGCTGCCGGGGCAAGGGGAAAAATCCATACTTACCTAGCCTTAATCCTCCTCAACTTCCAATCAGCTTTCTAGATGCTTGGAGCAGGACCTGCCGGCTCAGCCAATCACTGGCCGCAGTGGTGTCCTGTCTTGGCTGGTAATTGGCTGAACTGGCTGGTCCTGAAAACTCATCTTAGAATCTAATTGGGGGATCTGATTTTCAACAGAAGATTGGGGTACCTGATATTTTCAGGTAGGACATTATTGGTCTACAAGAGTGGATATTGTGTATCCTTGGTGACTATGGACTGCTGTAGGTTTGAATTAGATTTAAGATAAGTGATAGTCCACATCTGACCGTGTATGGATAGACCATCAGATCCAATCCTATGGTTGAAAATCAAGTTTTGCATTTTATTGCCAAATAAACAGCTTGTCTATTCTGATAAAACTGAAACCAATAACTTAAAGGGGTACTCTGGCCCTAAGACATCTTATCCCCTATCCGTTCCATTGCTCTGGATTAGTAATCTTCCAGTCCTAAATTGTTTATAGTCAAGTTCCTATTAGTTCTCTTTTTTTTAACCCCTTTTAAAAATCCCACATTTGTGCTGTCCTGTGCGAATTATAGTATATACTCTGTGAATATGTAAATAGTATTTCGTGTTTCTATCTAGTTCTATGGTTCTTGTCCTTTTTCCCAGTTCCTTAGGTACTTCTTGGTTCTGTTAGTGCAATTCTGGCATTTATGTTTGGAAGCTGCAGTCTTGTTAGGGCCCAAGTGCATGGGCCATAATATCGCCCTGTATAATAGAGTCAGTGATGAGCCAACAAATTGCTTACTTATCGGTTTATTCGGTAGTTTTTATCTGTCAAAAAATCATCACTCAAAGTCTGCATATATTTCTATGTAATAAGGAAAATGCAGCTGATCAGTGACTGCAAAAAAAGGGGCCGCCTAACGGATCTAGTGATTGTTTTTGCAGCCCACCTCCCATGGTGCACACCATTTTAATAAGCTCTATAAACAAGGGCTGATCTGTGGGATCATTGCTTGTTTACAGTCAGCATCGTTGTCTAATAGGGCCCTTAGATTGTTTGTTGCAGGTTTTAGGTCAAGTTTTGCTCAAATTTGTTATTGGGTCCTAGAGCCTTCTTGTTGCTTCTGCTAGGAACAGTTAGTCCATGATTCCCATGAAGACATAAAAAAAAAAAGACAAGGGAGAGCGCTCCATAGCGTAATACCGCAGGTGCAGGGCCCAGAAGGTAATATAGGAAATACCCTTACCGAATGCAGTTGTGTAAACTCACACACAACAGTGGTCAACGTGGGTGAGAGACAAGGTCCAGCCTGCAGCCTTCCCATCCAAACAAGTCAATGGCAAAGAAAAGACTTCTGGAGGTGATGGGATTCGATGGCGCTGGTCAGGAGTAGACACATCAGGTAGGTAAGAGAATGACTTTATTCAAACAATGCAACGAGTTTCACCGCAGGTGCGGCTTCATCATTTTACCCAGAAATCTACAGTGAAACCCCTAAGAAAAAAAAAAAATCATTGTGTGACAAAATTTAAGAAAAAAACACCTTCTCTTTATTCTGTAGTTCCATACAATTAAGATGATACCCTACTTTTTATAGGTTTGATTTTGTCTTACTTCTGGAAAAAATCATAACTACATGCAGAAAAATTTACATTTAAAATTGTCATTTTCTGACCCCTATTACATTTTTATTTTTCCATGTACGGGGCGGTATGAGGGCTCATTTTTAGCGGTACCATTTCTGTATTGATCAGACTTTTTGATCGCTTTTTATTCATTTTTTCATGATATAAAGAATGACCAAAAATACGCTATTTTGGATTTTGGAATTTTTTTGCGCGTACGCCATTGACCATGCGGTTTTATTAACTATATATTTTTATAGTTCAGACATTTACGTGCGTGGCGATACCACATATGTTTATTTTTATTTACACTGTTTTTTTTTTAAATGGGAAAAGGGGGGTGATTCAAATTATTATTAGGGAAGTGGTTAAATGATCTTTATTTACTTTTTTTTTCACTTTTTTTTGCAATTTTATAGCCCCATAGGGGACTATAACATGAAGTATATTGATTGCAGACACTGATCAATGCCATTGCATTGGATTTCAGGCTTGGAGCAATCTATCGCCGAACGGCCGCACAGGAGGCAGGTAAGGCACCCTTCTGCTGCGTCCTAGCTGATCAGGACATCACGATTTCACTGCGATGGTCCCGATCAGCCCGACTGAGCTGCCAGGAAGCTTTCACTTTCACTTTAGACGCAGCGATCAACTTTGATCACCGCGTCTAAAGAGTTAATGACGGACATCAGCCCAATCAGCGATGTCTGGCATTAGCCGTGGGTCCTGGTTGCTTATAGCAACCGGGACCCACTGGGTATGATGCGCGTTCACCTGCTGAGCGCGCGCCACACCTCAGGAGCCCCAGATGGACGTTAATGAACACCCATTTGCGGCAACTGGTTAATTTTCAACAGTAACAAGTTATAAAAAGTTTTTGTATCTGACAGGGCCCATTTAAAAAAGTTCATAAAGAGCCTACAACATGAGAGGACAATGTTGGTCACTCTCTGGGCAACTCGTACAAAATACACAACAACATAAATAAACCCTCTTATATGAACACTACTCTTCTAAATGATTAGGTACCATGTATTGTTTCCTATAATACTATAAAGTGTTGAAACATAAACTTATAGGGGTACTCATCTGCTAGACATTTTATCCCCTATCTAAAGGATCCACTGCTGTGGCCCCCCACGATCTCCTGCAGCACCCAGCATTCTAAACAAACAGCAGGTTTTGGAGACCGTGGCGTGACAGGACGTGGAGTGATTGCATAAGGGGGCGTGGCCGTGATGTCATGCCACGCCACCTCCATTCATATCTATGGGAGGGGGCATGACAGTCAAAACACCCCCTCCCATAGACATGAATAGAGGGGGGTGGTGTGATGGCATGAGGGGGTGTGGCCATCATGTCACGATCACGGCCACTGGAATACCCCTTTAAATAATAAAGCAATTACAGTTGCAATTAAAAAATTTCAAAAATTTGTGCAATGAGTTGCAAAGCAACTTCCTCAGCGGTGTTGAGGACTCATGAAAGGTGACTATTAAAAATATAGCCCAGTTCTTCCATCCGAATAGTCTAAAAAAAATACTGCCTGTTTGTTATGTTGCGGCCACTGGCTTAGTAAATGTACCTGATCACTTTGTGATGCCAGGGCAACGTTATCCTATACATGGTCTGTGGTTGGAGGCAGCTTCTCATGGGCCAGACATGATGAGCAAATAAACACACCGACATCAGGTTACGGATAACTGTCTTTACTGAGCTGGTGCAGATGGTAACACACAAACAGCTGGCCTTGGTGTCAGAGTGCAGCGTAACCCCTTGTGAGCCCTGTTGCCTTGCTGAGACTTCTGGTGATTTCATCGGACGGAATTGTAGACTGTAACATTTAGATTCTGGTTGCTAGGGTACTGCCAAGACACTGTAGACTATTCTGCAGGAGTATGAATTCCTCCTGCAAGTGAACGTTGTAGGATGACCAGTAGAAGTTTAGAGCTTAAGTAGGCCTCCACTCAGAGCACACGACACACAGCACACCTGAGCCTAGCTGTTGCTCCGGAGCCTGGATGGAACTAGACTGACTATAACTTTTCACTGTACAGGGGAGTCCCTTGGGGTCTCATTGGCAGGCAGGGTCACATGGGGTCCACTGCAGGGTCTCATGGTAACACTCTTAAAGGGGGGGGGGGTGATCCACTGCTGAGGCAGCCTGAGGGTTTACCTCTCCTTCCATGTGGGCTCCTGCGCTGCGAATGATAAAGCCTGGCAGGATCAGACTTTATCCATCGAGCGCAGAGCACACAGATCAATGTGGTTTTATGGAACCACATTGATCTGAATGAGGAATCTAATGAGTCCTCCTAAAAGTCCCCTAAGTGGACTAAAAGTGAAAAAAAGTCTAATAAAAGTTTAAAAACACACACCACTTCCTAAAAGTTTAAATCACCCCCCTTTTCCCAAATTTGAGATAAAAAATATATAAACATAATAAAATTAAACATATGTGGTATAGCCGCGTACGTAAATGTCCAAACTATAAAAATATATTGTTAATTAAACCACATGGTCAATGGCGTACGCGCAAAAAAATTCCAAAGCATATTTTTGGTCACTTTTTATACCATAAAATAATGAATAAAAAGCTATCAAAAAGTCAGATCAAAACAAAAAGGGTACCGCTAAAAACTTCAGATCATGTCTCAAAATATAAGCCCTCATACCGCCCCGTATGCAAAAAATAAAAAAGTTATAGGGGTCCGAAGAGGACAATTTTAAATGTATTAATTTTCCTGCATGTAGTTATGATTTTTTCCAGAAGTACGACAAAATCAAACCTATATAAGTAGGGTATCAATTTAATTGTATGGACCTACAGATTAAAGAAACATTTTCATTTTTACTGGAAAATGTACTGTTTAGAAACGGAAGCCCCCAAAATTTACAAAATGGTTTTTTTTCTTCAATTTTGTTGTACAATTTTTTTCCGTTATGCTATAGATTTTTGGGTAAAATTACTAATGTCATTACAAGGTAGAATTGGTGGTGCAAAAAAAAAAAGCCCTCATATGGTTTTTTAGGTGCAAAATTGAAAGAGTTATGATTTTTAAAAGGTGACGAGGAAAAAACGAAAGTGCAAAAACAGGAAAACGCTTGGTCCTTAACCCCTTAAGGACCAGGCCATTTTATACCTTAAGGACCGGAGCGTTTTTTGCAATTCTGACCACTGTCACTTTAAACATTAATAACTCTGGAATGCTTTTAGTTATCATTCTGATTCCGAGATTGTTTTTTCGTGACATATTCTACTTTAACTTAGTGGTAAAATTTTATGGTAACTTGCATCCTTTCTTGGTGAAAAATCCCAAAATTTGATGAAAAAAATGAAAATTTAGCATTTTTCTAACTTTGAAGCTCTCTGCTTGTAAGGAAAATGGATATTCAATATTTTTTTTTTTTGGGGTTCACATATACAATATGTCTACTTTATGTTTGCATCATAAAATTTATGAGTTTTTACTTTTGGAAGACACCATAGGGCTTCAAAGTTCAGTAGCAATTTTGAAATTTTTCACAAAATTTTCAAACTCACTATTTTTCAGGGACCAGTTCAGTTTTGAAGTGGATTTGAAGGGTCTTCATATTAGAAATACCCCATAAAAGACCCCATTATAAAAACTACACCCCCTAAAGTATTCAAAAAAACATTCAGTAAGTGTATTAACCCTTTAGGTGTTTCACAGGAATAGCAGCAAAGTGAAGGAGAAAATTCAAAATCTTCATTTTTTACACTCGCATGTTCTTGTAGACCCAATTTTTGAATTTTTGTAAGGGGTAAAAAGGAGAAAATTTTTACTTGTATTTGAAACCCAGAGTAAGCACATACCTCATATGTCTATGTTAATTGTTCGGCGGGCGCAGTAGAGGGCTCAGAAGGGAAGGAGCGACAAATGGTTTTTGGGGGGCATGCCGCATTTAGGAAGCCCCTATGGTGCCAGGACAGCAAAAAAAAAACACATGGCATACCATTTTGGAAACTAGACCCCTCAGGGAACGTAACAAGGGGTAAAGTGAACCTTAATACTCCACAGGTGATTCACGACTTTTGCATATGTAAAAAAAATATATATTTTTTTTACCTAAAATGCTTGGTTTCCCAAAAATTTTACATTTTTAAAAAGGGTAATAGCAGAAAATACCCCCCAAAATTTGAAGCCCAATTTCTCCCGATACAGAAAACACCTCGCATGGGGGTGAAAAGTGCTCTGCTGGTGCACTACAGGTCTCAGAAGAGAAGGAGTCACATTTGGCTTTTTGAAAGCAAATTTTGCTCTGGGGGCATGCCGCATTTAGGAAGCCCCTATGGTGCCAGAACAGCAAAAAAAAAAACACATGGCATACCATTTTGGAAACTAGACCCCTCGGGGAACGTAACAAGGGGTAACGTGAACCTTAATGCCCTACAGGTGTTTCACGACTTTTGCATATGTAAAAAAAAATATTTTTTTTTTACCTAAAATGCTTGGTTTCCCAAAATGTTTACATTTTTAAAAAGGGTAATAGCGGAAAGTACCCCCCAAAATTTGAAGCCCAATTTCTCCCGATTCAGAAAACACCCCATATGGGGGTGAAAAGTGCTCTGCTGGCGCACTACAGGTCTCAGAAGAGAAGGAGTAACATTTGGCTTTTTGAAAGCAAATTTTGCTCTGGGGGCATGCCGCATTTAGGAAGCCCCTATGGTGCCAGAACAGCAAAAAAAAAACACATGGCATACCATTTTGGAAACTAGACCCCTCGGGGAACGTAACAAGGGGTAATGTGAACCTTAATACCCTACAGGTGTTTCACGACTTTTGCATATGTAAAAAAATATATATATTTTTTTACCTAAAATGCTTGTTTTCCCAAAAATTTTACATTTTTTAAAAGGGTAATAGCAGAAAATACCCCCCAAAATTTGAAGCCCAATTTCTCCCGAGTACGGCGATACCCCATATGTGGCCCTAAACTGTTGCCTTGAAATACGACAGCGCTCCAAAGTGAGAGCGCCATGCGCATTTGAGGCCTAAATTAGGGACTTGCATAGGGGTGGACATAGGGGTATTCTACGCCAGTGATTCCCAAACAGGGTGCCTCCAGCTGTTGTAAAACTCCCAGCATGCCTGGACAGTCAACGGCTATCTGGCAATACTGGGAGTAGTTGTTTTGCAACAGCTGGAGGCTCCGTTTTGAAAACAGTGGCGTACCAGACGTTTTTCATTTTTATTGGGGAGGGGAGGGGGGCTGTGTAGGGGTATGTGTATATGTAGTGTTTTTTACTTTTTATTTTATTTTGTGTTAGTGTAGTGTAGTGTTTTTAGGGTACAGTCGCACGGGCGGGGGGTTCACAGTAGTTTCTCGCTGGCAGTTTGAGCTACGGCAGAAAATTTGACGCAGCTCAAACTTGCAGCCGGATACTTACTGTAATCCTCCGCCCATGTGAGTGTACCCTGTACGTTCACATTGGGGGGGGGGGGAAATCCAGCTGTTGCAAAACTACAACTCCCAGCATGTACGGTCTATCAGTGCATGCTGGGAGTTGTAGTTTTGCAACAGCTGGAGGCACACTGGTTGTGAAACACCGAGTTTGGTAACAAACTCAGTGTTTTGCAACCAGTGTGCCTTCAGCTGTTGCAAAAGCTACAACCCCCAGCATGTACGGACAGCGGAAGGGCATGCTGGGTGTTTTAGTTATGCAACAGCTGGAGGCATACTACTTTGGCTGGGGATGCTGGGGATTGTAGTTATGCAACAGCTGGAGACACACTGGTTTGCTACTTAACTCAGTGTGCCTTCAGCTGTTGCAAAACTAACTCTCAGCAGTCACCGACAGCCAACGGGCATGCTGGGAGTTGTAGTTATGCAACCACCAGATGCACCACTACAACTCCCAGCATGCACTTTAGCTGATTGTGCAAGCTGGGAGTTGTAGTTACACAACAGCTGAAGGTACACTTTTCCATAGAAAGAATGTGCCTCCAGCTGTTGCAAAACTACAAGTCCCAGCATGCCCATAAGGGCATGCTGGGAGTTGTGGTGGTCTGCCTCCTGCTGTTGCATAACTACAGCTCCCAGCATGCCCTTTTTGCATGCTGGGAGCTGTTGCTAAGCAACAGCAGGAGGCTGTCACTCACCTCCAACGATCCTCGCTGCACCAGGTCAGTCCCTCGTCGTCTCCGCCGCCGCCGCTGCTCCTGGGGCCCCGATCCCAACAATGGCGCCGGGGATCGGGGTCCCCAGCACCCGGGGTGCACGTCCCGCACCCGCTCACGTCCTCCGGAAGAGGGGCGGAGCGGGTTGCGGGAGTGGCACCCGCAGCAGGCGCCCTGATTGGTCGGCCGGTAATCCGGCCGACGAATCAGGGCGATCGTGAGGTGGCACCAGTGCCACCTCACCCCTGCTGGCTCTGGCTGATCAGCCAATAATTCCGGGTCACCGGGTCACTGGAGACCCGATTGACCCGGAATCCGCCGCAGATCGCTGGACTGAATTGTCCAGCGATCTGCGGCCATCGCCGACATGGGGGGTCATAATGACCCCCCTGGGTGATATGCCCCGATGCCTGCTGAACGATTTCAGCAGGCATCGGGGACCGGCTCCGCTCCAGATGGTTGCGGGGGGCCGGTAAAACACATGACGTTCTCATACGTCATGTGTCCTTAAGGACTCGGAAATGGAGACGTATGAGAACGTCATGTGTCCTTAAGGGGTTAAGGGGTTAAACATATACATATAACAATACGGCCACCAATGCCATGCTGCCAATAGCACAGCCACACACCCCAGAACGCACCAACTTGATTGTTTTGTGGACCTGAGGAAGGCGCGTGCCTGCGCCGAAACGCGTTGTTCGAAATCTTTTAAGAAATATCGTCCTGTGCTATCGTGGCGTTCTGAGTCCCATCATTTCCAGCAGAAGCTCTCCACCCAATTCCGTCCTTTTTTCTATTCACTCCACATATAACAATATGGAAATTAATTTAGTAAAATATAATATTCTTATCTTACAATAAATACATAATTATTTCAACAACAGTACCTTAGTGGGCACAGCACCAGCCTTCCCGAGACAGTCCTAAACCACGGGACAGTCACTGGTGCTGGGATACCACAGTTATATAATGTGGTAGCTTGGGGGTGTAGGGTAGGTGATGAAAGGGTGTTGGATTAACCCTTAACTGTTGTAACGCCAGGGTGCAGGTGTTACGCCGAGCGCTCCGGGTCCCCGCTCCTCCCCGGAGCGCTCGCAGCGTTCTCTCATTCGCAGCGCCCCGGTCAGACCTGCTGACCGGGTGCGCTGCGATATTACTCCCAGCCGGGATGCGATTCGCGATGCGGGACGCGCCCGCTCGCGATGCGCATCTCGGCTCCCGTACCTGACCCGTTCCCCGTCTGTGTTGTCCCGGCGCGCGCGGCCCCGCTCCTTAGGGCGCGCGCGCGCCGGGTCTCTGCCATTTAAAGGCCCGCTGCGCCACTGATTGGCGCAGCAGGCCTAATCAGTATTCTCACCTGTGCACTCCCTACTTATACCTCACTTCCCCTGCACTCCCTCGCCGGATCTTGTTGCCATTGTGCCAGTGAAAGCGTTTCCCTGTGTGTTCCTAGCCTGTGTTCCAGACCTCCTGCCGTTGCCCCTGACTACGATCCTTGCTGCCTGCCCTGACCTTCTGCTACGTCCGACCTTGCTCTTGTCTACTCCCTTGTACCGCGCCTATCTTCAGCAGTCAGAGAGGTTGAGCCGTTGCTGGTGGATACGACCTGGTTGCTACCGCCGCTGCAAGACCATCCCGCTTTGCGGCGGGCTCTGGTGAATACCAGTAGCAACTTAGAACCGGTCCACCAGCACGGTCCACGCCAATCCCTCTCTGGCACAGAGGATCCACCTCCAGCCAGCCGAATCGTGACAGTAGATACGGCCATGGATCCCGCTGAAGTCCCACTGCCAGTTGTCACCGACCTCACCACGGTGGTCGCCCAGCAGTCGCAACAGATAGCGCAACAAGGTCACCAGCTGTCTCATCTGACCGTGATGCTACAGCAGCTATTACCACAGCTCCAGCAACAATCTCCTCCGCCAGCTCCTGCACCTCCTCCGCAGCGAGTGGCCGCTTCCGGCTTACGATTATCCTTGCCGGATAAATTTGATGGGGACTCTAAGTTTTGCCATGGCTTTCTTTCGCAATGTTCCCTGCACTTGGAGATGATGTCGGACCAGTTTCCAACTGAAAGGTCTAAGGTGGCTTTCGTAGTCAGCCTTCTGTCTGGGAAAGCTCTGTCATGGGCCACACCGCTCTGGGACCGCAATGACCCTGTCACTGCCTCTGTACACTCCTTCTTCACGGAGATCCGAAGTGTCTTTGAGGAACCTGCCCGAGCCTCTTCTGCTGAGACTGCCCTGCTGAACCTGGTCCAGGGTAATTCTTCTGTTGGCGAGTACGCCATCCAATTCCATACTCTAGCCTCCGAATTATCCTGGAATAATGAGGCCCTCTGCGCGACCTTTAAAAAAGGCCTATCCAGCAACATTAAAGATGTGCTGGCCGCACAAGAAATTCCTGCTAACCTGCATGAACTTATTCATCTTGCCACCCGCATTGACATGCGTTTTTCCGAAAGGCGTCAGGAGCTCCGCCAGGATATGGACTTTGTTCGCACGAGGCGGTTTCTCTCCCCGGCTCCTCTCTCCTCTGGTCCTCTGCAATCCGTTCCTGTGCCACCCGCCGTGGAGGCTATGCAAGTTGACCGGTCTCGCTTGACACCTCAAGAGAGGACACGACGCCGCATGGAGAACCTATGCCTGTACTGTGCCGGTACCGAACACTTCTTGAAAGATTGTCCTATCCGTCCTCCCCGCCTGGAAAGACGTATGCTGACTCCGCACAAAGATGAGACAGCTTTTCCACGCCTTACTGTGCCTGTGCGGATATCTTCCTCTACCTTCTCCTTCTCTGCTACAGCCTTCTTGGATTCCGGATCTGCAGGAAATTTTATTTTGGCCTCTCTCATCAACAGGTTCAACATCCCGGTGACCAGTCTCGCCAGACCCCTCTACATCAATTCTGTTAACAATGAAAGATTGGACTGTACCGTGCGTTACCGCACGGAACCTCTCCTAATGTGCATCGGACCTCATCACGAAAAAATTGAATTTTTGGTCCTCTCCAACTGCACTTCTGAAATTCTTCTTGGATTACCGTGGCTTCAACGCCATTCCCCAACCCTTGATTGGTCCACAGGAGAAATCAAGAACTGGGGTACTTCTTGTCACAAGGACTGTCTTAAATCGGTTCCCAGTACTCCTTGCCGTGACCCTGTGGTTCCCCCTGTATCCGGTCTTCCTAAGGCTTATATGGACTATTCTGACGTTTTTTGCAAAAAGCAAGCTGAGACTTTGCCTCCTCACAGGCCTTATGACTGTCCTATTGACCTCCTCCCGGGTACTACCCCACCCCGGGGCAGAATCTATCCTCTGTCTGCAGTCTCCAGAGACTCTTGCCATGTCGGAGTACATCCAGGAGAATTTAAAAAAGGGGTTTATCCGCAAGTCCTCCTCTCCTGCCGGAGCTGGATTTTTTTTGTGTCCAAAAAAGATGGCTCCCTACGTCCTTGTATTGATTACCGCGGACTTAATAAAATCACGGTAAAAAAACGCTACCCCTTACCTCTTATCTCGGAACTCTTTGATCGCTTACAAGGTGCCCACATCTTTACCAAACTGGACTTAAGAGGTGCTTATAATCTCATCCGCATCAGGGAGGGGGACGAATGGAAGACCGCATTTAACACCAGAGATGGACACTTTGAGTATCTGGTCATGCCCTTTGGCCTATGCAACGCCCCTGCCGTCTTCCAAGACTTTGTTAATGAAATTTTTCGTGATCTCCTATATTCCTGTGTTGTGGTTTATCTGGACGATATTCTGATTTTTTCTGCCAACTTAGAAGAACACCGCCAGCATGTCCGCATGGTTCTTCAGAGACTTCGTGACAATCAACTTTATGCCAAAATGGAGAAATGTCTCTTTGAATGTCAATCTCTTCCTTTCCTAGGATACTTGGTCTCTGGCCAGGGACTACAAATGGACCCAGATAAACTCTCTGCCGTCTTAGATTGGCCACGCCCCTCCGGACTCTGTGCTATCCAACGTTTTTTGGGGTTCGCCAATTATTACAGACAGTTTATTCCACACTTTTCCACTATTGTGGCTCCTATCGTGGCTTTAACCAAGAAAAATGCCAATCCCAAGTCCTGGTCCCCCCAAGCGGAAGACGCATTTAAACATCTCAAGTCTGCCTTTTCTTCCGCTCCCGTGCTCTCCAGACCTGACCCATCTAAACCCTTCCTATTGGAGGTAGATGCCTCCTCAGTGGGAGCTGGAGCTGTCCTTCTACAAAAAAATTCTTCCGGGCATGCTGTGACTTGTGGTTTTTTTTCTAGGACCTTCTCCCCGGCGGAGAGAAACTATTCCATCGGGGATCGAGAACTACTGGCCATTAAATTGGCGCTTGAGGAATGGAGGCACCTGCTGGAGGGATCAAAATTTCCAGTTATCATATACACTGATCCCAAGAATCTCTCCTATCTCCAGTCTGCCCAACGACTGAACCCTCGCCAGGCTAGGTGGTCGTTGTTCTTTGCCCGTTTTAACTTTGAAATCCATTTTCGCCCTGCTGACAAGAACATTAGGGCCAATGCCCTCTCTCGTTCTTCTGATGCCTCTGAAGTAGAGGTCTCTCCGCAACACATCATTCCTCTGGACTGTCTGATCTCCACTTCTCCAGCTTCCATCAGGCAAACTCCTCCAGGGAAGACCTTCGTTTCTCCACGCCAGCGTCTCGGGATTCTCAAATGGGGACACTCCTCCCACCTCGCAGGCCATGTGGGCATCAAAAAATCCTTGCAACTCATCTCTCGATTTTATTGGTGGCCGACTCTGGAGACTGATGTTATTGATTTCGTGCGGGCCTGTACTGTCTGTGCCCGGGATAAGACTCCTCGCCAGAAGCCTGCTGGTCTCCTTCATCCTCTGCCTGTTCCTGAACAGCCTTGGTCACAGATTGGTATGGACTTTATTACGGACTTGCCCTCAGCCCGTGGCAACACAGTTGTTTGGGTGGTCGTTGATCGATTTTCCAAGATGGCACATTTTATTCCTCTTCCTGGTCTTCCTTCAGCGCCTCAGTTGGCAAAGCAATTTTTTGTACACATTTATCGCCTTCACGGTTTGCCCACGCATATCGTCTCAGATAGAGGCGTCCAATTCGTGTCTAAATTCTGGAGGGCCCTCTGTAAACAGCTCAAGATCAAATTAAACTTCTCTTCTTCTTATCATCCCCAATCCAATGGGCAAGTAGAAAGAGTTAATCAGGTCCTGGGTGACTATTTACGGCATTTTGTTTCCTCCCGCCAGGATGACTGGGCAGATCTTCTACCATGGGCCGAATTCTCATACAACTTCAGAGTCACCGAATCTTCTGCTAAATCCCCATTTTTCGTGGTGTACGGCCGTCACCCTCTTCCTCCCCTCCCTACTCCCTTGCCCTCTGGTTTGCCCGCTGTGGATGAAGTGACTCGTGATCTTTCCACCATATGGAAAGAGACCCAAAATTCTCTTTTACAGGCTTCATCCCGGATGAAAAGATTTGCTGATAAAAAAAGAAGAACTCCCCCCATTTTTGCTCCCGGAGACAAGGTATGGCTCTCCGCTAAATATGTCCGCTTTCGTGTCCCCAGTTATAAACTGGGACCACGCTATCTTGGTCCTTTCAAAATCAAGTGCCAGATCAACCCTGTCTCTTACAAACTCCTTCTTCCTCCTTCTCTCCGTATTCCCAATGCCTTCCATGTCTCTCTCCTTAAACCACTCATCCTTAACCGCTTCTCTCCCAAAGTTGTTTCTCCCACTCCAGTTTCCGGATCTTCTGACGTCTTTTCTGTGAAGGAGATTCTAGCATCCAAGACGGTCAGAGGTAAAAGATTCTTCTTGGTCGACTGGGAGAATTGCGGCCCTGAGGAGAGATTCTGAGAACCTGAGGACAACATCCTGGACAAAAGTCTTATCCTCAGGTTCTCAGGCTCCAAAAAGAGGGGGAGACCCAAGGGGGGGGGGTACTGTTACGCCGAGCGCTCCGGGTCCCCGCTCCTCCCCGGAGCGCTCGCAGCGTTCTCTCATTCACAGCGCCCTGGTCAGACCTGCTGACCGGGTGCGCTGCGATATTACTCCCAGCCGGGATGCGATTCGCGATGCGGGACGCGCCCGCTCGCGGTGCGCATCTCGGCTCCCGTACCTGACCCGTTCCCCGTCTGTGTTGTCCCGGCGCGCGCGGCCCCGCTCCTTGGGGCGCGCGCGCGCCGGGTCTCTGTCATTTAAAGGGCCGCTGCGCCACTGATTGGCGCAGCAGGCCTAATCAGTATTCTCACCTGTGCACTCCCTACTTATACCTCACTTCCCCTGCACTCCCTCGCCGGATCTTGTTGCCATTGTGCCAGTGAAAGCGTTCCCTTGTGTGTTCCTAGCCTGTGTTCCAGACCTCCTGCCGTGGCCCCTGACTACGATCCTTGCTGCCTGCCCTGACCTTCTGCTACATCCGACCTTGCTCTTGTCTACTCCCTTGTACCGCGCCTATCTTCAGCAGTCAGAGAGGTTGAGCCGTTGCTGGTGGATACGACCTGGTTGCTACCGCCGCTGCAAGACCATCCCGCTTTGCGGCGGGCTCTGGTGAATACCAGTAGCAACTTAGAACCGGTCCACCAGCACGGTCCACGTCAATCCCTCTCTGGCACAGAGGATCCACCTCCAGCCAGCCGAATCGTGACAGCAGGTTCCTCTCTGTATATGTATCCTACCGCCACCCGTCCCAGGAACGATAGGGAGGAATAAAGGATTGTCAACAACAGGAATTTTAGTAAACTGAAGATAACTTTACTGCAGATTTTATGCAGGTTAAACATAGTAACAGTCTTTACAGAGGACCGGACTTTAGGCTCCTCACAGGTTTGGTTGGGACCTTGTAGGGAATAAGCTTGAAGGATTTGCTTTACGCTGTTCCACTGGATTTAGGGGTATTGTTTAGGTCCAGCAGTCACGTAGGAATAAGGGAATTTGGATTGAGTAGACTCACGTATAAGTAAGGCTCTGGATTGGTAGGCTTCAGGCCTAATTTGTCTTGCAGGTAAACCTGACAAGAGAGTGAGGATTGGATAACAGCGCCCTTATATCTAAAGGGGCAGGCTTCAAGCTTATTGGTCCCCAGACCTGTCAGTCCTAATACAAAGCATTGTGGTACATCACGTGACATGAGCACATGACCTGGAAGGTCCTCAACCTTAGCAGAACAATATAATTATTAATCATGTGACCTAAGGTCCTGGAAGCAACATTTACACTATACAAAATATAAAATATATACATAAAATTAAAGAAGGAAGAGGAGACTAGGGGTTATCCCACTAAGAGCATCCTATCAGTACGGAGGAACTCTGACTTTGGGGACTTATTACACAAGGTACAGTACACGTACAGTACCGGGATACCACATAACATGCAATGTACTAATGTGATTTGATTTCATTGACATAAAATAGGATGTTTAATCAAATATCGCTATTCAGCGGATAAGGAACATTGCAGGATTATAGTCTATGCATAAACATTCTTAGAGGTCACACTATGTCATTCACGCTGTACAATGCTGTCCGTGTCTGCTCTGCTTTGAAGGACCATCTGGGGCAGGTTAATGTTATAAGAGCAGCGGTGTGCTGCCCCTGTCTCTCACCCTGACTGCTTTCTGCATACTACTGAAGAGAGTTTCAGTCTTCACCCGCTGTCAATCTATCAGCTGTCATCAACGTAGAATATAATATATGTTCTTGGCGGAAAGAACCAAGCGCAAAAAAATGTTACATAGAAAATTTCTGCATAATTTCCTACTTTGTGTCACTGGAGGAAAAAAAAGATAGATGATCCTGTGCAAGCCCAGGCCTACAGAAATCCTCCCTTGGCAGCACTATGTGCTGAGTTTGAAACAATGCACATCAAATGCAGAAATGGTGCGATATTACAAAGACAACAGAAAAACAGCGCGGTGCATATAAAAATAGTAGAGTAGTACATCACAGGGGATTAGGCTACAAACGGCGCGGCCATTTGTTCTCTCTATCATAAAGTAGTATCGGTATAAATGGGCTAAGATATGTTTTGGACAGATTTGGCAATCCTTAGATCAAGTGTTTCCCAACCAGGGTGCCTCCAGCTGTTGCAAAACTACAATTACCAGCACGCCCGGACAGCCAAAGGCTGTCCGGGCATGCTGGGAGTTGTAGTTTTGCAACAGCTGGAGGCACCTTGGTTGGGAAACACTGGCTTAAATTGATGGGTGAGGTAAGTTTAACTGCAGTTCGGTAAAAAGCGACCATGAACAATACTGTATGATATCACCCCCAATCTTCTACACCCACGGCCACATTAAAATACAGAAAGTGATACAGTAAGAGGTATTCCAATCACAGACAGTCATCTATGGGGAGAACAGTGGTCTCGATCTCTTCCCATCTGTTGAGGTCAGGGCTGACATCAGAGATTTTGGGGCCCCTTACACAGCTTAAGACCTGGGCAACCCTTGTTCCTAGTCTGCAGACCATCACTCACTGAGTTCCCCCCCCCCTTGTCCCTTCTCTGCAGACCATCACTCACTGAGTCCCCCCCTTGTCCCTTCTCTGCAGACCATCACTCACTGAGTCCCCCCTGGTTTCTCCTTTGCAGACCATCACTCACTGAGTCCTCCATTGTTCTTCCTTTGCAGACTATCACTCACTGAGTCCCCCCTTGTTCCTCCTTTGCAGACCATCACTCACTGAGTCCCCCCTTGTTCCTCCTTTGCAGACCATCACTCACAGAGTCATCATTGTCCCTTCTCTGCAGACATCACTCATTGAGTCCCCCCTTGTCCCTTCTCTACAGACCATCACTAATTGAGTCCCCCCTTGTCCCTTCTCTGCTGACCATCACTCACTGAGTCCCCCCTTGTTCTTCTTTTGCAGACCATCTCTCACTGAGACCCCCCTTGTCCCTTCTCTGCAGACCATCACTCACTGAGTTCCCCCTTGTCCCTTCCCTGTAGACCATCACTCATTGAGTCATCCTTGTCCCTTCTCGGCAGACATCACTCATTGAGTCCCCCTTGTCCCTTCTCTGCAGACCATCACTCACTGAGTCCCCCCTTGTCCTTTCTCTGCAGACCATCACTCAATGAGTTCCCATTTATTGCTTCTCTGCAGACCATCACTCACTGAGTTCCCCCTTGTTACTTCTCTGTAGACCATCACTAACTCAGTCCCCCCTTGTCCCCATCCTTTGCAGACCATCACTCACTGAGTTCCCCCCTTGTTCCTTCTCTGCAGACCATCAATTCAACTTCATCTAAAGAATTGAACTGCAAAATTAGCCCCTGCCCTCCCGGACCTGCAGTTCTGCGCACTGTCTAGGACCACTTCCACTTTTGGGTAACAAGTAATCCCTCCAACATGAAACACAGTGTAAGTCAAGGCTATTTCTAACCCTAAACACCAATTCCATGTGTGATGGAGTCCCCTCAGAGGCTCTGCTCAGTATACAGCTGTACAGGTCACTCCCCAGTATACAGCAGCTCACACTCTGGGCGCATGCTCCTCTGGTCTTGGTGTGACATGCCCATGTGCCACCCAGCAGCATCCAGTATTTTGAAGTGGCCGTGGGCTCGCGGTGGAATGACCAGGGCATCATTGTGTCTTTCAGGACACAGGGATGTCCATGGTAGGAAGCAAAAGACGTTAAAGGAGTAGTCCACTGGTGACTCAGTGGTGAGCAACTTATCCCCTATCCAAAGGATAGGGGATAAGTTGCAGATCGCGGGGGGTCCGACCGCTGGGGCCCCCTGCGATCTCCTGTACTGAGCCCCGACAGCCAGCAGGAAGGGGGGCGTGTTGACCTCCGCACGAGGCGGCGGCCGACACGCCCCCTAAATACAACTCTATGGCAGAGCCGAAGCGCTGCCTTCGGCAATCTCCGGCTCTGCCATAGAGATGTATTGAGGGGGCTTGTCGGCCGCCCCTTCGTGCGGGGGTCGACACCCGCTATCTGGGCCGAGAGCCGGGGCCCCGTACAGAGAGATCGCAGGGGGCCCCAGCGGTCGGACCCCCCGCGATCTCAAACTTATCCCCTATCCTTAGGATAGGGGATAAGTTTTTCACCACTGGACTACCCCTTTAATCGCTGAGCCCGAGCTCCCAGGGGGCCCGTGCCAATTATGGAGGTACTTCCTGTACCCCCTGACAGCGGCCCTGGTTGAGGTGCTTATTGTCTGCCAACTTCATGTAGAGAGTGAATGGAGGGATGACCTTGAATGTGCATTACTCTCGCCAGTTCCTTGGGAGTTATGGAAAAAGCTGAACGAGCCGTAAATGTCCATGATTGGAATTCTATTACAGCAAAGTTCTCAGATTTTAAAGAGGTTAAAAGAGGTACTCCGGGGGAAAAAATTATTTCACATCAACTGGTGCCAAAAAGTTACACAGATTTGTAAATTACTTCTATTTAAAAATCTTAATCCTTCCAATACTTATCAGCTGCTGTATGCTCCAGAGGACGTTGTGTAGCTCATTTCAGTCTGACCAAAGTGCTCTCAGCTGACACCTCTGTCCATGTCAGGAACTGTCCAGAGCAGGAGTGGTTTGCTATGGGGATTAGCTTGTACTCTGTACAGTTCCTGACACAGACAGAGGTGTCAGCAGAAAACACTGTGATCAGACTGAAAAGAAGTAAACTATTTCCTGTAAAGTATACAATACTGTAAGGATTAAGGTTTTTAAATAGAAGTTAATTACAAATCTTTTTAACTTTCTGGCATCAGTTGTTTTAAAAAAAATTGTTTTCCACCGGAGTACCCCTTTAAGGTTTTATACTGATTGGTGTTTTCTGACAGAGAGCTCTACGTACTCTTGAAGACATATAAAGGGGTTTTCCAGTAAAAACATATTGATCACCTAACATCAGCAATGGATAGGTCATCAATGTCTGATCATTAGGGTCTGACATTCGCTATCCCCAACAATCAGCAAAGCTGTGGTATCTGCAATACACAGAGAACAGAGCTGGAAGCAAACAGCTCCGTACATTGTGTAGTGGTCATGTTGTGTTATTACAACTCAGTTACTATTCACTTCAATAGAAGATAATCTGCAATAATCCTGATAGAAAGTCATCGATTAATTTGCCCACAAAATCTCTTTATTTCAGAATGTAGACACTGTGAGGTCCTCTCCTGAATACCTCATTTATGGTAGTAGACCATAGGTGCTTATCTCCAGAGGAAACAAAGGATCAGGCATGTTAGTATTCAAAGGCAGACAGTCTTGGCCATTTTTAGGTCAGACCATTTTCTGATCCCATCAAGATCAATGAATATGACCGAAGTTGGTGGCGTGGCCTGGCTGCCGGACTGAATAATCACGCATTAGCTGAGCTCCGCTTTATATAGCCCTTTAGAGCGACTAAACAGCGTTTTCCAGAGTTATTTCAACAACCACGGACATGGGAATCCTTCACCGACATGCCTGTCATGAAAAAGAAGGTTAATAAGCATAATTCCTTGGCCAAATTCTAGTTCTCAAAACGGCGGCCTCCTTCCCAAGATTGTGCCGACAGAGCACGAAACTCAGAGCTGCAGCTCTCTCGGGCTACGTGCACCTCGCCTATAGCATACAGGCGCTCCACCTCTGATCCTGCATCACACAGCGCTCACCTTCTGCCTACCGCGGGCTCACCGACCTCTGCTCCATCATCTCCCGCTTCATCTCCGGGATGCAGCTCTCAGGTACCTGCCACCTCCCCTGCACCTAGGCCTCAATCCACCTCAGGTCTAATGGGGACACCTCCACACAGCTCCTCACTGCATCAGCAGCCTTGCGGCACTCCGCTTCTGAATCAGCCATCTCCGGCTGTTTAGGGCTCTAACTCCTCCTGCAGAGGAGGATGACTTACTACTCATTTCTGTGTGTGACCAAGCAGTGACAGACACTCAGATGAAGCATATGCTTCTCACTCTGCAAAAATCCTTTAGGAGGGACATGATAGGCATGATTAACCCCCTACATGCCACTGTGGTGGACCTGGGTGCTAGGGTTGACCACATTAAAGTTAAGTTTGGCGAGTTCGCTGCCTCTAATAATGAGGTCATAGACTGTCACCAAGCTGCAGAAATTGCTGCGCTCAAAGCAAAAGTCGCCGATCTGGGAGATCGCAGTCGGCGCAACAACATTAAACTACGTGGAGTGCCTGAATCTATAGCGCCTGTGGACATCCCTGACTACGTCTGCTCTCTCATTAAAGCCATCTTGCCTACCTGCATTTCCCAAGAGTTGGAAATAGACCGGGCACACAGAGTACCCCGTCCCAAACACTTGGACGACTCTGTCCCTCCTGATATTCCAGCATGGGTACACTTTTTCTCTGAAGAAAAGTTAATGAACGCTTCACGCCTCAACGGCGGACTGCCTGCACCATACTACCATGTTGCCATATACACAGACCTATCTGCGGCTACTCAGCAATTGAGATGGGCTGCTAAGATCCAGTACATATGGGGCTTTCCAGTGCATCTTATCATCTGTCATAAAGATTCAACCCACGTGATACGCTCATTGGAGGAGGGCGAAGCTCACCTATAGCGCTAGAACCTCTCCATTCTACATTTCATTCTCCATTCTACATGGCTGTGAAGTCTAGTCCAGCTTCAGCATGGACATTACCCACATTGTTTTTGTATGTTGTGAGATGGCATAACACTTGTCTGTCCATAAGGCATTGCACATTTCTACATGAACCAAGCGTGCTGGCTGGGAGGCACTTGTGGTCAACCCCCTATTTGATAATAACATCCATTATCTTACTCTTTCTTTTACTGTATGGTTATCAAACTGATTAGTATTAATGTGAACGGTCTAAACAGTCTGCATAAGCGAGCTTTCCTTTGGAAGGAAGCTGTGAAACTGGGAGCTGATGTGGTATGTGTCAAGGAGACGCACCTCCTAGAGAAAGATGCTTTCAGGCTCAAACACCCACTATATCTGTATATCTTTAATTTGCACCACAAAACAAAATCTAGAGGTGTAATGTTAGCTATACGGAATACTGTTGCTTTTGTTGTACATGACTCTATCTACGATACCAACAGGCACTATATCTTACTTTCCTGCTCTATAAACAATCTGCCATACACTCTTATATCACCATATGCAGCCAACTTAGGACAGCACTGCTTCCTCCACAGCACTTAAAAGGTTGCTACCCGCATTAAAAAAATGACCACTAGTTGTGTGCGGAGACTTTAACTTAATGGTGGACCCATCCCTAGACTCTACATCTACTGCCCGCATTTCTCCTGCTTCTCTCGCCTCTCTGCTCCGGTCTGAAGAACTATGCAATACTTGGAGAATACAGCACCCAACAGATAGGGACTATACTCACCACTTCTTAACGCACAATATATATTCCCATCTGGACATGTTCCTTGTGGACCAACCTCTACTCTCTAATCTAGCGTCATCCACTATTGAAATTATCTCTTGGTTGGATCATGCGACTATTACATTGTCACTACATGAAAACTCCAACTCCTCTCTACATACCTCTGAAGGGCCAGTCCCTTTCTATTGTCCCACCCGGAGCATGTCCAGACTTTACGGAATAACCTGACCGACTACTTTACTGTTCATGCTACCCCTGAAGTAGATGCCTTAACCCTGTGGAACTGTCATAAGACATCCATCAGGGGCTTTTTCATTAAATATGGTTCTATTTGTAAAAAGAAAAGAGACGTACAGCTTACTGACACTTTAAATAAGTTAAGAGATTTAGAAGCCCAAAACAAACTCCTTCCACCCCCTGCTCTGGCTACGCAGCTGTCCACCCTCAGACAGGAACTCAGGAAATTTCTCCTGTTTCAATATGAGAAGAACCTTAGACGTAATAAAGCCAAAACGATAAAGTGGGAAAATGATTAGCTTTTCGCCTTAAAAGTAGACATGAACGCTCCCGCATAGCTCACCTTAAACATCCTGTCACGGGTTCGACAGCTTATACTCCTGAAGACATAGCCAATAACTTTCAAGCTTTTTATTCCTCATTATATAATTTAAAGGACTCCATACCCTCCCCTCCCTTCCAGGATGAATCAATTTGTTCTTTCCTCTCTGGCCTTCATCTTCCGAAGCTCACTGAGGAACAATTGAACAAACTCAACTGTCCGGTATCCCTAGCTGAAATTGTTAAAACTATAAAATCCTCTGGGCCCTGATGGTTTTATCAACCTACATTACAAAACTTTCTGTGATACCCTCTCTCCATTTTTCAGGGATTTTTGTCAAGCTGCCATTTCAACAGACACCTTGCATTGGAAAACCTTCAGGCTTTGATAGTGACCCTCCCCAAACCTGGAAAATCCCAGGATCTCCCTCAGAACTTTAGACCGATCTCATTGCTCAACCAGGACCTCAAGATTTTTGCTAAGTTAATTGCCTCCCGACTGGCGGTGATACTAGCATCCTTGGTTCACGCAGACCAATCCTGATTTGTGCCAGGTAGGCAGACGTCAGATAACACTAGGCGCCTCCTGAATGTTTTTCATCATATTGAGAAGACCCACATCCCTGCCTTGGTCTTTGCTTTGGACGCTGAGAAGGCGTTTGAGCGACTTCGCTGGTCGTACGCCTTCTCGGTCCTACGGCATATGGGCTTTGATGGTCAGATTTTACAAGCAATAGTCTGGCTATATACCCGCACTACAGTGTTTGCGAACGGCTCATTGTCCGATTCCTTTATTATTACCAACGGCAAGAGGCAGGGGTGCCCTTTTCCCCCCCTTATCTTTATTTTATGTTTGTGCTCTCCGAGCTGACGCACGTATATCTGGTGTTAGTATTGGAGATAGACAACATCTTATCTCATTGTACGCAGATGACATCATCCTTACCCTTACTCATGCCTCCAGCTCAGTCACTGCTGCACTAGAAGTCATACACTTCTTTGGTGACCTTTCATATTACCATCTTAACGCTGCTAAGATGCAGACACTACCTCTCTTTCTAAATGCACAGATGGTACACGCTCTTAAACAGTCGCATCCATTTGACTGGCATACTTCTGACGTGATTTATTTAGGTATCAAATTAGCTTTCCCTCACAAACTACTGTACTAGACTAATTACGAATCATTCCTAAAAAGCATTGAGGAAGAGACACGCAGACTGGCCCAATATGACATCTCCTGGGTGGGTCACATAGCTATTTTTAAGATGTTTTTACTACCACGTTTTTTGTATTTATTTAGAACCTTACCCATTTCCGTACCTAGTACCCTTTTTATATCAGCTCAAAGGATACTTTCGAACTTCGTTTGGGTGGACAAGAAACCTAGACTCACAGCATCTATTCTAACCAAGGATAAAGAGGCAGGAGGTCTGGTTGTCCCAGATCTATATGGATATTACATAGCTACGCTAATTAGTTCTATGTGTAGTTGGTGGAAGGGGTGTCTGGAGATACCTTGGTGCACATAGAACACACTTTCACATCCCCCTATCACATCATAGATGTTATGTGGCTTCCCTTTTGGAAATTCTCATCCTCACTCCCACTTTCTAATCCAATTGTTAAAGCCTCTTATAATACCTGGATGACGTATCTGAAAGCCGCTGCCTACAGTAGTGTAGCGGTTTGCACTTCACTCCTTCTTACATTTATTCAAGCTTTTATTCCACATCTAGATGTGTGTATGTGGTCCATTAGGGGCATTACACGTCAGTCATCTATATGATGCCAGTCAGCTATTGTCATTCCAAGAATTACAGATAAAATGTTCAATACATAAAAGAAAAGGTATACATGTACTTGCAGATTGTAAGGAATCATAGCAGGTGGACAGAAGGTGGTGGATCCTCTGGGACTGTGTGGGAGGAGACTTGAGCTGTGCGAGGGAGCGGGGTCTAAGGTGCCACTGGTTTTCACCAGAGCCCACCGCAAAACGGGATGGTCTTGCTGCGGCAGGTGGCACCCAGGTCACTACCCCTGGCACAACTCGTCCACACAGGTAGCTGGGGGGGTGAAAGGCAGGACGTGGCGGGATGGCTGAAGGTCGGGGCAGGAACACGGGTACAGGATAGGATGGAAGCTAGGAAGATAGACACAGTAACTGGGACACAGGACTTCACAATGGCAAAGACTACCAAAGATCTGGCAGGTAAAGCAGACACTTATGGATCAGGGTCAGGTGCAAGCACTTTAATTAATTGGGTACTGGCCCTTTAAGAGAGCTGCAGGGACACCAGGGAGCTGACACAGAGGACAGTGAGTGACGGGCTGAGACTCGCATGCGGGCACGTCCCGCCATGCGAATCTCAGTCCCTCAGACAGCGGAACAGGGAGCGCTCATGGCTGGAGAGTCCAGTTGGAGCGCCACTGTAACACAGATTAGACATTTTCTCAGTACGTTATCCCCCCCCACTGGGATTCACCCACACACAGCAACTTTTGCCTTTTTAAATAGCAACTTGAAAGGCCTAAAGGTGCTTTATTCTACCTTCCTACACACCACCTCTTTCCATAAATCACACCCTTTTCGCTCTTGGGAAAAGTAATTAGATATCTCTATAGATGACCAAGATTGGAAGCATGCATTTCAAGTGGCACATAAAGCCTTCCAATGTGTCTCACCTGTGGAATCTATGGCAAAATCCATGCTACAATGTTATTACGCACCAGATCGACTTGCACTCATCTACCCTGATTCATCTCCCATGTGTTGGAGACAGTGTGGCCATAGAGGCCCTCTTTTACATGTGCTATGGGAATGTCCCATTATTGCTACCTTTTGGGCTTCATGTAGAACATTACTCGAGGAAGTACTACTGGTGCATGTAGCTTGGACCGTACAAATGGTACTACTCTTAATTCACATGCATTCTATTCTGCCGAAATTACGTGATCTTACATATATGTGTTATTGCAAACATTTCTCTCACCAAAGTGTGGAAATCCTCCCCTCACTCCACAATCAATACCTGAAATAGTATTGCATTAGCTTGCAATAAATGATCTTTATTCACTTTTTTTTCACTTTTTTTTTGCAGTCATATAGCTCCCATAGGGACCTATAACACTGCACACACTGATCTTCATCATTGATCACTGGTCTCTCATAGGAAACCAGTGATCGACGATTCTGCCGCATGACTGCTCATTCCTGGATCTCAGGCACTGAGCAGTCATTCGGCGATGGGACAGCGAGGAGGCTGGTAGGGGCAGAATAGATCCATGCTTTCATGTTGTTTATGCAAATTTCTGAACCTGCCGTCTGAATTTCACAGCTGGAAACTCACCAGACCAGACAAAGTTCTTCTGTTGTCCGATTATGGTGAGTCTGTGCACATTGTAGACTATTTTCTGTTCTAAGCTGGCAGTAATGGCACCCGGTGTGGACGTGAGTGGTTATTTGAGTTACTGTTGCCTTTCTGTCATCTCAAAACAGTCTGCCCGTTCTCCACTGACAATAAAAAAGACATTTTCATTTGGCGTGAAAGTCCACGTAGATCAGCAGTTCCTAAAATAGTCAGGCCAGCCTGTCTGGCACCAACAACCTTGCCATGTTTAGAGTCACTTAAAGGGGTACTCCGGCCCTGAGACATCTTATCCCCTATCCAAAGGCCGTCACGCCCCCTCCCATAGACTTGCATAGCGGGGGCGGGGGGTGACGTCACACGGGGGCAGAGTCGTGACGTCATGATACTGCAGCCCCGTGGTCGCCACCCGGCTTTTTGTGAGCTGGCACCGCGGCGTGCAGCTAAAACAGGTGGGTGGTGAATACAAGAATGCGGGGGTCCCCAGCGGCGGGACCCCTGCAGTGGGATAAGATGTCTCAGGGCCGGAGTACCCCTTTAAATCCCCTTTCTCCTCATGCTGATGCTCGGTTTGAACTTCAGCAAGTGGTCTTCTTGACCATGTCTGCCAAAATGGTTACTTGTTTGTATACATGGGGAAGATGTAATGACCTGATAGGATCTGGCAAGTGAGTGATTATACATTTTCTTGAGAGGGGTATTCCAACTAACACTCATCTCCTATACACAGGAGTAAGTGACCCAGTATGATCTTTAAAATATGCTCCCGAGTCACATTTCAGAGAAGTGAGTCGTGACCCCATGTGATCTCGAAAACGGACACCCAAGTCACACCTCAGAACGGAGCGGTGTGTCGCACATGTGCTCCACCACTCCATTTGTTGTCTAAGAAGTAGTCGGAGATAGCCTACTACAATGTCAGCGCCAGACAATGATTGGAATGGCATGCATCCATCATTCACCACTCCATTCTGAGGTGTCACTTGAACCCATTCACAGGTGTCTGACCTCTCTCATGATCAGGCACTTATCTCCTAGGGGATGTGGAAAGATATTTTAGAAATCTCTGCCTTAGTTTTCTCATAGACAAAGCTCCATGGTCCTCATATATGGAGATTTTGCCCTTGAGGACTGATGAAGGCTGATGCTCACTGCGTGGGATATAGTAGTCATATCATTTTTTTCTTTTGGCTCCCTCAAACTAAAATAAAGAGTTAATCTTTTTTTTTAAATTGATCTGGAGCTCCTGTCTCTCTCTGATCTATGACTAGACTTGGGTAATAGTTAATTTGCTATATTGATGTCATTGTGCAACCAGACCAGGCAATGGTTCTTAAGAGAAGACCAGTCAATGCCGAATTCAAATAGGAAATCCTGAGTCGCCCCTTCACAAAACTAATAGTAAGTTTTGACCTTGTCTCAATGATAAAGACTTATTGAATCCTTTCGCTTTCAGGGTTGGCAGCCAGAAACTGTAATTTTGCTTTTGTTATTCATTTGTCTGCATGCCCTGTAGAAAATGCTACGTGTGAGATAAATCTTCTCCAGACAGATTCCTCATAAAAACATCTTCTGCTGCCCCAGCTTGGGACTTTTTTAAGGAACTAATTTAAGCCATGGGAATATTATCCCTGAACGAACAGGCCATGGTTCTAGAATATGTTAGGTAGCCTATGGGAGCTGTTCATATTACAACACTCATTTTCTTAATACAGATTTTTCTTAAATTAATTTATGCTGTAATGTTATTCTTCCAGAAAATGTATACTGTGACCACAAGGGAATTTTAGTGGTTTCTAATGTAACATGCAAACCTTTCATTGAATTCTTCAAAGACAAGGTATCACCCAATTTTTTTTTCTTACCTTATACTGAAATGCTTTATTTATTGTTGTCCTTAGTGGGGTTTGAACCCAAGTCCCCAGCACTGCAAGGCAGCAGTGCTAACCACTGAGCCACTATGTAAAGTCAAATGTGTTTTGGAGTTACAGTGCAACAGATAAGCATCTGAAATCCGTGGAGGAATAATGATAAAAATAATAATCTGAGCAATAACACTAGGTGTCCAGTGCAACTTTGTTGCTTGGCGACCTGGTTAGCACTGCTGCCTTGCAGTGCTGGGGACTTGGGTTCAAATCCCACTAAGGACAACAATAAATAAAGCCTTATACTGAAATGAAATTATCTTTTTTTTGTAATCTGTGTGTTTTTTTTTAATTGTATTTTAGGTCGCCAAGCAACAAAGTTGCACTGGACACCTAGTGTTATTGCTCAGATTATTATTTTTATCATTATTCCTCCACGGATTTCAGATGCTTATCTGTTGCACTGTAACTCCAAAACACATTTGACTTTACATAGTGATAGACCCATGAGCTGTGCATTATTTTGTGTAATATATAGGTCATAGGTCACATGGTAAGGCCGCCATCTTGGTCTTTGAGGCAATTTTGCACAATATTCAAAGATCTTCTTCTCTACAACCACTTAAGCTACAGATAAATAAATCGCTGTACGTGGTTACACTGTTGTGCAGAGTCAGATTTGTTCATTATAAGAGTTTTGGCCGCCATATTGAATTGCACAATATTCTACAAACATCTTCTTCTCTGAAATCGTATGTTACAATAATGTATAATTTGGCAGACATGTTCATGGTAACCTTCTGTACCAATGTTGTTAAAGCTGGTTCATTTGCATAATCAATTTTTAAAAAATGTGTGTAATAGGTATGTATGTAATATACAATGTTAACCCCTTAAGGACCAAGGACGTACCGGTACGTCCTTGGTCCTGCTCTTCTGATATAACGCAGGGTTACACAGTAACCCCGCGTCATATCACGGCGGGCCCGGCGTCATAGTGAAGCCGGGACCCACCTCTAATAGCGCGCAGCGCCGATCGTGGCGCCGCGCGCTATTAACCCTTTAGCCGCGCGCTCAGGGCTGAGCCGCGCGGCTAAAAGCGAAAGTGAAAGTTCCCGGCTAGCTCAGTCGGGCTGTTCGGAATAGCCGCGGCTAATCGCGGCATCCCGAACAGCTTACAGGGCAGCGGGAGGGCCCCTACCAGCCTCCTCGCTGTCCCATCGCCGAATGACTGCTCAGTGCCTGAGATCCAGGAATGAGCAGTCATGCGGCAGAATCGTCGATCACTGGTTTCCTATAAGAGACCAGTGATCAATGATGAAGATCAGTGTGTGCAGTGTTATAGGTCCCTATGGGAGCTACAACACTGCAAAAAAAAGGTGGAAAAAAAAAAGTGAATAAATATCATTTAACTCCTCCCCTATTAAAAGTTTGAATCACCCCCCTTTTCCAATAAAAAAAAAACACAGTGTAAATAAAAATAAACATATATGGTATCACCGCGTGCAGAAATGTCCGAATTATAAAAATATATCATTAATTAAACCGCTCGGTCAATGGCGTGCGCGCAAAAAAATTCCAAAGTCCAAAATGCATTTTTGGTCACTTCTTATATCATTTAAAAATTAATAAAAAGCGATCAATAAGTCCTATCAATGCAAAAATGGTACTGTTAAAAACTTCAGATCACGGCGCAAAAAATGAGCCCTCAAACCGCCCTATACATGGAAAAATAAAAAAGTTATAGGGGTCAGAAGATGACAATTTTAAACGTATTCATTTTCCTGCATGTAGTTATGATTTTTTCCAGAAGTCTGACAAAATCAAACCTATATAAGTAGGGTATCATTTTAATCGTATGGACCTACAGAATAAAGATAAGGTGTAATTTTTACCGAAAAATGTACTACGTAGAAACGGAAGCCCCCAAAAGTTACAAAACAGCGTTTTTTTTTTTCAATTTTGTCGCACAATGATTTTTTTTTCCGTTTCACCGTAGATTTTTGGGCAAAATGACTGACGTCATTACAAAGTAGAATTGGTGGCACAAAAAATAAGCCATCATATGGATTTTTAGGTGCAAAATTGAAAGAGATGATTTTTTAAAGGCAAGGAGCAAAAAACGAAAATGCAAAACCGAAAAAAACGTTAAAAACATGTTTCTTTGCACAATGGTACAGTCAGTGGCGTTGCTAGGGTTGGTGTCACCCGGTGCGGTAGAAAATGGTGTCACCCCCATACCTCCCCCCCCCCCCCCAGTAAGTTTTTAGCCTGTTGTGACAGACACCACTGTTGTAGTGCATTGTGAGAAATTCCAGTATAATAATCAGATATACCAGTTGCCACAGAATAGGAAAGTGTTAAAGAAGTTTTCACCATTTAAATATACAGCTCCCAGAATTACTTAAAGGGGTACTCCACTGGAAAACATTTACTTTTATATCAACTGGTGCCAGAAAGTTAAACATATTTTTAAATTACTTCTATTTAAAATCTTAATACTTACAGTACTTATAAGCTGGTGTATGCTCCACAGGAAGTTGTGTAGTTCTTTCCAATCTGACCACAGTGCTATTTGCTGACACCTCTGTCCATGTCAGGAACTGTCCAGAGCAGGATAGGTTTGCTATGGGGATTTGCTCCTACTATGGACAGTTCTTGACATGGACAGAGGTGTCAGCAAAGAGCACTGTGGTCAGACAGAAAATAAATTAAAAAAGAAAATAACTTCCTGTGAATCACTTATACAGCAGCTAATAAGTACTGGAAGGATTAAGATTTTTAAATAGAAGTAATTTACAAATCTGTTTAACTTTGTAGCACCAGTTGATTAAAAAAAAATGTTTTCCAGTAGAGTACCCCTTTGAGCAGTGGTGAGGTTATGCTGGGAGTTGTAGTTTCACTGACCTAACTGTAGAACTGACAAGCGACTACAGCTCTGATAGGACATAGTGAGGAGAATATACAATGATATCAGTAATTAGAGGTGACGTCTTCTCTATAGTGATGAGAATATACAATGATATCAGTGACTACAGGTGACGTCTTCTCTATAGTGAGGAGAATACACAATGATATCAGTGACTACAGGTGACGTCTTCTCTATAGTGAGGAGAATACACAATGATATCAGTGACTACAGGTGACGTCTTCTCTATAGTGAGGAGAATGTACAATGATATCAGTGACTACAGGTGACGTCTTCTCTATAGTCTTCCCTTATCTAATTCAGATGGTACATACCGCCTGGTCCAGCTAAAACTTCTCTCTGCAGAATGTGACGCCCAGATGTCTCCTCACTATGTCAGCGCATTCTCATCCTCTATATGAAAACAAGTTATTATAAACCTGCCAGACACTGTATCCTCTAAATATAATACTACTATACACTATACTCTTTGATTATAAACCTTCCATACACCGTACCCACTGAATATAATAATACCACACGCTGTACATTCTGAATATAATACCAACACATACTGTACACTCTGAATATAAATCTGCCACATACTGTACCCCTGAATATACCGCCACACACTGTACCCACTGAATATAATACTACCACACACTGTACATTCTGAATATAATACCAACACATACTGTACACTCTGAATATAAATCTGCCACATACTGTACCCCTGAATATACCGCCACACACTGTACCCACTGAATATAATACTACCACACACTGTACATTCTGAATATAATACCAACACATACTGTACACTCTGAATATAAATCTGCCACATACTGTACCCCTGAATATAATACTATCACATACTGTACCCTCTGAATATAAATCTGCCACATACTGTACCCCTGAATATAATACTATCACATACTGTACACCTGAATATAATACCGCCACATACTGTACACTCTGAATATATTACTACCACCCACTGCGCCCTCTGAATATAATACTTAGAGATGAGCAAACTACAGTAAATTCAACTCGTCACAAACTTCTCGGCTCGGCAGTTGATGACTTTTCCTGCATAAATTAGTTCAGCTTTCCGGTGCTCCCGTGGGCTGGAAAAGGTGGATATTGTCCTAGGAGAATCTTTCCTATGAATGTATCCACCTTTTCCAGCCCACCGGAGCACCGGAAAGCTGAACTAATTTATGCAGGATAAGTCATCAACTGCCGAGCCGAGAAGTTCATGACGAATCGAATTTACTGTAAGTTCGCTCATCTCTAATAATACTACCACAAACTGCGCCCTCTGAATATAATACTACCACAAACTGCGCCCTCTGATTATAATACTACCACCCACTGCGCCCTCTGAATATAATACTACCACAAACTGCGCCCTCTGAATATAATACTACCACAAACTGCGCCCTCTGAATATAACGTTGCCATACAGTGCACCCTCTGAATATAATACCACAACCGCAGTAACACCCCTCAACATCCCTTAGCTGATGCTATTACCACGGGAGGGGGGTATTGGTGGTGTTGCTAGTGGATGTGGGTGCTACTACTGGGGGGGGGGGGGTGTTTCTGAAGGATGATGAGGGTGCTACTGGCCATCCCCCCTGGCAGTATCACCCCCATCATCCATCGGCAGGATCATCCTCCTGGCAGGAGCACCGCCATCATCCACCATCAGGATCTGCTGATGGAGGTGCTGCTGCTGGGGGGGGGGGGGGGGGTAGTTGCTGGCGGATGATGAGGGTGCTACTGCCAGGGGGGGAGCATTAGGTAGGCAGCAGTTCCCCCACATTAGGTAGGTAGCAGTTTCCCCACATTAGGTAGCATCTTTTCCCCACATTAGGCAGCATAGATTCCCCACATTTGGTACCAGTTTCCCCACATTAGGTAGGTACCAGTTACCCCACATTAGGTAGCAATTTCCCCACATTAGGTAGTACAGATTCCCCACATTAGGTAGCAGTTTCCCCACATTCGGTAGCACAGATTCCCCACATTAGCTAGCATAGACTCCCCACATTAGGTAGCATAGACTCCGCACATTAGGCCGCAGGTTCCCTTGCAGGTTCCCCACAATGCGTCAAAGTCTCCACACACACACACACACACACACACACACACATGCACACACACACAAAAAAAAAAAACACATACAACACAGAGAGACACACACACAAGCACACACAGTCAGAGAGACACACGCTCACAGACAGACACACAGAGTCACACAGTCACACACACACAGTCACACACAGAGTCACACACACACACACACACACACAGAGTCACACACAGAGTCACACAAACACACAGTCACACACAGACACACAGAGTCACACACACACTCACAGACAGACACACAGAGTCACACACACAGAGTCACACACAGAGTCACACACACACAGAGTCACACAATCACACATAGACACACAGAGTCACACACACACACACACAAACAGAGTCACACACAGTCACACACACTCACAGACAGACACACAGAGTCACACACACACAGAGTCACACACAGAGTCACACACACACACAGAGTCACACACAGAGTCACACAGTCACACACAGACACACAGAGTCACACACACACACAGAGTCACACACAGTCACACACACACTCACAGACAGACACACACACAGAGTCACACACACACAGAGTCACACACAGAGTCACACACACACACACACACACAGTCACACACAGAGTCACACAGTCACACACAGAGTCACACACACACAAACATAGATAGAGACAGACACACACACACTCACCCATCCAGCGCAGCGATCCTTCTCACCGGGCGCAATGCGAGTGACGTAACTGACGTCCCCTTGCGCGGCCATGCGGTGTGACGTCAGGCCGGCGCAGACGTGGGAGCGGAGGCCGGGCACAGTACTGGTGAAGGTGAGGGGGGGGACACGTGATGACGGACGGGCACACTGAAAGGGGGGGGGGTGCTAACGGACGGGCGCACTGAAAGGGGGGGGTGCTAACCGACGGGCGCACTGAAAGGGGTGGGGTGCTAACGGACGGGCGCACCGCACACACAGCACAGGCGTGGGGGGGTGCTGACGGATGGGAGGCCGGTCGGGCACATAGGGGGTTGTCAGTGTAGCTGGGGAGGGGGTGTGGGTGCTGCGGAGCGTCTTGGTGTCACCCCATTAGGTTGGTGTCACCCGGTGCGGGCCGCACCCCCCGCACCCGGGTCGCAACGCCACTGGGTACAGTACTCTATTGTGCTTAATTTTTTTAACATAAAGGTCATAGATCAAATGAGGTGGCAGACATCTTGTTTTAGGTGACAATATTCATTGCTATATACAAAGACATGTCTTTCTGAAACCATTAACGATACAGATGTACAAATAGCCATGACCTAGACTCACACATGTTTGTTTGTAATGTAATCAACCGTATGGTTCGGCGGCCATATTGAATTATGTAACTATCAACAATTATTCCTATGGGGCTTTTAGTAATATGCCTGTAATTGCCTCACAGTTACTTTAAAATTCATGAAAGTTTACCCAAAGGTAGAGCCCAGTACTATGCATAATGTGTTGTAAAATAAAGGTCATAGGTCACATGGTAAGGCAACCATATTGGTTTGTGTGGCACGTTTTTGCACAATATTGAAACCTCTGTATTTTTGCAGTCGCTAAAGATGCAGATTTAAAAATTGTTGTATTTGGTTACACTCTGATCACAATTATGACTTGTTAATTACAAGACTATTGATCACATGGTATGGCCGCCATATTGGATTGTGCAATATTCTACAAGCATCATCTTCTCTGAAACCGTTTGTTAGAATAACATATAATTTGGCAGACATGTTCATGGTCACCTCCTTTACCAAGGTTGTTAAAGATTGTTCATTTGCTTAATCAATATGGCGACCATATGCCAATAACATTTAGATAGCATTAATAATGACATGCAATATGCATTAAATGTGTGTAATATGTACACTGTTAATCTAAAAGTTATAGTTCTTTGCACAATGGTAGATTACTCACATTTTGTACCACAATTGGCAACCATTTTTGGTGGCCATATTTGATTGCGCAACATTCTGCCTACATAGTTTTCTCTTCAATTACTAGTAACAACAATGTGAAAATTACCACATATGTTTGTCATCACTTTCTGTACCACTAGTGATCACCAGATTTGGCGGCCACATTGGATTGCACAATATTCAGCAAACTTAGTTTTAGCTGAAATTGCTGATTAGAACAATGTGAAAATAAGCACACAAGTTCATGATTACTTACTGTACCACAGATGATCACCAGATTTTACGGCCATCTTGGGTTGCGCAATAGTGTGCAACCTTAGTTTTAGCTGAAATTGCAGGTCAGAACAATATAAAAATTAGCACACATGTTCATGATCACTTTCTGTACCACAATTGATCACCAGATTTTGCAGCCATATTGGATTGCACAATATTCTGCATTATAGTTTTCTCTGAAATTGCTGGTCAGAACAATGTGAAAATTAGCAAAATGTTCAAGATCACTTTCAGTTCCACATTTGATCACATGGTTTGGCTGCCATAATGGGTGATAGGAGAAAATGCCCCCCCAAATGTATTATAACATAAAGGTCATGAGCTGGCTGCCATCTTGTTTTAGGTGACAATATTCAGTTCCCTGTGTAAACACCTGCCTTTCTGAAACCATTACAGATTCAGATGTACAAACAGTTGTGTATAGTGACACTGTGATCTAGACTCATACATGTTTGTTTCACGTTATTTAACCACATGGTTCGGCGGGCATATTAAATTCTGTAAATAGCAAGAAAAATGTATATTATTCCTATGGAGCTTTTCTTATATGCCTGCAATTGCCTCACTGTTACATTAAAACTTATAACATTTTGCCCCCGTGGTATGCATAATCTGTTGTAACATAAAGATCATAGGTCACATGGTCAAGCAGCCATCTTGGTTTGTTTGCCAAGATTTTGCACAATATACAAACCTCTGCATTTCTGCAACTACTAAAGACACAGATGTATAAATAGTTTTATTTTGTTATTTATTTGTTCATCACAAGTCTATTGATCATAGGGTATGTCCACCATGTTGTATTGCACAATTTTCTATAAACACCTTCTTCTTTGAAACCATCTATTAGAATCATTCACAATTTGGCATAAATGTCCAATGCTATCTCCTGTACCATGTTTGTTATAGCTGGTTCATTTGCATAATCAATATGGCCACTGCCTGCCAATCACTGCAAGCCAATAAGTCAATGCATTGCATGCCTGTAATATGATCACTGTTATTTACAAAATTATGAAACTTGGCTCAATGGTAAAGTGCTATATTGTGCTCAGTCTTTTCTTACATAAAGGTCCTAGGTTAGATGATCTGATGGCCATCTTGTTTTAGGTTACAATATTCAGTGCCATATGCAAAGATCTGCATTAAATATAGAGATATACAAATTACTCTAAAGTTACTGTGCTGCAGAATCGTAAATGTTTATTTTAAGTTATTTGTCCATATTATATCATATGCAATAGCCACATAGTATGCTGACAAATTGTAAGGAAGAGGTTAACATGTTCAGTGTTTCTCAGTGTTCAGTGTCTTATCAGGCTGTTTTATGACTTTACTTCTGTGACCTGTTTATGAAACCATCTGCAGTTGTAGACTTCCACAATGAGATACTAAGCCAAACTTGTTAAATGGGTACTCAACCCCTAGACATTTTATCCCCTATCCAAAGGATAGGGGATAAGATGTCTGATCGCGGGGGTCCCGCCGCTGGGGACCCCCGCAATATAGCATGCGGCACCCACCTGTTTCTTGTCCAGAAGCGCTGGAGGGTCTGGGTCCCGTCCACGGGAACGGAAGTTTGTGACGTCACGACTCCACCCCCGTGTGACGTCATGCCCTGTCCCCTCAATGCAAGTCTATGGGACGGCCGTCACACCCCCTCCCATAGACTTGCATTGAGGGGACGGGGTGTGACGTCACACGGGGGCGGAGTCGTGACGTCACAAACTTCCGTTCCCCTGGACGGGACCCAGACCCTCCAGCGCTTCCGAACGAGAAACAGGTGGGTGCTGCATGCTATATTGCGGGGGTCCCCAATGGCGGGACCCCCGCGATCAGACATCTTATCCCCTATCCTTTGGATAGGGGATAAGATGTCTAGGGGTGGAGTACCCCTTTAAGAGTAAGACAATTAATCACGTTTGGCAGCCATATAGGATTGCACAATATTCTACATACATCTTCTCTCACGTTTGGTAGAACAACTTATAATTTGGCAGAAATGTTCATGGTCACCTCCTGTGCCAAGGTTGTTAAAGCTGGCTCATTTGCATAATTAATATGGCCACCACTTGCCAATAAGAATTAGATAGCATTAATAATAATATGTAACTTTTTAAATGTGTGTAATATGTAGATTGTTAACCTAAAATTATGTTTCTCTGCACAGTGGTAGAGTACTCACTTTCTGTACCACAACTGATCACCAGATTTGGCGGCCATATTAGATTACCATATTAGTTTTCTCTTAAATTACTGGAAAGAACAATGTGAAAATAAGCGTTTGTAATCACATTCTATACCACATGTGATCACATGATTTGGCAGCAATATTGGATTGCGCAATATTCTGCAAACACAATTTTCTATAAAATTACTGATCAGAACAGTGCAAAAATTAGCACACATGTTCGCGATCACTTTCTGTACCTCATGTGATAACCAGATTTGGCAGCCATATTGAATATTCTGCAAACATAGTATTCTCTGAAACTGATAGTCATAACAAAGTGAAAATTAGCACACATATTTGTGATCACTTTCTGCACTACCATGGATCACATGGTTTGGCCGCCATATTGGATTGCACAATATTCGGCATACATATTTTTCTCCTAAATTATTCATAAAAACAATGTGTAAATTAGCACACATGTTCGTGATCCCATTCTGTACCACATGGATCACAAGATTTGGTGGCCATATTGGATTGTGCAATATTCTGCAAACATAGACCACGTTTTTGCTTGCGGTCGGGAAACCGCATACGGCCGAAAAAGCAGCCGACTGGAGGCTGCGGTTCACTCCGGTCGGCGGATAGACATACATTAACTACGGTTCCCGAATACGGCTGAGTGCGGGCGCCGCAATTAAGCCCCGCCCACCCCTCCTCCCAGCCGTATACGGGAACCGTAATGACAAACCGTAGTGTGAACCCAGCCTTACAGATCATTTTATAAGTTTCATACATTCTAAACATTGTGAGGAAGTGAGTTTCCTTCAGTATATTAAGTTTAAGGATCTCCACTTTTATAGCCATATTTTATTGTTCCAAAGCATCTGAAAGAAAGCAATATTGATGAAAATTCTGGTAAAAATGTCTACCATTTTGTGTCTACAGCTCCTATTGTAACATTTGTATATGTTCATATGAGCAGTAAAGTCCAAATACTGGAAGCAAATAAGTTCAATCATAAAGGAGTATGTGGACCCTTCTAGCTGTTACTGGTTTGGAGCTGGGCACAGTTTAAGGGTGAGTAAACTCAGGTTACAGTCGCTAGTATAGCATCAGTAGGCAGCTGGATGCAGCAAACATAACAGGACAAACAGGGACGCCAGGAGAATGGACTGTGCTGCAGAAACATTTTAAGAACATGGACTGTGGACCAGGAACCACTAGAAACACAGACCTAGGAACAGGAATCATTAGCTAAAATGTATCTATGGCTCCTCCCATCCCCTTTGATCATCTCCGAGATGTGTCTGGACCTTGATTGGAGTCACCTGTTGTAAGTTCAGTTGATTGGACATAATATGGAAAGACACAGCCCTGTCTGTATAAGGTCTCACAACTGACAATGCATATGAGAGTACCAACCAAGCCATGAGAGGGAAAGTACTGCCTGCAGAGCTAGGATTGTGTGGAGGCATGGATCTGCAGAAGGGTACAAAAATACTAAAAAAATATGCTGCACTGGAAGTTTCCAAGAGCACACTTTTACAACTTGTAAAGCATAAAACCTGTTTCTACAAAAAAAGGATCATTTTGGACCACTTGCTTCTTTTGATACCTCTATGTGCATATAAACACTGGTATCATTAGTTTACCCATAGCCATACATGCTGCCGTAACTTTGAAATTAACTTTACCTTAAAAACTTAGACAGTATTATACACATATTATTGGCTCTTGGTACCAAACCGTTTTGCCAAAGTTCGACAAACCTGCAAATCCCGATGATTGAAAAGGTCGCTCATCTCTACCGATTATCAAAATGACCAATTTCTAGTTCAAATTTTTTAGATACAGTATCAAGAGAAAACTGAACTTTTGACTTTTTTTTAATTGTATTATGCAGAAATCAAGCAAGACACCTGGCACTGCCTCGGGATGCAAGGCAAAACGTCTACTGCTGTCAGAGGGCTGGGCGCTCGTTGTGAACAGCTAGCTGTTAGCTAAATGTAGATACTGTAGAAACCAAAGTTCAGGCCTGGAAGAAACGCCCTGTGGGCGTGAAACGGTGCCATCACTTCGGACGGGGCTCTGTTACACCTCCTGCCCTGCCATAGACATCGACCCATATGTAGCCACTGTATTCAGTCTCCAATAAAGTTTACAGCATCAGATCGGTGAGTGATCCGCTTCTTCTTTTATCTCTTTTGGACTTTGGTTTTCACATTGTATTATGCACTTCCTCATAATTCTTATGGCACTTCCTCATAATTCCTATGGCATGGCCTCATGGGTGAAAGACCTTGCGACTATTCTTAGGTACTTGACCATAGCAACCCATCAACTCCATATGATTGCTCTTGCCTATTGTCAAATCACCAATGTGCAGTTGTCACTATTGACCATAGCATCTACGTGGCTTCTTACAGCATGCAGAGGGTTAAAGTTTTTCAGAAAATGCGAAGAGACCAGAATTAGTCACACATCCAATAAATGCAGGAGATGTCCTAACTCCACCCCTTAACCTGGGATTAGAGGTGAAACCATTTTATCTTTAGTGAGTCTAGTCCTGACCAGATTCAGAGGATCACAAGTTGCTCTGCAGCTCTTGTTACAACACAAAGGAAACTGCATTAGTGAGCCTTAGGTGGTAGTTACACCCAAACAAATAGGTCTCAATTCCCTAATCCTGTCTAAATACAAAATCCAAGCCAATTTGCTAGCCCCACTGCAAGAATAAAATATCTCTACAGAAGTACAGAAACAGGTGTAGCATTAGGGAGAAGACATACAAGGGTCTCATTGTTGTCTGCCTCAGGTCCAGTGGTGGTCTAGTGACACACCAAAAGGTCAGGGCTATATGTATCAAATGCAACGTGTCTCAGCATTGCCTAAAAGAAAAAAATGGAGTGACGTTCTACACAGTTTACCATAATTCCCCCCCCCCAATAAAGATCCCTATCCAGTTAGCCCCAGACATTAGAACACAAGCTAGTGCACTACAGAAAGCTACATACATCTCAAATAGACAAATACAAATGCATGTGCAAAAGCACCAAAGAAATGTATCTGATAAAAAATATAGGGGGAGATTTATCAAAACCTGTCCAGATGAAAAGTTGCTGAGCTGCCCATAGCAACCAATCAGATTGCTTCTTACATTTTTCAGAGGCCTTTTCAAAATTAAAGGAATGCATCTGATTGGTTGTTTTTGGCAACTCTACCTCTGGACAGGTTTTGCTAAATCCCACCCAAGTGACAGTGACTAGTGACAAAATTCTACTTCTCCTGAAACTAAAGTTGCACAACCAAGAACTATACCAATTAAAGCAAAAAAGTATCCACATTGAATTCTACAGCTTCAGGAGTTTTGTAAAGTTTACAGTTGTTCTCCAAAACCCTGACTACAGAAGTCTTTTTTTATGGGCTTTGTTTAAGGAGAACAGCTTCCTTTGGTGTTTGTGGGGTCTACTGAGGAACTTTGTGTTGCACCACTCAAGCCATGTGACATTTAGGGACTACTACCCTTATCGTTGACCAACACTATGACAAGTGGTCCTTTAGACCACCACATATCCTAGAAAAATAAGCCTAAATAAGGAAATCTGGGAATTTTCCTTTAAAATTGACCTGTCAACAAACAATCTTTTCTAAATTAACTCAGGCTATGTTCCCTAACTACTCATAACATCCCTCCAGCCCTTAAAACATTTTTCATAGCTTTAAAAAGCTGTGTATCATATCAATATGCGATTTGCCAGCAGGAGAAAGTGGTTGTTTCCCAGCAGGCATGACATCACAGAAGCCTGCTGGGGTTCCACTTCTGCCCCCACATGGTTGCAGTGCTGTTATGAATAGAAGACCTCAGGCTCTGTGCATGTTCCAGTCTGTGTTGCTATCAGTGAGGCTCTCCCGCGACTTTCAGTCTGTGCATCTTTCTGTGAGAATCTGTGGAACTTTCACTTTCTGTGCAGCTGTCAATCAAGATCCGTGCAAGGAATGCTATATTAAAAGTTTTATTTGGTGACAGCTACTCTTTAACAGACCCAAGTTCTCCCTGTGGTTGTGCATTAGTGAAGCTGTGTTATAACTAGGGAATCGTAGATGTAGCGTCACAGTCTCGGCACTCCGCAGTGTATCAAGTAGCTGGACAATGAGGGGAATTTATCAAACAATTTAGATGGCTTTTTCCATCTAAATATGTCACAGGAAAAGTCATAGGCTGGTCCCGTGCGACTTTTCCTGTGACATTTCACTTACACTGTTTAATTTTCATGACCATGAAGGATCTGATTTAGATCACTTTGTGCAGCTGTCACTAACTAGAAAAGTTGCAAGGACCAGATATAGAAGAAATCACAGGGCAATTCAACCCTATGCCCTATATGTCTCCATGCGACAATTGTTTTAAGGTACATGCGACTTTTAATACAATTGTCGCACAGCGTGCCACTGCTCTGTGACATTTAATCAGAGCAGTTCAGCGGGCATTCATCAACGTCCATGCGTCATTTGATAAATTTGGCACACGGACGTTACTTTGTCCACAAATTTTTTTTAAATTTAAACTGAACTAAAAGCAAGTTCAGTTTTGATAAATGCCCCTCAATGTGTATGAGACGGCTGGTGACCCAGTGTAGCAACTCGGGAGTGCTCTTACATGGAATAGGTAGCAAACTGAAAATATGCAGAAAAACAGGCAGTACAGCCCTCACCCGAGATGATGCAAACGATGAAGACTATTTTACATACAGTAAGGCGTTACATGAGCAGCCGGGAAGGAGAAGGAAGAAGCGAGCTACGCAGAGTCATGTTAAAGGTGTACTGCAGTCTTAGAAATGTATTCCCTATCCGCAGGGGTCCGACCACTGGGATGCCCCGCGATCTCCCGTATGGGGACCCGGCATTGCCGTGGGCAATGTGCGTGTCATCGACCTCACTGAAGTCGATGAAATGCCCCCTCCATACAGCTCTATGGGAGAGATAGGGACGCACAAACGTTGCATCTACGCCTCTCTCATAGAGATACATGGAGGGGGTGTGTTGGCAGACAGGCCTTCTGCATGGGAGAACAGCGGCCAGGGACCCCGTACAGGAGATTGCGGTAGTCCCAGCGGTCAGACCCCGCCATCAGACACTTATCCCCTATGCTGCAGATAGGGGATAAGTGTCTATGGCTGCAGATCTCCTTTAATGACAAGGACAATAATGGAGTAATTTCCATTTTGTGTATCAAAAAGACATATTGATATCAGTCCTAAAGGACATACAGAAAACTCCATAACTTAAAGAATGGCAGGAGAGACTAGACATTTACAATGCTTTGATCTATTGCCTGCTGCCAGCTTCTGAGTCATTGCTTTTGGAATTCCGCCATGTTGGCACTACTAGATGCAGTGGCAAAGAATGGAATACAGATCAAAGCCAGGTAAAATTAGGATTGTCAATACTTTTACTAACTCCTGTGAAAACAAACTGAGGTCACCTCTGATGATACTTTTATAGAAAAGAATGGTTATTCACATTTTACCTGGGGAGTTTTGCGTTTCCCAGTATGCATTGCATGTGTCCAGGCTTCTATAAAAAAAAAAATTTAAATAAAATAATATTTTGCGTTATTTTAATATTTCATGAAATCAGACTTAGGCCTCATGCACAAAGCCATATAATAGACCTGTAATAGGACACTTATGAAAACTTTAGTTGTCTATACTATACCTCACCATTTACTTTTTAATTCATACATATATATGGTTTATATTTTTTTCCTTAAAAGGTTGGGGAAGCATGTGCAGAGGAAATGTTAGCCAGTTGCCCGCAGCAACCAATCAGATTGCGTCTTTAATTTTTTAAAGGGGTACTCCCGTACGTCCTTTTGGAGATTCGGCCTTCAGTACTGCTCATACTCCAAGTGAGGTCTCACCAGTGTTCTGTACAGCGGCATGAGCACTTCTCTCTTTCTACTGCTTATACCTCTCCCTATACATCCAAGCATTCTGCTAGCGTTTCCTGCTGCTCTATTACATTGTCTTCCAGCCTTCAAAGGGGTACTCCGGTGAAAACCTTTTTTTTTTTTTAAATCAACTGGTGCCAGAAAGTCAAACAGATTTGTAAATCACTTCTATTAAAAAATCTTAATCCTTTCAGCATTTTTTAGGTGCTGTATACTAAAGAGAAATCAAAAAAAGTAATGATTTCCTCTGATGTCATGACTACGGTGCTCTCTGCTGACCTCTGCTGTCCATTTTAAGAACTGTCCAGAGCAGCATATGTTTGCTATGGGGATTTTCTCTGGATCTTGACAGTTCCTAAAATGGACAGCAGAGGTCAGCAGAGAGCACTGTGGTTATGACATCAGAGGAAATCATTTCTTTTTTGGATTTCTCTTTAGTATACAGCCCCTAAAAAGTACTGGAAGGATTAAGATTTGTTAATAGAAGTGATTTACAAATCTGTTTAACTTTCTGACAACAGTTGATTTAAAAAAAAAAAAAAAAGTTTTACGCAGGAGTACCCCTTTAACCTCTTAAAAGGCCTCACAGAAATGAAAGACACAATCTGATTGGTTGCTATCAGTAACTTTTCCTCTGAACAGGGTTTGATAAATCTTCCCCATTATTGTGTCTTGAGGAAAGTCTAATGCTCTATGGGGCTACCCTATGACAGCATTCAGAGAGCCTACAGCTGTGTAGTACATACTGGAACTGCATGGAGTTGCATTGGGTCCATACACATTCTTTTGCAGCATAAAGAATGTCTAATGGCTTGTTCCCACTCCTGTATTTTCAATCTGTGTTGGGAGATTAAAAACAAAACAATTTTTGGGGTTTAAAAATAACGAAATAAATAATAATAATAAAAGTTTTTTCTTGGTTAGTTTATGATTCCCTATGAAAATGCAGATATTTGGTGTAATTTTGTAATGATTTAAGAGCTTGGTTTATGTTGATCACAGCATGCCCTAAATATGGTCATGATTTGTTTTCTCACTAACTTCAGTTTTATTTTGAAGCATTTTTTATATCATTCAGACCAATTAAATGAATGCTTCAGTACAAATACCATAAAAGAATGATGCAACTTACTAAATATATTCAATAAAGGGAATCTGTTAGCTCTATAGCAAGCACAAAGCTGCAGACATGGGCAGATGGCGAAGGGAAATTAAACAATTGACACCTGTCTTTTAGCTAATGACTGCAAAGTTATGAAATCATGTTTTTTTTTCTAAGCTTATGAGACATAAAGGCCGGGCTGAGCTGCTGTATGCATGTCTCCTTCCATCCCACCCTTCCAGAGAATATTTTACAATGAAAGCAACAAACATGGCTGCAGGCAGCTTTAAGTGCATGTGCATGAAAGCAAGCATATACATTTATCCAGGGCTCAAGTCCAGCAGGAACTCATGGGAACGGAGTCCCTGCACTTTTTCCACAGCAGGAGCGCAGTTCCCATTAGCAGGAGTCCTGAAGGACCAGCCCTTAAAGGGGTACTCTGCCCCTAGACATCTTATCCCCTATCTAAAGTATAGGGGATAAGATGTATGATCCCTGGGGTCCTGCTGCTGGGGACCCCTGCGATCTCAGCTGCGGCACCCCAGACATCTGGTGCACGGAGCGAGCTTCGCTCCGTGCCAGATGACTGGTTGTCACGATTCGGCTGGCTGGAGGTGGATCCTCTGTGCCAGAGAGGGATTGGCGTGGACCATGTTGGTGGACCGGTTCTAAGTTGCTACTGGTATTCACCAGAGCCCGCCACAAAGCGGGATGGTCTTGCAGCGGCGGTAGCAACCAGGTCGTATCCACCAGCAACGGCTCAACCTCTCTGACTGCTGAAGATAGGCGCGGTACAAGGGAGTAGACAAGAGCAAGGTCGGACGTAGCAGAAGGTCAGGGCAGGCAGCAAGGATCGTAGTCAGGGGCAACGGCAGGAGGTCTGGAACACAGGCTAGGAACACACAAGGAAACGCTTTCACTGGCACAATGGCAACAAGATCCGGCGAGGGAGTGCAGGGGAAGTGAGGTATAAGTAGGGAGTGCACAGGTGAACACACTGATTAAGCCTGCTGCGCCAATCAGTGGCGCAGTGGCCCTTTAAATTGCAGAGACCCGGCGCGCGCGCGCCCTAAGGAGCGGGGCCGCGCGCGCCGGGACAAGACAGACGGGGAACGAGTCAGGTACGGGAGCCGGGATGCGCATCGCGAGCGGGCGCCTCCCGCATCGCGAATCGCATCCCGGCTGAGAGGGATATTGCAGCGCACCCGGTCAGCAGGTCTGACCGGGGCGCTGCAAATGCGAGGACGCTGCGAGCGCTCCGGGGAGGAGCGGGGACCCGGAGCGCTCGGCGTAACACTGGTGATGCAGGGCACATGCTCGTGATGTCACAGTAATGCCCCCTCTCTATTCAATTCTATGGAAGGGGGCGTGACGGCCATCACGCCCCCACCCATAGACTTGCATTGAGGGGCCATGACGTCACGAGCCTCCAGCGCTGCACCCAGCGATCTAAATGAACGCTGGATGCAGCAAGGAGGACATGGGGGTCCCCAGTGGCGGGACCCACGGGATCAGACATCTTATCCCCTATCCTTTGGATAGGGTATAAGATGTCTAGTACCCCTTTAAGTGGAAATCTTGGGTGAGTTCCCATACTTTTTTCCCCAGGACTTGACCCCTGCATTTATCATATATGACGTAGGCAAAAAATGTGATTGAAATGGGGCCTTAACGCAAAAGATTGTAGTTTTATAAGAAAATTTAAATATGTATTCAAACTGATCTTAGCCTATTGGCATGTAGACAGCCAAAGCATATGGATACGCCCTGCATTCCGAGTCCTTAAGGACACAGGGCGTATCCATACGCCTGTGGGAAATCCGGTCCCCACCGCTAGCCGGTTGGGGACCGGATCGGGATGCCTGCTGAAATCATTCAGCAGGGACCCTGGCACATCGCCCTCTAAATTTTTTTTCAAAAAGCAAAAATATGTCAATTTTTTTTATGCCAACATAAAATAGACATATTGTATTTGTGAAGAGAAATAACATTTATTGTGAATATCCATTTTCATGAAATTTTGGGATTTTTCACAAAAAAGGATGCAAGTAACGCCGAAAATTTACCACCAAAATAAAGTAGAATATGTCACGAAAAAACAATCTCAGAATCAGAATATTAGGTAAAAGCATTTTTGCGTTATTAATTCGTAAAGTGACGGTGGTCAGAATTGCGAAAAAGGGCTCAGTCCTTAAGGGGTTAAGGGGTTACAAGTATACTAGGCCTACATATCACTTTTTATTTTACAATAGATAAGTTTATTCGCTTAAACTCTTTATTTTGTCCGTCCCCCCCCCTGTCCCATCATATTGTAGTTAGCCTCCTTCTGTGCCCCAATATGATAGTTAGGCCTCTTCTGTGCCCCCCCCCATAGTAGTCAGGCTCCTCTGTACCTATATATATATATATATATTTATATATATATATAGAATTAGGCTCCTTCTGTGTCCACCATATATTAGCAAGGCCCCTTCTGTGCCCCCATATGGTGGTTGGGCCCCCTTTCTGCCTTATGTAGTAGTTAGGCCCCTTCTGTGCCTCCATAGAGCTGAAGCCCCGGTCCCCATATAGTAGTTAGGTCCCTCACATAGTATTTAGTCCCCCTACACTGCTCTCATATAGGTATTGGACCCCCATACTCTCCCAGTAAAGGTCACCTCAAACTGCCACCATATAGTATTTAAGCTCCAACACTGCCTCCATATAATAGTTAGGGCCCCCACACTGCCTCCTATAGTAGTTAGACCACCTCTCACTGCCCCACATAATAGCTAGGTCTCCTCACACTGCCCCCTATAATAGTTAGACCACCTCACACTGCCCCCTATAATAGTTAGACCACCTCACACTGCCCCCTATAATAGTTAGACCACCTCACACTGCCCCCTATAATAGTTAGACCACCTCACACTGCCCCCATATAATAGCTAGGTCTCCTCATACTGCCCCATATAGTAGATAGACTCTCTCACAACATACTGAAGACTCCATTAAAAACAACAAAAAACTCACGTCTCCTTTTTTCTCCCGCAGCTCCTACCCACACCGGAGTATCCTGACTTAAGGAACAGCAGGGAGCCACTGACTCCCTGCTGCTGCATGGATGCGTACACTGTGTGTGTGTCTTGTAGACAAGTTGTGCTGCAGATCCAGTACTCCTCCACTACCCTTGCAACTGTGATTGTTACACCCCTAGCTTTTACTGCTGTTATTGAGCCTTCCATGAGTTTTCCCTCCATAATGCACAACTATTTTTCTTTCTACCATTAAGCTTTGTGCCTGACCATCAGGTCAAGAGACTCCTACCCAGTAGGAGATTCGTAAGTTTTGTGCCCGGTTGATTTGAGGTAGCCGTGAAACATAGACTCCCAGTGTAGGTGGACTGCAGATCCTTACACGTCAGTTTGTGTATATACCTCTATATTTATGAGACTTTCATGCTAAAAATAGCACTCATCAGGTGTATGCGCCTGAACCTTGTTGGTATGTAAGCTTGTATAATAAAAATGTATATGGTTCTTGTACAGAGAAAAGATAGCTTTGTGTCTGTGTACATAAAAAGTAAGTAAGTGTTGTACACGAAAAAAAATGTCTGCTAGATGCACGTGTACACTAAAAACAAAAACGTAAATAATTTTTGTATATATGTACATACAAATGTATAAAAATACTAAAAAGGTGTTTTAGTAGTTGCTAAATAGGTGACTTTCCCGGCTCCTCCAAGAATAGCATTCCAGTCGCCAATCGCTAGCACCTTTCATCAAACAAAACTGCCCTTAAAAGGATACTCCCGTGGAAAACATTTTTTTTTTTTTTTTTATCAACTGGTGCCAGAAAGTTAAGCAGATTTGTAAATTACTTCTGTTAAAAAATCTTAATCCTTCAAGTAATTTTTAGGGGGTGAATACTACAGAGGAAATGCTTTAATTTTGGGATTTCTCTTCTGTCACGACCACAGTGTTCTCTGCTAACATCTGCGGTCCATTTTAGGAACTGTCCAGAGCAGCATATATTTGCCATGGGGCTTTTCTCCTGCTCTGGACAGTTCCTAAAATGGACAGCAGATGTCAGCTGAGTGCATCTGTAGTATACAGCCCCTAAAAAGTACTGGAAGGATTACGATTTTTTTAATAGAATTAATCTCTTTAACGTTTTGCCACCAGTTGATTTAAAAGAAAAAAGTTTTCCACGGGAGTACCCCTTTAAGATATCAAGACTAACTTTTTAGCAGTACCTGCACACATAGTACCTTAAATAGCTCACTTAATTGTACTACTTCAGTCTTCTTCAGTACACACACAAAAACAACGGAACACTGGGGGTCCTCTTCCTTAGTTAACCCCTCGTCACCCCTCAGTTAGCTATAATTAATGTAAATATAAATGTAAAGATGTATATTTAATATTCTTACCTTGTTTGCGTCGCAGGACCTGCGGGTCATGTGACCTGGTTACAGAACTCTATGGTTTTTGCTAAAGGACCTTTGGAGAATCTGGTCAGGTGATCACCCACAATCCATTGTAACGGTGAGTGACAGCTGATATGGACCAATCCAAAACGACCAGCCCCTGCCCATATAAGGGAGCTGCAGCCATTTTATCCCTGTCTTGTTCCTGCGCTGCCAAGCAAGCAGCATCATTGCTCTTGGGTTGCTGATTCTGGACGAGGTAGGACCTCCGCAGCTTACAAGAAAATTACTAGGCCAAAGCCTTGCGGCCTAAGCCTACGCTAGAGACTGATAGTTCTTACAATTCCCTGCTATCTCCGCAAGACCTCTGGACCTAATCTAACCCCTAAATCCAGCGGATCTATGCAAATCTAATCCTCCTAATCTAAAGAGAACTTTCCGGTCCTAAGCAACTGTAAGTCACTGCTGTGCTGTCTATAAAGACTCTGTTATCTGGGCTGTTACCGATACTGCATGTACAGAAAATCTTCAGCAAAGTTCCTGCAAGTTTTAAGTTCAGCACTGCTGTGGACAATCCATTTATTTTACACTCACCTATCGCTCTTGGGAAGGGGGGTGATAGGCCCAGCATCACTACAGAGTTTTAACCCTCACCCTGGTGTCACGAGTGACAAGGGTTAACAGCGCCCTTTATAATACTGAACAGCAACACCCCAACTACCCTACACCCCCACAAGGCTTTATTCCCCAAGTTTACCATAAAGCAATAAGCTTTTTACACCTCTAAGCCAGAATGTTGGACCTGTCTTCCTTTGCAAACTGCTCCAGGTCTCTCTTATTGGAAGGGCGCCTTTTCCCAACAGCAATTTTAAGATCTCTCCACAGGTGTTCAATGGGATTTAGATCTGGACTCATTGCTGGCCACTTCAGAACTCTCCAGCGCTTTGTTGCCATCCATTTCTGGGTGCGTTTTGAAGTATGTTTAGGGTCATTGTCCGGCTGGAAGACCCAAGATCTCGTACGCAAACCCAGCTTTCTGACACTAGGCTGTAAAGTGCGACCCGAAATCTGTTTGTAATCCTCAGATTTCATGATGCCTTGCACACACTGTAGGTACTGTGTACTTTTCTTTGTAGGCCTCATTCCGTTCTCGGTAAACAGTAGAATGATGTGCTTTACCAAAAAGCTCTATCTTGATCTCATCTGTCCAAAATACGTTTTTCCTGAAGGATTTTGGCTTGCTCAAGTTAATTTTGGCAAAATGTAGTCTTGCATTTTTATGTCTCTATGTCAGCAGTGGGGTCCTCCTGGGTCTCCTGCCATAGCGTTTCATTTAATTTAAATGTCAACGGATAGTTTGCGCTGACACTGATGCTCCTTGAGCCTGCAGGACAGCTTGAATATCTTTGGAACTGGTTTGGGGCTGCTTATCCACCATCCGGACTATCCTGCATTAACAACTTGCATACATTTTTCTCTTCTGTCTACGCCCAGGGAGATTAGCTACAGTGACATCAGTTGCAAACTTCTTGATAATGTTGCGCTCTGTGGACAAAGGCAAATCTAGATCTCTGGAGATGGACTTGTAACCTTGAGATTGCTGATATTTTTCCACAATTTTGGTTCTCAAGTCCTCAGACAGTTCTCTTCTCCTCTTTCTGTTGCCCATGCTTAGTGTGACACACACAGACACACAATGCAAAGACTAAGTGAACTTCTCTCCTTTTTATCTGCTATCAGGTGTGATTTTAATATTACCCACATCTGTTAATTGCCCCAGGTGAGTTTAAAGGAGCATCTTATTTAGTGGCTGTTACTGAGACATGGTTTAATGAAAGGAATGACTGGGACATATCCATACCAGGATACTCTTTATACAGAAGAGACTGAGAAGGCAAGAAAGGAGGAGGAGTGGCCCTATATGTGAAAGATAACATAAAATCTAACCTAATACAAGTTAGTGAGGCAACCATAGAGTCAGTTTGGGTTACGTTGCAGTTTGGTAATCATGCAGTAACTTGTGTAGGTGTTGTCACGCCGAGCGCTCTGGGTCCCGCTGCCTCCCCAGAGCGCTCGCGGCGTGCCTCTGCATGCAGCGCTCCGGTCAGCACCGCTGACCGCGAGCGCTGCTCCCGTGTCACCGGAGGGGACGCGATCCGAGGCACGGGACGTGCACGTTCTCGGATCGCGCCCCATGTCACTTACCTGCCTCGTCCTCCTTCTGTCCCGGCGCACGCGGCCCCACTCTCTAGGGTGCGCGCGCGGCGGCTCTCTGAAATTTAAAGGGCCAGTGCACCACTAATTGGTGCCTGGCCCAATCAGTGCTATCACCTCCCTACACTATATTAACCCACTTCCCCTTCCTGTCCCTGCCGGATCTTGTTGCCTTGTGCCCTGAGAAAGCGTTTCTGTGTGTTTCCAAGCCAGTGTTTCCAGACCCCTTGCCATTGCCCCTGACTACGAACCTTGCCGCCTGCCTTGATCTTCTGCTACGTCTGACCTTGCCTCGCCTACTCCTTGTGTACCGCGCCTGTCTCAGCTGTCAGTGAGGTTGAGTCGCTATCGGGTGGAACGACATGGGGGTTACCTGCCGCAGCAAGTCCATCCCGCTTTGCGGCGGGCTCTGGTGAAAACCAGTAACCGCTTAGATTCCGTTCCCCTGGTATGGCCCATGCCATCACCTCACTGACACAGAGGATCCACTACCTGTGTCATCCCTGCATACCAGTCCGGATCCTGACAGGTGTGATGTATAGACCACCTGGCCAAGTTAAAGAATTAGATGATCAACTAGTTGAAGAAATATCTAAAATGACAATGAAAGGAGAAGTTATCATTATGGGAGACTTCAATCTTCCGGATATAAACTGGAAAACCAAAATAGCTAGTTCTGCCAGGAGTACAGATATTCTAAATTCCCTACTGAGATTATCTCTACAACAAGAGGTTGAGGAGCCAACCCGGAGGGAGGCCATTTTGGATTTGGTATTCAAAAATGGGGATTTGGTATATGATGTTATTGTTGGCGAAAACTTGGGCTCTAGTGATCACCAATCAGTGTGGTTTAATGTAAGAACAGTGGAGGAGTCACACCACACAAAAACTAAAGTTTTAGATTTTAGAAAAACAGACTTTTCAAAAATGAGATTGGTCATAAATGAGTCCCTATCATACTGGAACAAATTACATGGAGTTCAGGAGAAATGGGACGACTTAAAAGACGCTTTATTGAAGGCAACAGAAAATTGCATTAGACTTGTCAGTAAAAGCAGAAAAAGGAAGAGACCACTGTGGTACTCAGCAGAAGTGGCCAAAATCATAAAAACCAAAAGCGAGCATTTAGTAATTATAAAACAAACCAGAGCAATGAAGATAGGGAAATCTACAAGACTAGGCAAAAAGAGGCCAAGCAAGTTATAAGAACTTCTAAAGCGCAGGCAGAAGAAAAACTAGCTCAGTCTGTGAAAAAAGGGGATAAGACATTCTTCAGATATATAAATGAAAAAAGGAAATGAAAACAAGGAATAGCTAAATTAAAAACAAAGGAAGGAAGGTATGTAGAAGAGAATAAGGGGCTAGCCGGCTGCCTTAATGAATACTTCTGTTCAGTTTTTACAGAAGAAAAAGAAGGAAAAAGACCTCGACTAGAAAAGGAAGACTAATGAATAGTATGATGCATGTGTCTTTACAGAGGAAGAGGTTCTACGTTTGCTGTCTAAAGTGAAGACAAATAAATCACAGGGGCCTGATGGGATAGACCAAAATTATTAAAAGAGCTTAGTGGTGAGCTAGCAAAACCTTTAACAGATTTATTTAACCAATCAATGGTAACAGGAGTCGTCCCGGAAGATTGGAAATTAGCAAATGTCATGCCCATTCACAAGAAAGGTAGTAGGGAGGAATCAAGCAACTATAGGCCAGTGAGTCTGACATCAATAGTGGGGAGATTAATGGAAACCCTACTAAAGGATTGTGGAACATCTAAAATCCAATGGATTACAAGATGAAAAACAACATGGTTTTACTTCATGTAGATCATGTCAAACAAATCTTATTGATTTTTTTTTGACTGGGTGACTAAAAGAATAGATGGCGGAGGGGCAGTAGACATTGCATGTCCAGATTTTAGTAAGGCTTTTGACACTGTCCCACATAGAAGACTTATCAATAAACTACAGTCATTGAGCTTGGAGTCCCATATTGTTGAGTGGATTAGGCAGTGGCTGAGTAACAGACAACAGAGGGTTGTAGTCAAGGGAGAATATTCAGAGCAAGGTATTGTCACCAGCGGGGACCTCAGGGATCTGTACTGGGATCAATATTGTTTAATATCTTCATTAGTGATATTGGAAAAGGTCTCGATGGTAAGGTATGTTTTTTTGCTGATGACACAAAGATATGTAACAGGGTTGATGTTCCTGGAGGGATACACCAAATGGAAAAGGATTTAGGAAAACTAGAAGAATGGTCAGAACTCTGGCAACTGAAATTTAATGTGGATAAGTGCAAGATAATACACCTGGGGTGTAAAAACCCTCGAGCAGAATATAGAATATTTCACACAGTCCTGACCTCAGTATCTGAGGAGAGGGATTTAGGAGTAATTATTTCAGAACACTTAAAGGGGTACTCCGGTGAAAACCTTTTTTCTTTTAAATCAACTGGTGGCAGAAAGTTAAACATATTTGTAAATTACTTCTATTAAAAAATCTTAATCCTTCCAGTACTTATTAGCTGCTGAATGCTACAGAGAAAATCCCTTTCTTTTTGGAACACTGATGACATCACGAGCACAGTGCTCTCTGCTGACATCTCTGTCCATTTTAGCAACCATGCATAGCAGATGCATAGCAGATGCATAGCAGATGTATGCTAAGGGCAGCATGGTGGCTCAGTGGTTAGCACTGCTGCCTTGCAGTGCTGGGGACTTGGGTTCAAATCCCACTAAGGGCAACAATAAATAAAGCCTTATTATTATTATAATAACGTCAGCAGAGAGAACTGTGCTCGTGATGTCATCAGAGAACATTCCAAAAAGAAAAGAATTTCCTCTGTAGTATTCAGCAGCTTATCAGTACAGGAAGGATTAAGATTTTTTAATAGAAGTAATTTACAAATATGTCTAACTTTCTGCCACCAGTTGATTTAAAAGAAAAAAGGTTTTCACCGGAGTAACCCCTTTGAAGGCTGGAAGACAATGTAATAGAGCAGCAGGAAATGCTAGCAGAATGCTTGGATGTATAGGGAGAGGTATAAGCAGTAGAAAGAGAGAAGTGCTCATGCCGCTGTACAGAACACTGGTGAGACCTCACTTGGAGTATGAGCAGTACTGAAGGCCGAATCTCCAAAAGGATATCGATACTCTAGAGAGAGTTCAGAGAAGAGCTACTAAACTAGTACATGGATTGCAGGACAAAACTTACCAGGAAAGGTTAAAGGACCTTAACATGTATAGCTTGGAAGAAAGAAGAGACAGAGGGGATATGATAAAGACTTTTATATACATAAAGGGAATCAACATGGTAAAGGAGGAGAGCATATTTAAATGAAGAAAAACTACCACAAGAGGACATAGTTTTAAATTAGAGGGGCAAAGGTTTATGCAGTAATATCAGGGAGTATTACTTTACTGAGAGAGTAGTGGATGCATGGAATAGCCTTCCTGCAGAAGTGGTCGCTGCAAATACAGTGAAGGTGTTTAAACATGCATGGGATAGGCATAAGGCTATCCTTCATATAAGATAGGGCCAGGGACTATTGATAGGATTCAGATCCTAGAAACAATCTTATTTTTCCACAATTTTGAAAGGGTGCCAATAATTTTGCCCAGTCCATTTTTGGAGTTTGGTGTGACATTATGTCCAATTTGCTTTTTTTCCTCTCTTTTTTGGTTTAGCTCCAATACACACAAAGGGAATAAACATGTGTATAGCAAAACATGTGTTACTGCAATCCTTTTCTGTGAGAAATACTTCATTTTCTTACAAAATGTCAGGGGTGCCAGCATTTACGGCCATGACTGTACATGCATCCACTACTATCTCAGTAAAGTAATACATCCTTTTATTACTGCAGAAACATTTTCCCTCTAATGGAAAACTATGTCCTTTTGTGGTAGTTTTTCTTCTTCTATCTTCTCCTCCTTTACCATGTTGATTCCGTTTATGTATATAAAGGTTTCTATCATATCCTCTGTTTTGTCTTTCTTCTGTACATGTTAAAGGGGTATTCCACCCCTAGAGATCTTATCCCCTATCCAAAGGATAGGAGATAAGATGTCTGATAGCGGGGGTCCCACCACTGGGACCCCTGAAATCTGTCCTGCAGCACCAATTTGTTGCTCTGTGTCTGATAACTCATAATAAAGGGGCAAAAATATCATGACATCACACCCCGTCCCCGCAATGCAAGTCTATGGGAGGGGACGTGGCAGCCGTCACACCCACTCCCATAGGCTTGCATTGAGGGGGTTGTGGCGTGATGTCACAAGGGGGCGGTGCATTTTAATCCATAGTGTGCCTATACTTCTGTGCGACTATGTAAGGATTGGGTTTATGTTAATCTTTATTTAATTTATGTTTATGTTTTGTTTTACTTTATTATCGTCCTTTTCAAAGGCGAGAAAAGACTTACTTTCTATAAAGGCTGAGATGTTTAAGTGAGTGAGATGTATAGTCCAAAAAAATCTGTTTATCTAAGGTCAAAGGAAAGCAGAACTCCGATTGTAGTTCTGGTCAGGTGCTCCTCAGTAGCACTTAAAAAACAGCAGCACTCCGTTTGAGATGAACTAGTGAGTGGCTTTATTCATCAGGATTAGCTACGTTTCGGCTCTCTCCTACAGCCATTATCATTGTCTGTTTATCTATCTATGCTCCTAGGTATCAACTACTCTCTTATCTATTACTTTGTACCTATCTACTCTATGTATCTATCTTCTTATTGTTCTTCCTCCTGTTAGTTTCTATCCCAGCTCCATTGTATCATCCTCTCCTGCCTGTCTCCATCCATCCATCCATCCATCCATTGTGCTGGTAGTGTATACTGCTGACAGTCCACCCTCTGCTGGCTGTGCCTGATGCTGAGATTCTCTGTCCATGGTGCTGGGTCCTCAGATGATACATTATGTGCTGGAGACACTTACATCTCGCCACTTCTTCATGAATAATAAATATACTTACAGCATTTAACAGAAAAGCCTTAGAAAAGCCAGTCATTTATCTTTTTACCAGTATAAGGTGCTGTAACTATATCCAGTGCCAGGGCTATAACTGCAATGTATATATCCAATGCCAATCTGTATAAGAGAGCATCATATGGCTTACATTACCAGCAGTATATTTTTAGCTGAAGCTAGGCATCTAACCATTATTCTTACATATTAAATGGCATGCCAGTCTGAATCTGTGAGTTATGAATGCAATGCCAGCCTACATAAAGTAACTGTGATGATATATCCACTTCCAGACAGTGGGAATCTCCCATGTGGGCATGTGTAATGTGTCTGTAACACATACATTCTTGATAGTCTGTTTAATATGTCTGTAATGTATATAATCCATGCCAGGCTGAATGCATATTCCATGCTGGTCTATATAATGTAAAGTTAAGAGTTCATAAAGTTCAACCTATAAACCTACTGTATGTGTCTGTTATACATATATTCCATGCCAGTCTGTAAAATGTGTGTAATACATATATTCTATGCCAATCTGTATTTGTCTATAATACATAAATTAGTAATATATATATATATATATATATATATATATACTGTGTATATATATATATATATATATATATATATAGATATATATATATATATATATATATATATATACACACATGTGTCATATATGTGTATATATATATATATATATATATATATATATATATATATATATCTATATATATATATATATATATATATATATATATTTATATATATATATATATATATATATATATATATATATATATATATACTGTATATCAGTGGTCTCCAACCTGCGGACCCCCAGATGTTGCAAAACTACAACTCCCAGCATGCCCGGACAAAATCAAAAAATGTTGCAGTATCTCGTAAAACCTTTTTTATTGGACCAACAGAATTTTGTAGAGACAAGCTTTCGGGATTCCTCCCTTTATCAAGGGATTTGCTTTGGACTTGATAAAGGGAGGAAGCCCAAAAGCTTGTCTCTACAAAATGCTGTTAGTCCAATAAAAAAGGTATTACAAGATACTGCAACATTTTTTGATTTTGCATCTATATATATATATATATATATATATATATATATATATATATATATTCTATGCCAGTCTGTATGTGTCTGTAATATATATATATATATATATATATATATATATATATGTGTGTGTGTTCAATGCCAATTTGTGGCTATAACCTTAGCTTGCTGCCAGGACACTGCTAGAAATAAATGTAAAGTGCTTGTATTGTCCCAATTCATTACAAGGCTAATGTCCTGTAAGTGTAATGCTCAGCAGCACATGGCAGATATCTTATTACTTGTACAGGATGACAGATCAGATCCTGACGTGTCAACCATCTAGAATATTTTCATTTTGTCGCCATTAACATCAGGGTCTGGAGCAGAAGAAAGCTTTGAAATCAATGACAATGTGATCAGAGGGATAAGAGGGATACAATGGCTCCCATAACATTCTGCTGTCTCCGGAGCTGTAATCACACTGCCTCTTTGTGGGGAGGTGAATTGACTCATTTGCCTTGATAATTACTGTGTATTCATCTAATGTCCTGAGCATTGTGTAACCCCTGCTGTATTCTGCAGAAGGTGCGGTGCAATGTAATTGGTGAGAGCACAGAGAGCTATCCTCCCAGCCCTGGATGGGGGATTCACACCCAAATATTATCCCAGGGATCAGCAGTCCTGAATCCTTGCAGATCCTTCTTATTTCCTGGAGGGTAGGGCTGTGATTGGTCCAGCCTATAGATCAGTGTTTTCCAACCAGGGCGCCTCCAGCTGTTGCAAAACTACAACTCCCAGTATGCCCGGACAGCCGAAGGCTGTCCGGGCATACTGGGAGTTGTAGTTTTGCAACAGCTGGAGGAACCCTGGTTGGAAAACACTGCTATAGACAAGTATCATTGAAGAACAGGCTGCAGCAGGTCGGCTGTCCGGGCATACTGGGAGTTGTAGTTTTGAAACAGCTGGAGGCACCCTGGTTGGAAAACACTGCTATAGACAAGTATCATTGAAGAACAGGCTGCAGCAGGTCGGCTGTCCGGGCATACTGGGAGTTGTAGTTTTGAAACAGCTGGAGGCACCCTGGTTGGAAAACACTGCTATAGACAAGTATCATTGAAGAACAGGCTGCAGCAGGTCGGCTGTCCGGGCATACTGGGAGTTGTAGTTTTGCAACAGCTGGATGCACCCTGGTTGGAAAACACTGCTATAGACAAGTATCATTGAAGAACAGGCTGCAGCAGGTCGGCTGTCCGGGCATACTGGGAGTTGTAGTTTTGCAACAGCTGGAGGCACCCTGGTTGGAAAACACTGCTATAGACAAGTATTATTGAAGAACAGGCTGCAGCAGATGAAACATTGGCTTCTTGTCAGAGACATGTGTCATAATAAAGATAGTGTTCTGCTTGAATCCCCTGTAGGGACAGTTTGGTGCTGGGGAGGACAGTGCCCTTCCTATACAGACAGCTGGATACCCTCTGATACACATTATCCAGCATGGCAGGCCGCGATTCATTTATCTGACACATAACATTGCACTTGTATCAGGAAAGAACAGATTTGTTTGAAGATCGATAGGATGCATGCCCGGAGCCAAACTTATTCCTATGCTATTACTTTACTAATGTGCAGATAGTATTAGCCATACAGTGACACATGGGCAACAGGGCTGGCAGGGGAACTTCATTCAGGAGGGCACAGCTGGGGGGTGAGTATTGCAATACCAGTCTATTACAGAGCATACATCCATGTTATAGTGTACACATCCATATTATAGTATACACATTCATATTATAGTGCACACATCCATATTATAGTGTACACATCCATATTATAGTGTACACATCCATATTATAGCGCACACATCCATATCATAGTGTACACATCCATATTATAGTGTACACATCCATATTATAGTGTACACATCCATATTATAGTGCACACATCCATATTATAGTGTACACTTCCATATTATAGTGTACACATCCATATTATAGTGTACACATCCATATTATAGTGCACACATCCATATTATAGTGTACACATCCATATTATAGTGCACATATCCATATTATAGTGTACACATCCATATTATAGTGTACACATCCATTTTATAGTGCACACATCCATATTATAGTGTACACATCCATATTATAGTGCACACATCTATATTATAGTGTACATATCCATATTATAGTGTACACATCCATATTAGAGTGTGCACATCCATATTATAGTGTACACATCCATATGATAGTGTACACATCCATATTATAGTGTACACATTCATATTATAGTGTACACATCCTTATTATAGTGTACACATCCATATTATAGTGTACACTTCCATATTATAGTGCACACATTCATACTATAGTGTACACATCCATATTATAGTGTACACATCCATATTATAGTGTACACATTCATACTATAGTGTACACATCCATATTATAGTGTACACATCCATATTATAGTGCACACATTCATACTATAGTGTACACATCCATATTATAGTGTACACATCCATATTATAGTGTACACATTCATATTATAGTGTACACATCCATATTAAAGTGCACAAATCCATATTATAGTAAATAGATCCATATTATAGTGTACACATCCATATTATGGTGTACACATCCATATTATAGTGCACACATCCATATTATAGTGTACACATCCATATTATAGTGTACACATCCATATTGTAGTGTACACATAAATATTATAGTGTACATATTCTTATTATAGTGCACACATCCATATTATAGTGCACACATCCATATTATAGTGTACACACCCATATTATAGTGCCCGCATCCATATTATAGTGCCCACATCCATATTATAGTGCACACATCCATATTATAGTGCACACATCCATATTATAGTGTACACATCCATATTATAGTGCACACATCCATATTATAGTGTACACATTCATATTATAGTGTACACATTCATATTATAGTGCACTCATTCATATTATAGTGCACCCATCCATATTATAGTGTACATATTCGTATTATAGTGTACACATTCATATTATAGTGCACTCATTCATATTATAGTGTACACATCCATATTATAGTGTACACATTCATATTATAGTGTACACATCCATATTATAGTGCACACATCCATATTATTGTGTACTCATTCATATTATAGTGCACACATCCATATTATAGTGTACACATTCATATTATAGTGCACACATCCATATTGTAGTGCACACATCCATATTATAGTGTACATATTCATATTATAGTGCACACATCCATATTATAGTTTACACATTCATATTATAGTGCATACATCCATATTATAGTGTACAGTGTACACATTCATATTATAGTGCACACATCCATATAATAGTGTACATATTCATATTATAGTGTACACATCCATATTATAGTGCACACATCCATATTATAGTGCACACATCCATATTATAGTGCACACATTCATATTGTAGTGCGCACATCCATATTATAGTGTACACATCCATATTATAGTGTACACATTCATATTATAGTGCACACACTCATATTATAGTGCACACATTCATATTATACTGTACACATCCATATTATAGTGCACACATCCATATTATAGTGCACACATCCATATTATTGTGCACACATCCATATTATAGTGCACACATTCATATTATAGTGTACACATCAATATTATAGTGTACACATCCATATTATAGTGTACACATTCATATTATAGTGCACAAATTCATATTATAGTGCACACATTCATATTATAGTGCACACATCCATATTATAGTGCACACATTCATATTATAGTGTACACATCAATATTATAGTGTACACATCCATATTATAGTGCACACATTCATATTATAGTGCACACATCCATATTATAGTGCACACATCCATATTATAATGTACACATTCATATTATAGTAAATACATCCATATTATAGTGTACACATCCATATTATAGTGCACATCTCCATATTATAGTGTACACATTCATATTATAGTAAATACATCCATATTATAGTGTACACATCCATATTATAGTACACACATCCATATTATAGTGTACACATTCATATTATAGTAAATACATCCATATTATAGTGTACACGTCCATATTTTAGTGTACAAATCCATATTATAGTGCACACATCCATATTATAGTGTACACATTCATATTACAGTGCACACACCATCTTATAGTGCACACATCCATATGATAGTGTACACATCCATATTATAGTGCACGCATCCATATTATAGTGCACACATCCATATTATAGTGCACACATTCATATTATAGTGCACACATTCATATTATAGTGTACACATCTGCATCATAGTGCACACATTCACAAAATAGTACATTCATCCACAACATAATGCACACGTCCATATGATAGTACACAATATAGTACACACATTCCTGTCATAGTGCACACATCCACAACATAGTGTATATATTCACAATATAATGTACACATCCATATTATAGTGCACACATCCATTACATAATGCACATATCCATATTACCGTGTACACATTCACAACATGGTGCACACATTCACAATATAGTACACACAACCATATAATAGTGCACACATCTATATCATAATGAACACATTCAAAATATAGTACACACAATCATAGTATGGTGCACACATCCATATCATAGTGCACACATCCATAATATAGTAAATACATCCATACTATAGTGCACACATCCATAGTATAGTGCACACATCCACATATGCACAGAAGATATGTTGCTCAGCCCTTGCTCCATGGGTGTCATAGATGAGGTGCAGGTGTATACTGAGGTGTTCAGCAGAAGGTCCTAGGATTCTGCTCTGTTCTGATCTTCTCTGCTCTTATTCTCCCAGCTCTATCCCTATCTCCATCATAGCTGCTCCAGGTACAGACAAGAGCGGGTGTTTTCTGGCTGACTGAGTCCTGAAATGTTCAGTACTACTCAGACAATACAGAGATGGGAGGGAACAAGGGGCTAGGATAAGCCTGTGCCAGGCAGAGGAGGATTGGAGGAATATGAAATGATGGAAGGAGGGGGTCTCTTCTGCTCACCACTGGAGGGGCTGGGGGTGGCAATGGACCTTGAAACTCCTTCCTTGGACTTTCTCCTGTAACACATCACACTTCCACATCCTCAAAGCAAGTGGATAATCCCATACTTCCCTTGTTATCTTTCAGCCTTGTCCCCCCCCCCCCCCCAAAAAAAAAAAACTAAAAAAAAAAAGAAAAACTCCAGCAGTCCACCTCTTCACTGCCCTCTTCTCACCATAGACAGAAAGTGGCTGATTCAATGGGGAAAGGTTTCATCCCTGCTTTAGATCCGACTATACAAATACACTGGACAGGTCACTGCTCCCTGAGCTAGGAAGACCCCCATTTGCATCTTTTTTTTTTCCTTAAGAGGGGAGCAGGTCCCTAGGACAAGAATGGATCTCCTCAGCTTGGCTTTTGCTATCTTCTGCCAGTGGATTCTTCCCAAGGTAAGGGAAACTAAGTGGAGAAAGTGCTGTAAGCTGCGGGGATAGCAGGGTTAATGGAGGAGTATGGGGACAGGCTTGGATCACCTTGTTTTTCTAAATTCATGAAAAAAAAATGAACCGCTGAAAACTTGTTTGAGAAGAAAACTGTGGCAGAAGCAGGAGAGAAGTAGGTGGGAGATGCTGCTTCTGCCTGTCCTCAATGTGTGGGCTGCTGCTGCTTCTCTGAGACTAAACACATTGAGTTTGGGTTTATTGGCATGGGACTTGTTTGCTAGCTCAGTATATAAGTAGTAGTAGCTTGTGACTACCCTGCTGACCCTGCAGACTCTGTATCTCAGTGTTTTCCAACCAGGGTGCCTCCAGCTGTTGCAAAACTACAACTCCCAGCATGCCCGGACAGCCAACGGCTGTCCGGGCATGCTGGGATTTGTAGTTTTGCAACAGCTGGTGGCACCCTGGTTGGAAAACACTGCTCAAACAATACTACGACTAAAGTCTCTTCTTATCTTTTTCTTCTGTTGTTCTGCTATCTGCACTTAAATGTTATATGCTCTTCTGCTATCGTCAGGAGAGAGTCTGACTATAGCGTACCTCAATGGGATTAGTGACAGGTAGCCCGGAATAATGTCTGTCCCATGATCACTACTTTCTCTGACCCTCCAGAAACGGCATATATATATATATATATATATATATATATATATATATATGTGTGTGTGTGTGTGTGTGAATTCTATCACAAGCACTTCTGTACACTTTCTACTCTTGAATTCTCACTTCCTTATCCATTTACATCTGAAGCCTCAATTGCTGGGGATGGATGGGTTAATTTTTCTCATCTATATAGGGTCTTCTGCAGGGACGGGCACAGACATTTTGGGGAGCAGGGACTGAACTAAAAAAAGGGCACTTGTAATAATTATTTGTAAAAATGCCCACATAATGATGCCAGTCCAGATGCCAGTCCAGGGCACTTAAAAGAGGAACATTAAAAGGGCAGGGGCTCAAGCCCCCTTTCTAGTCAACCTGTGCAAGTCCCTGGTCTTCTGTCACATATAAGAGTTACCAGAGCATTTATAGACTTGCAAGGTCTCTGGTTACATTCCGTAGCCCATCACACAAGCGTGTTCTGTGTATCAATGAATTGGCAAATTATCACTTAGTGCCCCTGGTACACAGGAGTCCAAAGTATAAGAATGGTATATACTACATTGTGATGAATCATAGAATGTGTGTTAAAATTATCTATACGTTAAGGTTAAGCTTATACCTTTGTCCTGTTATAATGAGGGAAAGAGGGTACCACCTGATACTGGGCATGCATTCTAATAAGATGGCTATTAACTCCTTAGCATAATATTCTAGATCAAACACTTCCAGGCCCACAGGGCACAGATGACTGGATACTGGATATTGCCTAAAAGGTGCCTTTGGAAGGGGGGCTCATTGTGTAGTATGAAATTTGTTGTGAACGTCGTAGACTGATCATTTGCTTTGCAGTTTTCAAGGTTACTGAGATTTCATCCACAGATAAGCAAGATATAGACTAAGCCATAAAACTCAGGTATCACGACAGGTAATATAGAACAGAGTCCACCTCGCCTCTCCATGCTCGGTGCTCGGACCGGTGCCCCGCAAGGCACCCAGAAATTCTGAAGAATAAACAGGAGGTCCAGCACTACGATGATATGCAGCTTTAATCGGATAGACAACACATGGTAAAATCGACAGTCAGACGTGTTTTGAGTGCATGCGCACTTCCTCGGTGTACCAAGTCACCGAGGAAGAGCGCCTGCGCTCGAAACGCGTCTGAAATGCGAAACGCGTCTGTCGCTTTTACCGTGTGTTGTCTATCCGATTAAAGATGCATATCATCGTAGTGCTGGACCTCCTGTTTATTCTTCAGTATCACGAGAGGTAACCCCGAAATCTAACTGCTTCCAAGTCTCACAGCTTGATGTACTGTACACAACAGTAGACTTAGAAAATGGGATTTTTGCTTGACCTGTTTTATTAGATCAGTGTTTCCCAGCCAGGGAGCCTAAAGCTGTTGCAAAACTACAACTCCCAGCATGCCCGGACAGCCTTTGGCTGTCCGGGCATGCTGGGAGTTGTAGTTTTGCAACAGCTGGAGGCACCCTGGTTGGGAAACGTTGTATTAGATATTGAGCTGTCCAGTGTGAGGAGTAACAAGTAGCTGCCAGACCTCAGCTTCTCTAACTCCTGGGAGGGAGATATAGCTTGGGAAGGGGGATAGAAGGGTTAACTGCGCTCAGAGTTCGGTAGAGTTTGGCTATAATCCTATGGGATACAGGCATCAGTATGCATTGGTACTTGGTATATAGTACCAAGACTTTTACACTGGGGTATACAATACATCTCTAGAGGTGGCATAAATACAAGTATGCATATGTTATAATCCCTACAGATCTATAACCTATACTTCCATATTTATTTTATTTACTAAATACATGTCGCAGTGTTACAAAGTGTGCGGTCCAAGATTTCTTCCAGTTGTAAAAGTGCAGTAGACGTTGTACATAGACCCACGGTACAGCTTGGGTTATGTCACTGCTCTCATAATATCACATCAGCCCTCATTTCTGGCGCTGCGTCACGAAAATGATTTATATTCTCAGTGAACCTAAATGATAAATGAATAGGATTTCTCATAGGCTGCTCATATGCGGTCTTATACCGCCACATGGTCAGACTCTTGTATAATAATTGGTGCAGGACATCATTAACGGCCATTATTATTCTATTTCTCTATTGTCTTAAATCCACAGGTTACAGATGGCATTGTCGCTTCTAGAATAGACCACCCTTACCTGCTCTATGTGATTTCTTTCTTACAAAGTCGTGTCCGGATGTGCCGCATATCCATACAATACATTCATCTTGTAGACTGTCAGCTCTTGGGGGTGGTCATTCATTACTATTTAAAACTATTTAAGATGAACAGAATTTTATTATTTTTGAGGACAATTTAGCGTTGGCCCTGGGAATATTAATGAGGGTTAAGATGGCAGAATAGTTTATTATAGAAATTAATTGATTTGTATGCAGCAGGGATCTAGGTCTGGTACAGAACCAATGTCCGCTGATGTGTTTACCATTGTGTTACTATGTCACTATATGCGTCTTATCACAACAGTTCTTAATACGCTTTTTTTTTACCATACATAATGCTTATTATTGACTGTTACAGTATATATACATATATATGTATGGAGTTATATATCTATCACTATATATATATATATATATATATATATATATATATATATATATATGTATTCTATTATATTATAGATTTTCTATCTTTGTTATGTAATATTACCCATGTACCAGTTGTATACAAAGGAGCAGTTAAAACAGTTTTCCACCAGGAATTATTTGAAGACATAGGTAAAGATACCAAACTATGTCTTAGGATAATACAAATGATTTACAAACATACATTTGATTTTCATAGATGAAACAATTGTTTCCCACGGACCCGTACAAAGCAAAGTATAAAGTCTTGGGAGAAAATCATAAAACAAAATGTTTAATTAAATTGTAGCAGCTAAATCCATATTCAATAAATGACCATAAAGTCATGTGGTGTTTAAGTTACATTACCGTTGTTACTCTCATACTCCACAGGTTTACGTTACATCAGTATTGTTTCCTTAGTACTATATTTGTAGGTTTGAGTTATATTATCACGGTTACACCTGTATTATATTGGAAGGTACGAGTTACTTTATTATGTTTACCCCAGTGATCTATAAGTGTTTTTGAGTTACATTATAATTTTGAATCCGGTACTGTATAGGCAAGTTTGAGTTATTTTACTAGACCAGTACTATATTGGGTGGTTTATGTTATTTTACTGTTACTAGACCAGTACTATATTCAGTGGTTTAAGTTATTTTACTGTTTCTGGACCAGTACTATATTGGGTGGTTTAAGTTATTTTACTGTTTCTGGACCAGGACTATATTGGGTGGTTTAAGTTATTTTACTATTACTAGACCAGTACTATATTCGGTGGTTTAAGTTATTTTACTGTTACTAGACCAGTACTATATTGGGTGGTTTAAGTTATTTTACTGTTTCTGGACCAGGACTATATTGGGTGGTTTAAGTTATTTTACTGTTTCTGGACCAGGACTATATTCGGTGGTTTAAGTTATTTTACTGTTTCTGGACCAGGACTATATTGGGTGGTTTAAGTTATTTTACTATTACTAGACCAGTACTATATTCGGTGGTTTAAGTTATTTTACTGTTACTAGACCAGTACTATATTGGGTGGTTTAAGTTATTTTACTGTTACTAGACCAGTACTATATTGGGTGGTTTGAGTTATTTTCTCACTGTTACCCCAATACTATATTGGGAGGTTCAAGTACCTTTATATATTTTACACTGGTACTCTATAGGGAAGTTTGAGTTACCTTCTAAGTGTTACCCCAGTACTATATTGGGATGGTTTGAATGGCATAATCATTGTTAACCCTGTACTGTATAGGAAGGTTTGAATTACATTATCATTGTTACACTGGTACTTTATAGGGTGGTTTGACTTACACTGTCATTGATACCCCAGTTCTTTATAGGCAGGTTTCTGAACATGTTATGGGGAGTTTTCTCTAAAAAAAAAAAAAGTATGAACACAACAGTTATAAACTCGGTATACTGAGACTTCAGATAAAATATATGAATACTTGGTCCAATTAGATGACTTGAATTTCTCTACATACCATATAACATAAGAAGAGGCCGATCACTAAACACTGAATACCCTATTTCCCCTCTGATCACATGAACGCCAGTTTTCACTCATCTACTTATTCTTGTGTCTCTTCTCCTGTCTCAGATTTGTTGTTCAGATGTCGAAAATTCCTCTTTTTGAGTTGTTCTATAAGTAAAATATGGATGTCTATATTCAGGAATAGGCTTAGTATCCAATCAATGACCATGCCATAGATGTATTTACATATTGGATGTACCTTGCTATTTTTCACATACTCTTTTTATTGCTTCTTTAAAGAAAAAAAACCATTAGGGGCAAACATTGGTTAGAGGCCTAAAGAATTGGAGGAGTAAAGTAGATGGACCCTTGTAAGTTATTTCTGTATATAAAATAGACTTTCATGGTTCTTTTTGATAAAAGTAGAAAGGCTTAGGCGTATTTCAAATATAACTCAAGTGTAAAACTTAAATGGTTTCTCAAGCTTTTCCAGCATGAATGAGTCATCTTATTTCATCAAAGAAAAAACATTGGAATACAATATATGGATTTATAAGTGTAACGTAATACACACAGTGCTTGTGTCTTATAATAGTCTGAATTATGGCTGACAGGAATTCATTATTAAGTGTGATCTAAAGTGATGCCAGGGTAGAAATTCATAGGTGTGATTCTATAGTGATCGGGTAGCCAATGATAGGTATGATCCTACAGTGATACCAGGACAGACATACATAAGTATCATCCGATGGTGATGCCAGGGTAGACATTCATAGGTGTGATTCTATAGTGATCGTGTAGCCAATGATAGGTATGATCCTACAGTGATGTCAGGATAGACATACATAAGTATCATCCGATGGTGATGCCAGGGTAGAAATTCATAGGTGTGATTCTATAGTGATTGTGTAGCCAATGATAGGTATGATCCTACAGTGATACCAGGACAGACATACATAAGTATCATCCGATGGTGATGCCAGGGTAGACATTCATAGGTGTGATTCTATAGTGATTGTGTAGCCAATGATAGGTATGATCCTACAGTGATGCCAGGATAGACATACATAAGTATCATCCGATGGTGATGCCAGGGTAGACATTCATAGGTGTGATTCTATAGAGATCGGGTAGCCAATGATAGGTATGATCCTACAGTGATGCCAGGATAGACATACCATACATAAGTATCATCCTATGGTGATGCCAGGGTAGACATTCATAGGTGTGATTCTATAGAGATTGGGTAGCCAATGATAGGTATGATCCTACAGTGATGCCAGGATAGACATACCGTACATAAGTATCATCCTATGGTGATGCCAGAGTAGACATTCATAGGTGTGATTCTATAGAGATTGGGTAGCCAATGATAGGTATGATCCTACAGTGATGCCAGGATAGACATACCGTACATAAGTATCATCCTATGGTGATGCCAGGGTAGATATTCATAGGTTTGACCCTATAGTGATGCCAGGATTGACATGGATGGGTATGATCCTATAGTGATGCCAGGGTATACATTTATAGATGTGATTATATATATTGATCCAGGGTAGACAATAATAGGAATGATCTTTGATGATGCCAGGGTAGACACTGGTGAGTGTAATTCTATAGTTATCCAGGGTATACAATGATAGCGGTCATCATATGGTGATGTTAGAGTAGACATTGATCATATAGCTATGCCAGGGTAGACATTGATAGTTGTGATTCTATAATGATCCAGGCAAAACACTAATCGTTGTGATTCTATAGTGATGGCAGGGTAGATATTGACAGATGCGACTGTAAATGTAATGCCAAGATGATAATAGGCATGATCCTGTAGTGATGCCAGAGTAGACATTGAAACGGTGTAATCATATAAAGATGCCAGGGTAGACTTTGGAAGATGTGATCCCATAGTGATGCCAGGGTAGACATTAATAGTTGTCCTTTCAAAGTGGTGCCAGATTAGACATTGATGGGTGTGATATAATAGTTGTGCCAGGATAGACGTGAAGAAGTGTCCACATTGTCTTTAGGGTCTACATCTCTATGTGTAACTGAAAGGCGAGGAATGCAATATGTAGTCAATGCTTGAGTAAACCAATATGCAGACCCAACTGGTCGAGCAACAATTTTTAGCTATAAATGATTTTGTTTGAAATAGTAAAAAATAAAAATAAAAAAACCTCTATGGCCTTGTTCCTTCTTTTCAGATTTTGCTTTTTTGTAGCAAATACTGGTCAAAAATAAATAAATAAAAATAAAACACAAAGCTAAACTGCAAAACTGCATTATGTGGAAAAGACCCATCTCATTTGCATATTTTTCCCCAAAGTTCAATGAAGCAAGTATGGCCCATAAGTCTCCTTGTGCCTTTTTGGCACTCTCCTCAAGGAGAATCCTTACTTCGTAAGAAAGGACCAGTGGTACGTCTTATCTCATGTCTCTTTTACGTCAATAGATTCCATGAACTGATACGTTATACCCAGCATAAATATGCATTTAGTAGACAAATGGGCTTCTTCTGCATCATCTGCATCTAGGGTTAAAGGGGTACTTTGGTGGAAAAAAATTTTTTTCAAACCAACAGGTGCCAGAATATTAAACAGATTTGTAAATGACTTCCAGTACTTATCAGCTGCTGTATGCTCCAGAGGAAGTTATGTAGTTCTTTTCTGTCTGACCACAGTGCTCTCTGCTGACACCTCTGTCTGTGTCAGGAACTGTCCAGAGTAGGAGCAAATCCCCATAGCAAACCACTCCTGCTCTGGACAGTTCCTGACACGGACAGTGGTGTCAGCAGAGAGCACTGTGGTCAGACAGAAAAGAACTACACAAATTCGGCTGGAGCATACAGCAGCTGATAAGTACTGGAAGTCATTTACAAATCTGTTTAACATTCTGGAACCAGTTGATTAGAATTTTTTTTCTTCCACCGAAGTACCCCTTTAACCCTAGATGCAGATGATGCAGAAGAAGCCCATTTGTCTACTAAATTAATATTTATGCTGGGTATAACGTATCAGTTCATGGAATCAACTTCCTGTGGAGCATACAGCAGCTGATAAGTACTGGAAGGATTAAGATTTTTTAATAGAAGTAATTTACATATCTGTTTAACTTTCTGGCACCAGTTGATTTAAAAAAAAAAAAAAGTTTTCCAACGGAGTTTAAGGTCCATGTTCTCTCAGAATGGGCTTCTTCCACATCATGTAGGGTTAAAGGGGTATTCCAGGAAAAAACTTTTTATATATATATATCAACTGGCTCCAGAAAGTTAAACAGATTTGTAAATTACTTCTATTAAAACATCTTAATCCTTTCAGTACTTATGAGCTTCTGAAGTTAAGGTTGTTCTTTTCTGTCTAAATCCTCTCTGATGACACCTGTCTCGGAAAATGCCCAGTTTAGAAGAGGTTTGCTATGGGGATATTCTTCTAAACTGGGCGGTTCCCGAGACACGTGTCATCAGAGAGGATTTAGACAGAAAAGAACCACCTTAACTTCAGAAGCTCATAAGTACTGAAAGGATTACGATTTTTTTAATAGAAGTAATTTACAAATCTGTTTAACTTTCTCGAGCCAGTTGATGTATAAAAAAGTTTTTTCCTGGAATACCCCTTTAAGGTCCATATTAATAACTTTGATGACCTTTAAATGGTTTCCGTAGATACCTGGCCTTTTTCTTTGTTAATCCTTTCACAAAATAAATGGCAAAGTACTAAGTGATGAAGGACACTAACTTACTCACTGTGGAATACTAGTAAAGGGGGTTCATATTTTGTAGAGAGCACAATACAAGGGTGATGTGAAACAATATACACTGCATAAACAGTCAGCATAACCATAAAGAAATCTACATGAATACACATTGGTTATATCTATCAAAAGGTTTGTGGCCAAATACTTTATGTCTTCAATAAGGAAAAAGTAGAAAGCAGTGGTTCCCAACCAAGGTGCCTTCAGCTGTCGCAAGACAAAACTACAACTCCCAGCATGCCCGGACAGCCAACGGCTGTCCGGGCATGCTGGGAGTTGTAGTTTTGTGACAACTGGATGGGAAACACTGGTGAAAAGTGTCCTTGAACATTTTGTGGTACGTTTATCAATATTATGTGAAAAACTGGAATGTGCAGACCTATTGTGTGCCATAGGGATCAAACACTTGTTTGAGTCTGTTTCCTTGTTAATGGTGAAAACAGGTGCCATAGGGGAGTGGTCAAGGTGGAGCCTGTATGCGCAGTTATGCAGAACAATGGGGGAGATTTATCAAAACCTGTCCAGAGGAAAAGTTGCTGAGTTGCCCCTAGCAACCAATCAGGTCGCTTCTTTCATTTTTAACAAGACCTCTGCAAAATGAAAGAAGCGACCTGATTGGTTACTATGGGCAACTGCACCACTCTTCCTCTGCACAAGTTTTGATAAATCTCCCCCAATGTTTCTTTTATGTTTCACCAGTTTCCCTTTTGGGAAACATTTTTGTAAGTGACCATGCCACCCTCTAACAATCTGAACAATATAAATACAAATGTACATGCAAATAGTGATGCGAACCAAGCTATATACTGCGCTGAAAGAAAAGAAAAACATAACGCTTATTTATATATGTTACTCACTGTGTCATGCAGATGCTTTACATGTCTTTTTTGTATGTGCTTAGCTTCTGTATTTGGCTCAAAAATCCCTCAGTTCTGCTGCTCACCCATTCTGACATCCACTGCTTAAGAACGGGCGTGTCCAAACACTGAGCTGACCCTTAATCACCATGCACACACTTCTTCCCTGAGTCTGCTGTGCTGTGCTGGGTCTCTTCATCCAATCAACGCAGGCTTCTCTGTAACCCCCTCCTTTCGGTTTTCAGACAGAAGTCTGATAGACAGGACAGGAGTGAGCACAGAGGAGTGCTAATCCAGCCTTCACTTACTGGACTTTGTCCATGCCTGTGCTTCACTGGGACAAAGATGATTCTGCAGTCGGACAGGATTATGTTCTGGATGGTATGGGGACCCCTGGTGGTCTTTATAAGCCATGATTTCTATAGAGTAGATAAAATTTTTTATGAAGTATATTAGAAAGGTTAATATTTTGCCAAGATGTGCAACATATAAAAAGTTTTAGATTCTGACGGTGGCCATTTTTTTTTTTTTTACTTCTGCTATATACTGGCTCATAATAGGAAATATTTTCATTAGATAACTATGGGATATTTACCATTACCGTCATTTCAGAAGTAGGTCTAAAGTAAATCTCAGCCAGTGTAGGAGGTCATTGGATTTATAAAGAAAAACACACCCCTCTTGATAAATTCAGGAAGAAAGAACGTAAACGTTATGGTTGTCCTGTTTTTTTTTTTACTATAAAGTATAAGTCAGTGGGAAACAGATGGCATACAGCAGCATCCAGTTTTAGCATCCTTTAGTGTATGCATTTTTTCCTAAAAAAAAAAAGTTTATTATATGACCTACTGTTTTTGTATGTTTATTGCTCCTTTAATTTCCATTGCAGATAATTGCAAGAGTGTTGAGTACGCTCTGGCTGTGGTCTGGGTGGTATTACCTAAACACACTCCAGGGCTGATACCCACTTGTCCCCTGATTATCCCGATACCTTCCAGTGAGAAAAGCGTTGGGACCTGTGTATATAACATTGGCGTGTAGTGTGTAACATTGGCGTTATTACAATACACACTTTGGTCCTCATTTACTAAGCTGAAACCGACCATTTTTTGTCAGGTTATTTTTGCACAGAGTGTCTGTGACATGTCTGCGCCAGTGTGCGTCAGGAAAGTCCCACAAACCCGACATTGCACTGTGAAAATCCGAAAAAGGGGCGTGGTCTGCCGCAAAGGGGGTGTGATCGACCCAAAAGGGGTGTGGTTTCACAACCCGACCTATTTGCTATTGAATTCACAGAAAATCCTGTGATAAATGGCTAGAAATTTCCACCTAGTAAAAGCTGGTCAGAAAATGTTCCCGACTTTTCCCTATAGTAAATAGAGAGGAATCCTGCAAGTCTGAAACAACATTTCCCACTAGTAAAAACCCAACACAAATAAGGCCCTTTGTCTTTTTTGTTTCCTTTGTCTGGGTATATTGTTATGATACATTATTGGAGCTTAGCAATATTCATATCCACACATATTTATTAGTGTCGTTTTGGTCATGTAGGTGGTTTACTGACGAAGGACCACTGTGTTTGTAGGTCTTTATATATCTTTTGCCCTTGGGGTTGTTTATTTAATATATACCATTAAAAGCTATGTTTTAATACTAGTGTTACAGTATTAATTGGCACAATATTTGGTAATATCCTGTGACAGTGTGGCAAGGAAAGGGTGTATTTCTCTAGCTAACCCTGGAGAAACCTCCACCTGTGACCTAATAAATGAGGTAGCAGAAAGGGCAAGTGTGTTTAAAAGGAAGTCAAACAGAATAATCTGGGCTCTCCCCAGAAGACAGCAAGGTGGCTTTGGGGGGAGGCCCGAGCTGTGAGTGGCCCCAATGTTGAAGTGTGGACAAGACACACAGCAAGAGGTTGCAAACGCTGTGTGTGAACAGTGAGTAGAAGGTTGCAGGAGGCATAAGTTTAATTGGTCGGGAAAAGCCCACCAGTGGACAGTCAGGGCATTCTGGATTGCGTAGTTAGTGACTAGACTGCCTAGGGTTTTCTTTGTTCCTGTGTTATGTTTTTATTTATCCTGCAACCTATCTAACAAAGATGGCGAGGGGCTGGACTTGCATAAAGTACTGTTGTTTGCCTGCTGATTGAAGTGGAAAGGTGTCCTGTAGCTGTGTCAAGGACAATCCCAGAGCTATCCCCAGGGTGAAATCCTTACAATCCATAGACATGATTTTCTTTGAATTTATTCAGTATATGTACCTGGAATCCCATGGAAATGCAGTTAACCCTCCATGTTATCATATCTGTAACACTGTTACATTTCCACTAAACATGGAAAGGATCCCTGTCCCTTGTGTTTTCTTTAACATTGATCCAAGACTATACTGTAAATTGTGCTATTTAATTTTTTATACCATCGGTTTGTTATAGGAACCTATACTGCATCTTTATGGGTGAATCATTGGGAAAGCTCGAAGGGAAAGTCCATAAGGTGAATGACAGGTAACGTTATTTGTATGTCGAGCAAGAAGCTCGGAGGGTGTTGTGAAACCTGGGGACTCAGCACGTTCACCCTCCATATACCGTCCCTAGACTCTACAACTTAGTTGGTATGCCGAGAGTATCTGTTACTTGTTCTGTACACACCATAATCTTATTGAGGCAGTAATGTAATAAGGCCGGCCGCAGTTGTGGTGCCACCACCACATTGTGCTGCCTGGGGAGTCAGCATTATATTACTCTGAAACGTGTTGGCTGCGCGATTATTGCTGTGCTATAAGGGTATTGGGAATAGTCCCCCCCCCCCAATGTCGGTCAGTGATGTTATTAATATCCAACTGTTGTAGCCATTCTAGAAAACACTTTGTCAAAAAAAAAAAAAAAAAGACGATGAATTCCTGTCATGTCATGGGCCAGGAACTGATGGAAGGTGTGGGAAATCACAAACCATCAGCTTTGTTAGATTTACCTTTATGGATTTGCGTGGGCATTGACATTCATTTTCCATCATTGGGGGGTATACAAATGACACTATACATGCTGATCACTGTAATGATCTCCACTTATCTCTCTAATGAAGCCCACTGTTCGAAGATCGCAGATGTATGCATATGCCATTATATACATATATATATGTGTGTGTGTGTGTGTGTGTATATATATATATATATATATATATGTGTGTGTGTATATATATATATATATATATATATATACATATATGTATATATATACATATATATATATATATATATATATATATATATATATATATATATCTATATATATATAAAACTCGTGTGTGTGTGTGTGTGTGTGTGTATGTATGTATGTATGACACACATGTTACTTATATGTCAACAACAAACATAGGGTAGGTAATTTAACCCTTACTCACCCCCATTTGCCAGGGGTGGAGCTTATGTTTAAAGTCCCATACAAGTCAATGGAAAATATATGTTACTGCATAACTTCCAAACGGCTGGAGATATTTCGATAATACTTTGTCACATGTTACTTATATGTCCACTTAAAATATAGGATAGTAAATTTAACCCTTAACTACCCCCATTTGTGAGGGTCGGGGTTTTTGTTTAAAGTCCCATGCAAATCATTGGCAAATGTATGTTCCCATATAATTTCCGTAGGGCTGGAGCGATTTCAATACCTGGTACACATATTACGGGTCGGGATAGGAGGTCGGGATAGGAGGTCGAGATATGAGGACGGCTTAGGAGGTCGGGATATGAGGACGGGATGGGAGGTCGGGATAGGAGGTCGGGATAGGAGGTCGGGATAGGAGGACGGGATATGAGGACAAGATATGAGGTCGGGATAGGAGGATGGGATAGGAGGACGGGATAGGAGGTCTGGATAGGAGGTCTGTATAGGAGGTTGGGATAGGAGGTCGAGATAGGAGGTCGAGATAGGAGGATGGGATAGGAGGTCGAGATAAGAGGTCGAGATATGAGGACGGGAAAGGAGGACGGGATAGGAGGTCGGGATAGGAGGACGGGAAAGGAGGACAGGATAGGAGGTCAGGATAGGAGCTCGAGATTGGAGGACGGGATAGGAGGTCGGGATAGGAGGTCGAGATAGGAGGACAGAATAGGAGGTCGAGATAGGAGGATGTGATAGGAGGACGGGATATGAGCACAGGATAGGAGGATGGGATAGGAGGATGGGATAGGAGGACGGGATAGGAGGACGGGATAGGAGATTGGGATAGGAGGTCAGGATAGGAGGTCGGGATAGGAGGACGGGATAGGAGGACGGGATAGGAGGACGGGATAGGAGCACGGGATAGGAGGATGGGATAGGAGGACGGGATAGGAGGACGGGATAGGAGGACGGGATAGGAGGTCGGGATAGGAGGTCGGGATAGGAGGTCGGGATGTGGGGTTGGGATATGACAACAATATTTGAGGAATGGATATGAAGTCAAAAGCTTCCTCCTTTGATTATTTTCCTCCCCAACAAGGATTAGGAATGAACAACCGGGCAACGCCGGGTACTCAGCTAGTATATATATATATATATATATATCTATATATATAAAACTCAATGTGTGTGTGTGTTTGTATGTATGTATGTATGTTCCACAAAAATGTAAAAACGGCTAAAGATATTGACATGAAACTTGGCACACATCTTGTATGTCAAAAACAAACATAGGATAGGTAATTTAACCCTTACTCACCCCCATTTGCCAGGGGCAGGGTTTATGCTTAAAGTCCCATACAAGTCAATGGGAAATATATGTTACTGCATAACTTCCAAACAGCTGGAGATATTTCGATAATACTTGGTCACATGTTACTTATATGTCCACTTAAAATATAGGATAGTTAATTTAACCCTTAACCACCCCCATTTGTGAGTGTCGGGGTTTTTATTTAAAGTCCCATGAAAATCAATGGGAAATGTATGTTCTCACATAACTTCTGTACGGCTGGAGATATTTCAATACCTGGTGCACATATTATGGGTCTGGATAGGAGGTTGAGTTAGGAGGTCAGGATTTGAGGACGGGATTTGAGAATGGGATGAGAGGTCGGGATAGGAGGTCAGGATAGGAGGTCGGGAGAGGAGGTTGAGATAGGAGGACAGGATAGGAGGATGGGAATGGAGGTCGGGATAGGAGGTCGAGATAGGAGGACGGGATAGGAGGTCAGGATAGGAGGTCGGGATATGAGGTCGAGATAGGAGATCAAGAAAGGAGGTCGAGATAGGAGGTCGAGATAGGAGGTCGGGATAGGAGATCGAGATAGGAGGTTGAGATAGGAGGTAAGGATATGAGGACGGGATAGGAGGTCAAGAGAGGAGGACGGGATAGGAGGTCGAGATAGGAGAAGGGGATAGGAGGATGGGATAGGAGGTTGAGTTAGGAGGTAAGGATATGAGGACGGGATAGGAGGACGGGATAGGAGGTCGGGATAGGAGGACAGGATAGGAGGTTGAGATAGGAGGTCGGGGTAGGAGGACGGGATATGGGGTTGGGATATGACAACAATATATGGGGATTGGATATGAAGTCAAAAGCGTTCTCCTCTGTTGATTTTCCTCCCAAACAAGGATGAGGAAGGAAAAACCGGGCAATGCCGGGTACTCAGCTAGTGTGTATATATATATATATATATATATATATATATATACTTTTTTTTTTTATAATTTATTTTGTAGGAAATTTGCAAGATTTCAAGATTTGATATCATTACTGTAACCATCATGTATTGTATAATTTGTATACCACAACTTCACTGTCTTCAAACAGTGGACTTCTAGCTGTGACAAAACTACAACTCCCAGCATGCCCGGACAGCCGTTGGCTGTCCAGGCAAGCTGGGTGTTGTAGTTTTGCAACATCTAGAGGTCCACACTTTGGAGACCTCTGATCTACAGTATTAAAGGAAAACGGTCATCTGTTCACTCCAATACATTGGGTTTTAGTGTGGGTGAACAGGAGACCGATGAGGGGTTAATGGGCTAAATACGTACCTGCACTCCGGAGATCAGTCCCTCTGAAGATCTTCTGCCATCTTCAGTGAATTGCGCGCTGGAAGCGGGCCCGCCTGATCAATATGAATATTCTTTGCTGCGGGTCATGTGAGCACTGCGCCGACTGAGCGCTCATATGACCCGCGACAATGAATATTCAAATTGAGCCGGCAGACCTGCCAATTCACTGAAGATGGCAGAAGATCTTCGATGGGACAGATCTCCGGAGTGCAGGTATGTATTTAACCCTTTAACCCCTCGTCGGTCTCCTGTTCACCCACATTCTAACCCGCTGTATTGGGTTTAGTGTGGGTGAACAGATGACCGTTTTCCTTAATGATGTTTCTTCTATGGAAGTCTTAGATCTTGCGTAACCACCTGTAATGTCATCCAGTGATGATGCCCAAAGAGGTTGCCACCAAACAGGATGGCAGACACATTCCTCATACTGCATTCATGGCCATTCATGAACCAAGAAGTGCAGGGTGAACACTGTTATAGGTCACCGTTTCGTATATAGAGAATAATACAATGTATGGAAATGCAAAACATACGGTAATTTTTTAAAAATTATTTACCATGAGATGGTAATGTTGCCTCCATGAATCAACAAATGGGGGGCCTCCTAAATGCTTATAGGCAACCTACTTATTCTTTATATGTTTACTGTGGGGAAGCTGTAATAAACATTTCGTATGGCATCTTTTTATTTGTATTGTACTTTAAATAGCATGCAAAATCCATTATAGATGCACGCAATCCACTCCTTTGTATACCTGTGAACCTGCCCTATATAAGGCCTTGCAGGGTATTGTATTTTTTAATACATTGGGGTTTATTTACTAAGAGTGGAGTGTCGTTTTCTTATTGTGGGTTTTGATTTCCGACTGGTATTTTCCCAAGGCATTTACTAAGGTTTCCCTACATTTTGTACTTTTCCCTACGTTTTGCTTTTTTTTTTACAACTGTTCTGATCTGTCGGGTTTTTCCCAGCTCAAATCCCCCACATTTTCTGTGGAAACCTTAGTAAATATGTTGGGATTTTTCAAAACTGTCAGGAACACGCCCCTTTTGTCAGGACCATGCCCCCTTTTCCCATGACCACGCCCCCTTTCCGGGTTTTGGTTTATTTGGGTCGCAAATTGTGTCGCATGGAATGTGCGACACAATTTGGGTGCAAAACCCGTGAAAAAAGAGTCGGGATCACGTTAGTAAGTAAACCCCAATATCTCTATAGTGTATATGTTGAGTGTCACAACCGTTTTGAATCACTGAGCATTAATATCCCGGCAGGACTTGATACTATAGGCAGGTGACGTGTCCTACAGCTATTCTTGCATTTTATGGAATTTTTACTGGATACATTATAAATGCTATTTGTGTAATAAAAGAGAAGAGTACATTATTCAAATATAATATTAAGAGAAAAAGACCTTATAAAAAATAAGTGACCATAGACTGAAAACCGTTAAAGAGATTGTTTCATGAGCATAGCCTCCTTCCACATATCGTATTAGGGGGGGTCACCGCTTTGGGATCCCAATCTATTCACCAGAACAGACTGGCAGACCCAGCTTTCCTTGTATTATATGGCAGTTCATTCACTTGAATGGTGAGAATATAATACTGCATTCCCTAGAAGTAGACAGTGCTCTGGAAATATATACCCAGCTGTACCTTTCCACATCGGTCATATTGGGTTTCTAAAGCTGGATTCTTAGCGTTCAGTAGATCACTAGGACACATCAATTCGAAAAGAAGTCCTGGTGGGAAAACCCATTACATGACTTCTGCACTATCTTTAGAGCAAATTTAGAAAATGTCTATAGACATGTTCTTAACTCTGTAGCACAAAAATAAAAGCATGAGTATATACTATGTTAGAAGTTTATCCACATACTGACTTGCCATATGTGGAATTGAAGAGACTATGATTTTGCAGTTTTCTGAAATTCACCTAGAGAGTGAGTAAAAATGTGCAGAATCCGACACAGGGTTCTGTTCTAGTCCGAGTTACATGGTAGCAAATTGATTTTAAAGGGTATGTTCGCACATACAGTATCTGCTGCATATTTTGCTGCAGCTGATTTTGCTACCCATTGAAGTCAATACTGCAGGTTTGAACATTCTCTAAAATAATTTTAGCACCATTTTTGTCACAAACGTCTTAGGCCCTATAGGTAGGACTTGGAGGAACAGCGTCTCTCCTTAATAAGACTGTCAGACTAGTGTATTGAGTCTTACAATCTGTGTAATGCTCCATGGGAAAAAAGTATACAAAGTAGTTCCTCTCCAGAAGGAGACAAATCGCTCTACAGTGACACCTATTGGGGATTGTTTTCCCTTTATAGGGGTTCTCCGGTGCTTACACATCTTATCCATATCTATATTCAAAGGATAGGGGATAAGATGCCTGATCGCGGGAGTCCCGCCGCTGGGGACGCCTGTGATCTTGCACGGGGGCGGAGGCATGACGTGACATGGGGGCGGAGGCGTGACGTCACACGCCGCCGGCCCAGTGGTCGCCCGTAATCAGACCCGGAGCGAACGCGCTCCGGGGACTGATTACAAACGGGGGGCCGCGTGCAAGATCACGGGCGTCCCCAGCGGCGGGACTCCCCCGATCAGGCATCTTATCCCCTATCCTTTGGATAGGGGATAAGATGTGTAAGCACCGGAGAACCCCTTTAAAATCAATGTTCAACTCCTAAAGGGCTTTGAATATGATTGGGGGTTATATGCCATGACAGAGTCTCTCCAAGAAAGACAGAATCTCTTGCACTCTGACATGACATATGATCTTCAGTCATGTCTTTAGGCCCTATAAAAATTGAACTTTGGCAAAAGGGGACATTGCGCCTGGAGCCTTGCAGGTGCATTTTTGCCTGGAGGTGAAGGGTTTGGTTTATTGGGGGGCCTCTCTCCTTTCAGAGAAGGGCTTGTGATGGACCACATCCTCGTGAATGTTTTTTTGTGTGAACACTTGCACTTTGGGTGATTTGAGAGCATGTACTTCAGCGGCCTCCAATAGGTGGCACTATAGACCTTTTTTTCCCTTCTGTAGAGGAGCTACTTAGCATCCTAGAAGTAGTAAGTGTTAGACACTAAAGCCTGATAAGTTACACCATACATCTACCTTTTTAATCTCCATTGACTTTTATGAGGCAGTCAACACATACTGTATGTACGATACAATCAATGGCTTACATTTATTAAACAACATACAACTTTTTTTGGGCATAAACTGCAACAAAAAAAGTCACAAACAGGACTTGGGGCAAATGGTTGTGGAACATTTCTCTTCTCTTGTCAGGGGTGCAGGGCACTGACAGTCCTGATGGACACCATAAAGAGTACCTGTCACCAAATAAAATATTTAATATAGTGTTCCTTGTGTAATTAGTAGACACTTTCCCATTCACTTTCTTTTAAAATTATCACCATAAATCCAGTATGTTTAAAATGTAATATAAAAAATGGGCACTAGGTGGCTCTGTTCTTTTCCACAATTTTAGTTCAGTGAGATTGGTCTCCTCCTGGCCTGGCAGGAGTCCAAACTCAGGAAGTGTTTCTCTGCCTGAGCTTCATTGACAGCTGCACAGAAAGTTATAGCTCCACAGTTTCTCACAGAAAGCTGCACAGACTGAAACCTGCAGGAGAGCCTCACTGATAGCAACACAGACTGAAACATGCACAAAGCCTGATGTCTTCTATTCATCAGAGCACTGCAACCCTGTGAGGGCGGAAGTGGTCCCCCAGCAGGCTTCAGTGATGCCATGCCTGCTGGGAAATGCCCACTTTCTCCTGCTGGGAGATTGCACTATGGGACAAAGAATAAAGGAATGATACATAGGTTTTTAAAGCTCTGAATTTTTTTTGAGGGTGGGAGGGGTGTTAGGAGTAATTATGGAACATAGCCTGAGTTAGTTTAGAACAGTTTATTTGGTGACAGGTACTCTTTAACCTCTTAAGGACCCATGACGTATGCATACGTCATGGGTCCCGGTCCTGCGATATAACGCGGGGTCAGCCGGGACCCGCCTCTAATAGCGTGCGGCACTGATCACTGTGCCGCGCGCTATTAACCCTTTAGCCGCGCGCTCAAAGCTGAGCCGCGCGGCTAAAAACGAAAGTAAAAGTGCCCGGCTAGCTCAGGGAGCTGTTCGGGATTGCCGCGGTATAATCGCGGCATCCCGAACAGCTGTAGCACAGGAGGAATGTCTCTTACCTTCTCCTGTGCTGTCCAATCGCCGAATGAATGCTTCAAGCCTGAGATCCAGGCTTGAGCATTCAATCGCTGAAAACACTGATTGATCCATTCCTATGGAGATGGATCAATCAGTGTAAAAGATCAGTAAATGCAATGTTATAGCCCCTTATGGGAGCTATAATGTTGCATAAGAAAAGTGTAAAAAAATCATTAACCCTTTCAATTATCCCTTCCCCTAATAAAAGTTTAAATCACCCGGCATTTCCAAAAATAAAAAAAACATTATGTAAATAATAATAAAAATAAACATATGTGGTATCGCCGCGTGCGGAAATGTCCGATTTATAAAAATATACCGCTTTTTAAACCGCTCGTTCAATGGCGTACGCGCAAAAAAATTCCAAAGTCCAAAATAGCGCATTTTTGATCACTTTTTGTACCACAAAAAAGTGAATAAAAAGTGATCAAAAAGTCTGATCAGAACAAAAATGGTACCGCTAAAAACTTCAGATGACGGCGCAAAAAATGAGTCCTCAAAGTGCCCTGAACACAGAAAAATAAAAAAAAGTTATAGGGGTCAAAAGATGACCATTTTAAACGTATAAATTTTCCTGCATGTATTCATGATTTTTTTCGAAAGTGATACAAATTCAAACCTATACAAATATGGTATCATTTTAACCGTATGAACCTACAGAATAAAGATAAGGTATCATTTTTGACAAAAAATGTACTGCGTAAAAATAGAAGCCCCCAAAACTTACAAAATAGTGTTTTTTCATCAATTTTGTCGCACATTGATTTTTTTTCCCGTTTCACCGTAGATTTTTGGGTAAAATTACTAATGTCATTACAAAGTAGAATTAGTGACGCAAAAATTAAGCCATTATATATAATTTTAGGTGAAAATTTTTAAGAGCTATGATTTTTTAAAGTTAAGGAGGAAAAATTGAAAATGAAAAAACGGAAAAAGCCCGGGTCCTTAAGGGGTTAAAGATATTTTTACATGCATATTCAGTACTTGTGCAGCTCACCCAGAAACCATATACAGTATGTAAAATTGAGAAAGATCCTGACATCAGACCTAAAATATGAACATATGACTCTTTTGATGCAGATGTGGTGTTGGGACAATATATTAAGCTGACTAGTTTTCATTATTAATGAATGGAAATGTTTAACAAGTAAGCCATTACACGATTGATCATTTGAAAAACAAATGGTAAGCAAATCAGCAAAAATCTATAGTATAGTGAAGGGGTATTCCGGTATCAGAACATTGCATTTAAATAAGACACCAAGATATTTTAATAAGACACCAAGACTTATAACTTATAAAATTGTGTGGGCTTCAGCACCTTTTTGCTTGAAATTCCCCTGACAGGAAGTTGTGTAGTCCTTTCATTGTCAGTGGGATGTTTTCAGCTCTCTTCCCTCTCTCCCAAGACTCATCATCATCTGCTGTTTCAGGAGGTTTGGCATGATCTTGTCTCTGAGCTCTAACCCCGCCCCCTGAATTATGTCATCACCTCTGATCGTATAGCCTACATCCCCATCGCCCTATCATATACACATATACATCTTTATTGGTACATTCAGAGAAAATGAGGTGTGTTTACAGAATTCTTTCTTGTGCTGAGCAATGACACAGGTAGAAGAGCAGACAGGGAATAAATAGCAGGTTCTGCAACCTCACTGATTGTGAAAAAGTCTGCTGTGAAAGGAGATGTTCTTTGGCAGCTCTGGGTGGGAAACTAACAGGAGTGCTGTTGGAGGAGAATAGGCAAGGTGGAAGAAATGTGGGAAAGAGCTGAGGGGAAGCAATGCTTTCTGGGAATTGTAGTACAGAGCAACTGCTGAGCCAGAAAGTACAACTAGAAAGTACTGGACTTATTTATAGACAGGTAAGCAATGCTATATGCTTTGTATCATTTGCAAAAATATCCATTTAAATCATAAAGTCCTTCTTAACTATGCTGAATGTCTGTGTATTTCAATTGATATAAGCATCAATGGGCATAAGCATCAATGGACATAGGCATCTATGGGCATAGGCATCAGTGGACATAGGCATCTATGGGCATAGGCATCAGTGGACATAGGCATCAATGGGTATAGGCATCAGTGGAGATAGGCATCAATGGACATAGGCATCAATGGACATAAGCATCAATGGACATAGGCATCAGTGAACATAGGCATCAATGGGTATAGGCATCAGTGGACATAGGCATCAATGGGTATAGGCATCAGTGGAGATAGGCATCAATGGACATAGGCATCAATGGACATAGGCATCAGTGGACATAGGCATCAATGGAGATAGGCATCAATGGAGATAGGCATCAGTGGACATAGGCATCAATGGGTATAGGCATCAATGGGTATAGGCATCAGTGGAGATAGGCATCAATGGACATAGGCATCAATGGACATAGGCATCAGTGGACATAGGCATCAGTGGGCATAGGCATCAATGGAGATAGGCATCAATGGAGATAGGCATCAGTGGACATAGGCATCAATGGGTATAGGCATCAGTGAACATAGGTATCAGTGAACATAGGTATCAGTGGACATAGGCATCAGTGGACATAGGCATCAATGGGTATAGGCATCAGTGGACATAGGCATCAATGGGTATAGGCATCAGTGAACATAGGCATCAGTGAACATAGGTATTAGTGGACATAGGCATCAGTGGACATAGGTATCAGTGGACATAGGCATCAATGGGTATAGGCATCAGTGAACATAGGTATCAATGGGTATAGGCATCAGTGAACATAGGCATCAGTGAACATAGGCATCAGTGAACATAGGTATCAGTGGACATAGGCATCAGTGGACATAGGCATCAATGGGTATAGGCATCAGTGAACATAGGTATCAGTGGACATAGGCATCAGTGGACATAGGCATCAGTGCACATAGGCATCAATGGCACTCTCTCTTATAAGCGTGCCTTCATGTCCTATTACAATGTCTACTAGTTTACCCACCAAAGAACACATTTTTGTAATAACCATAGGCAAAAGCAAAGCAGCGGAAGGTGAAATTTAGGTGACTGAATTACCATTTCATGTCTGAAATATAGAAGAGGCAATTTAACATAGTGTAATAAAACTTGCACAAAATGTTAGCACTGCAGAAACCATTATATTAGGTTTTACTAGAAGACGTGCCATTTATGATCATTTTAGATAAGAAAATGTGTGGCGTACATATGTCTAAGCTGTGATAAACAGAAAATATGAAACTATTTCTATTATATAGCATATAATTTATGGACTACAACCTGTAAAACATTTTGTTTAGAGGTTAAAGAGAACCTGTGGTCAGTCAAAAATAATTGAGTTTTTTATTTTTTATTTTTTTTATATATATAACGCATATACACACACTGTTCCTGAGATATAGGGATTTTCCTATTTGGTTGACTATTTGGATGTTTACTTTTCACTGAATAGCCAAATAGGTGGAAACTTTCAAAATGGAGTCTGAAGTCTGGGCTCAGGGTATATAAATATGAGGCTGATGGGAAGTGAATCAGGCTGAGGGGGGGGGGGGGGAGATTAAACATATCACCATTGAGTTGTGACATTTCCATCCTTCTGACTATTCAGTCAAAAGTATAGATAGTCAACATGTATATGGTGTCAAAAAGTAAATAAAGCAACTGACTGATATAATGGGGGGGGGGGGGGGGGTGTGGTCAGGGATGGAGCAGACTTCGTTTAGAGCCTTTTACCTGAAGTCACAGGCACAGCCTACAAGGGAGAGAGGACAGCTGATATAGTAGATCATCCTGCAGTACGGCTAATAAGATTATTAGTATGCTGCTTTTTTAAACTTTTTGACATCAGAAACCAGTTGTTTTTTTTTTTTTGCTGGATATTGGGGAGTATGGGAGAAAGTTTATAAAAAGGACTATGTAGACTCCTATATGTATAAAGCTTATAACAGGAGACTGCAAGTAAGTAGGAAGATAAAAAAAAAAATCATTCAGAATCAAAATTATTTTACTATAATTTCCTGATTATTTTGGTTTAGGTGGGCTTCATGAGGTCACAGAGCCTCTTTAAGAAGATTTACCTTTCTCTACTGGAGAATGTGATGTTAAAGGAGATCTTAGGTGAAAAATAACTTATTTTAATACTCCGGCATCATCGACGCTCCCATAGAAATGAATGGAGCGTGTGCCGTCTACCGGTAGATGACATGCACACCTCACTGAGAGTGCCGGGTCCCTTCCCGTTGATCGAGTGGGGCCCCATCCAGCGGGCCCCCCGTGAAAAGCTACTTATCCTCTATCCTGTGGATAGGGGATAAGTAATATTTCGCCAGAGTACTCCTTTAAGAACAAATGTAAAATAGGTTAGAGGTGTGTTTGTTTCCTAGCAAAGGTGAGAAAAGTTCTATTTTTGTGGTGGGGAGTAGTGTTGCTCGCGAATATTCGCAATTCGAATATTATTCGCGAATATCGCATATTCGCGAATTCGCGAATTTCGCGAATATAGCGCTATATATTCGTAATTACGAATATTCTTTTTTTTTTTTTTTTTTCTTCACAGTTCACATCACAGTGATCACCCCTCTCTGCTTCCAGCTTGTGTGGTGTAAAGAAGGCTGTAATACTACTGTGTGAGACTGGCGTGCGAAAATTCGCATATACGAAAATTAGCATATGCTACTTTTCGCATATGCGAATTTTCGCGTGTGTTAATTTTGTAAATGCCAATATTCACTTATGTTAATTTTCGCATATGCGAATGTTCGCATATGCGAAAATAAAACGAGAATATAACGAATATGCGAATATTCGCGAATATATGACGAATATTCGTCCATATATTCGCGAATATTCGCGAATTCGAATATGGCCTATGCCGCTCAACACTAGTGGGGAGTGTCTTGTAGTATTTGTTTCTCCATTAGGGCTGGTTGCTCTCTAGCTCATGATTGTTGTAATTGGTTATGCATCGATGATACAATGTAATGGTAATGCCTAAATTAGATTTGTGGGAGTTGTGTTGAATGTTGTATCTTTGAATATTTTATGTCTCCTTTGTCTGACATCCCTTTTCAGGTTAAATTTGATGAACTTACCGAACAAGGTAGAGATGATAGGAAGTATGTGGGGGGGGGGGGGGGGAGGGGAGAGGGGGGTTGGGGATTGTGTAACACATCTCTTCTTTGAAAAATGGGTGAAACATTTGAACCAGTTTCCCATCTTAGTGCCAGAATTTAGCTGTGGTGAGAAATATTAGGGTCCTTGAAGGGGAGCTCCAGTACTTTTGTTCATATCCCCTATTCACAGGATAGAGCATAAGTGTCTGATCGTGGGGGTTCAGCTGCTGGGACTCCCCCGCATATCAAAGACAGTGCATGGAGGGCGCATGTCAAACCACCACCGCTCTCTGCAAAGGTATAGTCGGTGATCTGAACATAAATCTATTGAACACTAAGGCACCAAGCAGGAGATTGCAGGGGGTTCCCAGGGCTTAGACCCCCATGCATTTATACACTTTTCTCCTTTCCTTTGGAGAGGGGATTAGAACAAAAAATACTGGAGTTCCCCTTTTATATGTGGCCTTTTTAAGTATTTGTATTGAATAGAGGGGATGGAGTATAAAGGGATGGGCTACACTTGACTTTTAATGTAACACATATAGCAGTACTTTGGATTTCTGTATTTGCATAGCTAAGACAATATGGCTTGGTATACTCCAAGCCTCTATCAACTCCTTTATAAGGACCAATGATAATTTTGAACTATTTCATTTTGTTTATTCCATTGTTACAGAAGGACTCTCTGTTGTTTCTCTTCCTAAACAATTATTCCCTAAAGTCCCCATTCTACCAGAAGCTTTTCTCAAAGCCATCTAATAAAAGTGTCAGGACTGAAAATCGCCTTTATTTGTTTAGTGGGATTTGTGTTTCCACCATATGGAAATCTAAGGCATTTGTTAGGGTTAATACCATATGTGCTGGGTTTCATCATCCAATAAACATCATTCCAGATAGAAAAATTATTATGACACGTTAAGGTTTTCTAATTCTGCATTTTAACAAAGAGCTTGGATACATAGATGTAGTATAGTAGTATATTGTATTAGTCATTTATTTTATGGATATCTGTAGACATCCTAATATGGATATTTTAATAAAGCTTAGATGTTGTAGGATGCTCTAAGCAATGGCTGTAAGATATATTACAAGACTTTTAGTTTAATGGTGAGCAATGTTGGGGACTCATTCTTAACTAAAAAAAAAAGAACATCCATATTGTATGTATATATACTTTTAGTTAAGCCTCTCTTGTTTTTCCCAAAATGAGCAGCACCAGAGTCATTCATTTCTTCTTCCTCTACATATATAACATTTATTATTAACTGAACTGGTGGAAGATTGGGGAAAAAGCTGTCAGGCAAAACATTATTTTGTATGGCATCTTTAACTTGAAGCATACCTGATGTTTTAAAGGATTTTTATAAACCTACGGAGCTTTGTTACATTAACTCTTCAGAGTTGGGAAAAGGTGGGTAATTTTAGTGCTAGTTTTGTAAGATTAACCATTTAAAGTGGTTATAAGGTAATGTTGGTGCTGTCACTGCTGTTGAGTCCCTGAGAGCCCAGGTGCAGTCTGATGCTGTGCTGGGGGATGATTTACACAGTACAGTATTATAGAGGCACTTGGGAGGAGAAGAATGACTGATGCACTAGCTTTGTAAGGTGTTATATGAGCAGAAATTAGCAGAAGAAACAGTAGCAGCACAGCAAGGAAGGGGTTACACTAAACATTGTTGCTGCTACTGAGGTCGGGAGAAAGCCTTGATTTCCCTATTCCTCTCTCTCTCCCTGTCTCTCTCCCTTTCTCTCTCATACAGTAGCAGAACGTAAGCCCCATCCTTACTTCCAGTGTTCTGTCCTGATCTTGTTATTACTAGAGACAGAATTTCTCTAAAAACAGGCAGTGGACAGCAGATTACAGAGAAGTGAGACAACTAGTGGTGTAGCTTGCAAGCCATGCTCTTCTGCAAGCAATGCCACTTCTGATTTCAGCCCCCTTTTTAGTTTTTTGGTTTCGGTTCAAGGGCTAAAACACAATTTTCAGGGACATACTACGTAATAACCGTATTATTTCACTACGGCAAGGCAAAGTGTTCTACACCCCTATTGAGACTCTCTGCAGCCAGGAAATAGCCGTTTTTAATAGCGATTTGCTACGAACATATTCAGATTGAACCACATTTTTTCGTAACATTTGGCGAAACGACCAATTTGTTTAAAAATTTGCCCATCTCTTAGTATGAGCCTGCTTTGTGCTGCAAGAGAGTGTGCAAGATGTCTGATATGACAATGCACAACAGTACAACTTTTGTAGGTTATACTCTACAGGAGCTTATATTCTACAATCAAGACCTCAAGCACCCAGTCATTTTACAGCTCAGTATAAGCTATGGGTTGAAAAGGTACGTAGGTGACTTAGTTGCTAAAACTGTTGCCTTGCAGCGCTAGGGTTACAGGTTCAGATCGCACCAAGGATAACAAGGGCGTTTTTATGTTCTCTTGGGCTTGTGTGGGTTTCCTCTGATCACTCCAGTATCCTGTTGTTAAAGCACTGTGGAATATGTTGGTGCTATATGAATAAAGAATTATTATGAATTATTAAAGAGCCAAAAATGGCATCCAAAAGAGCTTATGTGCCCGTACTGTATGTCTCTAATTTCATACAGCTGCATATAGAGGGTATGATTTGTATGAAGTATGCTCTGGTCTTTGTAGGACACCTTTGTCTAGCCGTTACAGTGGTAGTCTGGAGTTTGCTAGCTGGTAGTATCATTGGCCATAGAAATGCAGATATTTTCTTATTGTTTTGTCAGTCACTTTAATGTCAGAGTAGTCGACATATGACTTACAAAGCAACCTTCTTTTCCCATGTAAGGGGTTATTTTTCAGTACTTAAAAGGGCATTTAAGGCTTAATATTGTTCTAGAATTGGTGTTTTTGTTGTGATGGCATTGATATATGGCTCCCTGGTCGTAATAACATGAGAAACAGTCCGGTGCTTCAGACTGCAACAATAGTGCCATAGAATGCTAAGAAGGCTTATTACTAGCCACATCTCATTTTCTTTTATTTCTCTTGTAATGAATAAAGATCCAATTAACACTTACATGACTATAAATGATGAATAATATAGATGCAGAAATATGGACCCAGAATATAAAATCCAGATGAACTATAAAATAATGCAGATGTCTTCTATTATCTTCCTAATAAACCACATACGTGATACCGGTAAATATTTATATCACCTTTCAGTCACTCCATGTTAATCCTAAAAACACTGCCTGACATATTAGCTGGCAGATTAGTTTATATAAAGACAATATAAAGTATTTTGCATTAAAATTTCTACTATCTCTAGAAGATATCATGTGACTTTGGTTAGTATTAGCTGCAATGTCATAAGGGCCACACCAAATCACATTTGATCAAAATTGCTTATGGCAATGGCTAAACGCTGTCTGGTGTTCTATGATATCAGTCATCAGCAGGGTGAAAAGCCCCTAGTGTTAGTTTTTTTTATTATTATTAAATAAAATTTAATCAAATTCTTTCTATTTTTTATATGTATAAAACTTAACATAATTAAAAAAAACAATTTTTTATATGAAATGTAACGACCCAAACTATAGTGAACACTGAAAAAAAAATGTGGATAACATAAACCACAAATGTCAGTATTTTGTTACTAAGCCTCCCTAAAAAAGTGATAGAAAAGTTGTATATACCTGAAAATGATGCCAATAAAGATACCAACAAGCCCTAACCCGCCTTGGCCATGAAAAAGATAAAAAAAAGGTTGTTTTTTTTTATTTTTATTTTTTTTAATAAAAAATGATTCTAGTGTGCCAAACTGCTGGAACTATAAACAAACTACCGTATATAAGGCTAGGTTCACACTGCTGCTGTGCTCCAACCAGTTCAGGGTCCATTTGTTTTTTTTTTTGTTTGCACCGAATGGACTCAAAGCAGGTCGGAAAAAAAAATAGGACATGCAGAATTTTTTTTGCTCTGCTCAACTGATTGATGGAGCTCCCTTTAACACAACATACTGGCAGTGTGAATTAGCCACAAATGTACACTAAAACACTGAACAAGCACAACACACTATATAGCAAAGTGCACACCCAGATATCAACACAAAATATAGCATGAATAACAAAATGAAATTTAGTAAGCCACTAAATACAAAACAGACATTTTAAAACCAATTAAAAGGCTCCCATAAGGGGGACACCACAAAAATTGAGCGGGCAAAACGCTCACCCTCAAGGAGCATGATCAAATAATGTTTGAATCAAACACTGCAGGATGACCATAAGACATAATTTGACTGGATAAATGGGTGATACAATATAATATAACATGTATATATCCACACTTTGTTGCACCCCATATTAAAGGGGTACTCCGGCACTACGACATCATATCCCCTATCCAAAGCATAGGGGATAAGATGCCTGATTGCGGGGGTCCCGCCACTGGAGACCCCTGTGATCTTGCACGCAGCATGTTCGCTCCGGGTCTGATTACTGGCGATCACGGGGGCCGGAGCATTGTGACATCACGGCCCCACCCCCATGTGATGTCACGCTCCGCCCCCTGAATGCAAGCCTATTACTGGCGATCATGGGGGCCGGAGCATTGTGACGTCACGGCCCCGCCCCGTGTGACGTCACGCTTCGCCCCCTCAATGCAAGCCTATGGGAGGGGGCATGACAGCTGTCACGCCCCCTCCCATAGGCTTGCAATGAGGGGGCGGAGCGTGATGTCACACGGAGGTGGGGCTGTGACGTCACAATGCTCCAATCCCCGTGATCACCAGTAATCAGAGCCGGAGCGAACATGCTCCGGGGACTGATTATAACGGGGTGCTGCGTGCAAGATCACGGGGGTCCCCAGCGGCGGACCATCACGATCAGGCATCTAATCCCTTATCCTTTGGATAGGGGATAAGATGTCTAAGCGCCAGCGTACCCCTTTAAATATTAAGGTTGAGCCCCCCCCCGTTCCTATATATACACATTAGCCACAAATGTGGCTTCACCGTAGTTTTACTGACACAGAGAATAACATTTTTAGTTTTTTTTTCACTGGATAGTGAATGACGTATATTTAAAACTAAAACAATACCAACAAAATTACTTTTCTTTTTCATTACCCCCTCAAAAATAATGAAGAAAAATTTTTTTGAAACCCAAAATGGTGCCATTACAAAAAATACATGTCCTACACACAACAAGCTGCCCAATCGCTATGTTGACAAAAAATGTTAAATGTTTTAGAATGAAAAAAAAAACCATGAAGACAACTGTTTTGGCTTGGTCACTAAGGGGTTCATACAAAGATGCACTAGTCCACTACCTTGCCTTAAACCCTTAGCACAGAATGACATATATGTAGGCCATTTTGAATTAAGAGCCCAGCTATGACTGACAGAAGGAATACAGCTATAATGACATCAAAGATAACTCCTAACCTGCATGTTAAAAGGGGTACTCCAGTGGAATTTTTTTTAAATCAACTGGTGCCAGAAAGTTAAACAGATTTGTAAATTACTTCTATTTAAAAAATCTTAATTCTTCCAGTACTTATCAGCTGCTGTATGCTCCAGAGGAAGTTCTTTTCTTTTTGAATTTCTTTTCTGTCTGACTACAGTGCTCTCTGCTGCCACCTCTGTCCATGTCAGGAACTGTCCAATGCAGGAGCAAATCCCCATAACAAACCTCTCCTGCTCTGGACAGTTCCTGACATGGACAGAGGTGGCAGTAGAGAGCACTGTGGTAAGACAGAAAGGAAATTCAAAAAGAAGAAAACTTCCTGTGGAGCATACGGCAGCTGATAATTATTGGAAGGATTAAGATTTTTTTAATAGAAGCAATTTACAAATCTGGCACTAGTTGACAAAAAAAAAATGTTTTCTAGTGGAGTACGCTTTTTTTTACTTTTCGATGTCACAGTCATTAGTGACTACAGCATCTAAGGGCCTTCTCTGTCACCCGGACAGTCAGGGGCCTAACAGATGTCCCAGTTTGCCTGTCAGTTTTAGGGTCTATTCACATGGCAGAATTGCCACCTCAAATTAAAGCTTATAGACTTCTATGGGATTCCACACTCCCATTCACAGTTCTGAATTTCCACTTGCGGAATTCCGCTAGCGGAATTCCGCAAGTGGAAATTCAGAGCTGTGAATGGGAGTGCAGAATACCACAGAAGTCTATGGGCTTCAATTTGAGGCAGAATTCCGCAAGCGGAAATTCTGCCGTGTGAATAGACTCTTAGGGGTCTTAAAATTAAGACGCTGAATGATTGTGAACTGTCCCATTCAAATGAACAGGTTCAGTTCAAGCATCCATTTCCCTCTAGTGCACGCCAGAGGGAAGCCAGTGCCAAATGCCTGATATATGTGGACCCAGCCTCCTTCGGCCTGCAGTGTGCTAGTGCATAGCGGGTATCTACCACTATATGTTACTGTATGTGAGAATATTGGTCTATGTATCGTGTTTTTTTTAGGAACAATATGTAGCGGTATTGTGCGTATCTAGCAAATATCGTGTGGCTACAGGGACATGCGCTTTGTGGCTTGTGCTCCTGATCTTTTAACCCTTTCAGGACTCAGCGTTTTTCCGTTTTAGCACTTTAATTTTTTCCTCTTCACCTTCTAAAAGTCATAACGCTTTCAGTTTTCCACCTACAGACCCATACGAGGTCTTGTTTTATGTGCTTTTATGCCCAATTTTACTTAATAATGACATCAGTCATTTCACCACAAAATCTACGAAACACCCAAAAAATTATTATTTGTGGGGAACAAAAAATCGCCATTTTGTAGTTCTTAGCAGCTTCAGTTTCTACGCAGTGCACTTTTCAGTAAAAGTGACACATATTTATTCTGTAGGTCCATATGGTTACAAGGATACCCAATTTATGTAGGTTTTATTTTATTATACTAATTAAAAAAATACAACTTCATGCACCAAAATTAGTTTGTTTGTAGTTGCCATTTTTCTGACCCCTATAACTTTTTTATATTTAGATTATATTTATATTTTTCCGTAAATGGGGATGTATGGGGGCTCATTTTTCGTGCCATGGTCTGCAGTTTTTATTGGTACCATTTTTGTTTTGATGGGACTTTTTGATCGCTTTTTATAAGAAAATTTAGGGTATGCAAAATTACCAAAAATACACAATTTTGGATTTTGGAATTTTGCAATTTCTCCGCGTCGGTCCCAAACAGCCCGACGGAGCTGCCTCAACGTTAGATGAGGCTATCAACTTTGATCGCCATGTCTAAGGGGTTAATGCTGGGCATCACCGCGATTGGCGATGTACAGCATAAGAAACGGGTCCTGGCGGCTGATAGCCTCCGGGACCACCCGGCTATGATGCTGGGTCAGCCCCTGAGCCCGCGTCATAGCAGGGGAGCGGGCGCAGGGTATACAGTTATGCCCTGCATCCTTAACCCCTTAAGGACCGGAGGTTTTTCCGTTTTTGCATTTTCGTTTTTTGCTCCTTTAAAAAATCATAACTCTTTCAAATTTACACCTAAAAATCCATATGATGGCTTATTTTTTGCGCCACCAATTCTACTTTGTAATGACTTCAGTCATTTTGCCCAAAAATCTATGGTGAAGCGGGAAAAAAAATCATTGTGCGACAAAATTGAAAAAAAAACGCTGTTTTGTAACTTTTGGGGGCTTCCGTTTCTACGTAGTACATTTTTCGGTAAAAATGACACCTGATATGTATTCTGTAGGTCCATACGATTAAAATGATACCCTACTTATTTAGGTTTGATTTTGTCGGACTTCTGGAAAAAATCGTAACTACATGCAGGAAAATTTATACGTTTAAAATTGTCATCTTCTGACCCCTATAACTTTTTTATTTTTCCGTGTATGGGGCGGTATGAGCGCTCATTTTTTGCGCCGTGATCTGAAGTTTTTAACGGTACCATTTTTGCATTGATAGGACTTATTGATCACTTTTTATTCATTTTTAAATGATATAAAAAGTGACCAAAAATGCACTATTTTGGACTTTGGAATTTTTTTGCGCGCACGCCATTGACCGAGCGGTTTAATTAATGATATATTTTTATAATTCGGACATTTCCGCACGCAGTGATACCACATATGTTTATTTTTATTTACACTGTGTTTTTTTTTTTATTGGAAAAGGGGGGTGATTCAAACTTTTAATAGGGGAGGAGTTAAATGATCTTTATTCACTTTTTTTTTTCACTTTTTTTTTGCAGTGTTATAGGTCCCATAGGGACCTATAACACTGCACACACTGATCTTCTATGTTGATCACTGGTTTCTCATAAGAAACCAGTGATCAACGATTCTGCCGGATGACTGCTCATGCCTGGATCTCAGGCACTGAGCAGTCATTCGGCGATCGGACAGCGAGGAGGCAGGTAGGGGCCCTCCCGCTGTCCTGTCAGCTGTTCGGGATGCCGCGATTAGCCGCGGCTATCCCGAACAGCCCGACTGAGCTAGCCGGGAACTTTCACTTTCACTTTTAGCCACGCGGCTCAGCTTTGAGCGCGCGGCTAAAGGGTTAATAGCGCGCGGCGCCGTGATCGGCGCTGCGCGCTATTAGAGGCGGGTCCCGGGTTCACTATGACGCCGGGCCCGCCATGATATGACGCGGGGTTACTGTGTAACCCCGCGTTATATCAGAAGAGCAGGACCAAGGACGTACCGGTACGTCCTTGGTCCTTAAGGGGTTAAGAGGTTAATAAACTTGCAACACTCTTGGCATGCTACATCCTGAATTAACTAAATGTGACTGATTTGTTCGGCTTTTGGGGCCTCACTTTTAAGTTTGCCCAGGGCCCCTGCCTTAGGGTATGTTCCCATCCTGTTGGTTTTCTGGTATGAGGTCAGTCATTTGAATAGATTTTTATCCGATCTTCAAATGAAAACTTGGATCTGACTGGCTGCTCCGGCAACACTTACACTAACTGAAATGAACCCCCCTCCATCTTTTCTAGCTGTTATCCTTTCTTTGAGCAGAGTACATAAAAATGCAACATAATTCCCATGGTCATATTGTTATCCACCAACAAATAACTAAACATCATAAAGCACATTCACTAGACACACACTATAGCTCAGGGATGTGCACAGACATTTCGGGGGGCAGGGGCTCAAGTAGTAAAAAGGGCTCTTCTCATTATAAAAAAAAATAAAAAAAAGTTTGTAAAAACCCTACATATGTTAACACAACACAATTCCTGAGAGTAAGGGACCTCCGGCAGTCATGTGAGCTGAATGGGACCTGCATCACCCTACGGAGGTCCATATCAGAGGCATCATAGGGCAGGGGCTCAAGCTCCCTTTTGAGCCTAGGTGTGCACGTCCCTCCTATAGCTTTATTTACATATACATTTTGGAACGATTCTTCTTTGATGGTGGCCATCTCTCTTTTCTTTGCCTTGTTACCTTGCATTTTTGTACATACAGTAGATGACGTTGTTGGCTTCCATAGAACATCTTGGTATAAACCATCAGAATAGTTGTGCAGCTTCATGGAGATCACACGTTTCGGCAATAAATCGAATTCTTGTTTTACTGTCTTCCATCATAGCAGAACTATGACCTGGAGAACAGAGCGAGGGAAGAAAGGTTAAGGCTGTGTAATAACCACGTTCGCCTACATCGCAGTATATATTTATGTCCGTCCCTCGGTGTGTGGTGCACAGTATATTACAGAACTTGTGTCATGTTGATGAAATAGATAGGGGTCCGTGCTTGCACTGAGGTGCGGTCTTGTGTATTGTCACTCATTCACAGAAGGCCCGCAGACGCTATGAAGCCGGTAACTGCACACTCAGCACCATTGTGTGCAAATGATGAGGAATTGGAAATATAATTGGGAGAAAACACAATGATGGATATCCACAATTCATCACACAGCTGACTGCTATCTGGAGTAGGCAGCCCTATCTAATTCAAACAAAGGCTGACTGGCTAGATTTTAATGCTCCTGCTCCCGGAGAAGCTGTGTGGTTTCTTTGACAGAAAGAACTTGAATGCTTTTCTATCTTGCTACAAGGAGAAAGGAAGAGAGAAGCTTACCGCCCGTCAAGTGTACAAAGTATTTTAATGGTGTGGTTATGAATGTGTATTGTGTACTAAATATGTCAAATTCACATGGCCAAGTGCTGATTTGTTTAGATGTTTTCGGCTGCTCCTGACTTGAAAGCTGATTCGGGATTTTTAGAAAAGTAGATGCAGAATATAACCAAGTTAGAAGCAATGTTTATTTTTGAGAAAGTACAGGTCATGTATTTTTTTCTTTTTTTTTTTCTTAGACAAATATTCAGATTGCTATATCATTATGCTAAGCTGTATTTTAGGGAAAAGAATAAGGACTTGCACCAATAAAATATACTGCACACAATATTTACAATAGAACAATATACCTTACTGCCTTGATAACAGCCTCAATGCAGGGAGTTTGGTTTTACACTATGTCAGTGTTTCCTAACCAGTGTGCCTCCAGCTGTTGCAAAACTATAACTCTCACCATTCACAGACAGCATTTTTATCCCTCAACCAGTGTGCCTCCAGCTGTTGCAAAGCTACAAGTCCCAGCATGCCACACACAACCTGGGGATAGGTGTGTTGATGTTTGGGGAAGTAATTTGCTTGTCTTTTCTATTCCTGGATAACCATTTTAAAGGGGTACTCCACTGCCCCAGCGTTCATAACATTTTGTTCCAAACTCTGGGTGCGGGCTACGGTTGTTGTGATGTCATGGTCACACTCCCTCGTGTCTACACACCACACCCCCTTAATTCAAGTCTATGGGAGGGGGCATGGCCGTCGCCATACACCCTCCCATAGACTTGCATTGAGGGTGTGTGGCATGATGGAACGAGGGGCGTGGTCATGACGTTACGACTCCCGCAGCCCGTACCCAGCGTTCGGAACAAAATTTTCCGAACGTTGGGGCAGTGGAGTACCTCTTTTAGTTACACGCTGCCCATACCAGTCCATGGAGAGGGAAGAGGGAAATGGAAGGGGGAGGGATTAAAGAAAACAGGAGCACTATATATCTCTCCCAGAGTTAATTTCACAGCTTATACTAAGTACTGGTCTGTAATGTCATCCATGCTGCTACTACTATAAAGTATCACCTCTTCTGTGTGTGTTCAGTGTATGGGAAACATAATAGAGGCTAGGCTCCATTTGCTAGCTTAAGGACAAGTAAAAATTACACATGAAGCCTGCAAAGCAGAAATCTGAAGAAAAGGCCATATACAAGTTATATAATGGCCATAAATAGAACTAATGCACATGTACACACACACACACACACACACACACAGGACTACTTTTCCTGAAAAGTCACCTGAAATAACAGCTCTACTTTAATTTAATTTGGAGGGGACCCACTTGTTCCTCGCTAAAATGCAATAAATGTGTATATTCACAGTACTCAAATTATTCCTCTAGATTAAACTACTGATTCCTGGAACTGGAAAGGCGATAAGGCTCTACAATGATGAATACCGGCATATACGTTACTCCAATACCATAGGTTATCATTGAAGATAAAAGGGTAATGGCTGCCTAACTGGGAACAAACATATTTATTCATACAGTGAATAATCGAAAGCTTCAGTCTAAACACAGACATAATGCTTGTTGTGGATATTAAGGTTTTGGCCGTCCATTCTACATTATAACCAGGGACGTACACAAGGGGATGGTTATGGGGTTAGAATCTCCCCTTTGTGCCCTCACATCTCTTTAGTGCTTCCAGCAGTTCACTGTTAGTGCCAAAGCTCTGGCAAACAGCAAGTTGGCAGAATTTCAGGTTTTGGCATCCCACCAATCAGATAATGATGGCCTATCCTAAGGATAGGCTATGAATCGAAAAGTCACAGAAAACCACTTTAAATCTGAAGAAATCTGAAAAAATTATGAATTGTCACATAACCATATTCTGTCCTGGGACCATTGCTTCCATGTGAGAACATTGCATATATAGAATATACTGTATACATAGAATATAAACAGCCTTCAGGACTCACCTGTAATAGTCCGTGTGGAGCAGTGAAGTTTTGGGCATATAGCAGAGCTTTTAGTGTCCTGGCTTTTGTGCAGGGTGTGGTGGCATTACTTATTATGAAGTCATATAAAGCAAAGAAGTGATATTCGGCACTGCTATTGTAGGCTCTGACGGGCAGTCGTGTATGACGCTTATACGGAGAAGTATAAATAGAGATGTGGTGGTGCTCTGATACTTGATGTAAAGTTCATATCTTCACAAGGCAATAAAGGAATGGAATGTATCGGCAACTCACCAGTCTTCTCTTCTGAAAAAGTTCCTTTATTCAAACATACTCACAGCATGAAATGCAATTTATTATGAAGTCATGTGTACATGTCCAAGGTACTAGTCACGTGTTCATCAAAAATGTACTGACACAGACTATCAATGTCATACCTTAGCGTTGCATAGTTTATAGAAATCTCCAGTATATACAGATATGATATTAAAGCATATTGATCTCATGTTAGTATTTCCAATAAATGAAAGAGATGCTTGTGGTCTTTATCATCATGTTGGATACACTGTTGCTGGACACTCTTCATATCCGGCTCCTTATATGGTGCAAACGTATTGCACCCAGGACCCCAATGCTGCAAGGTGGAAGCGCTGACCAGTCACTAACCCTACTACCTTTTGGTATATGTTCTACAAAGAGCCATTCTTTTTATAATGTGAAGTAATGTCCTTAGCTTAGAGGGAACCATCAAAACCACAAAGCAGGGTTCTCTCTCTCAATACCTCTTTGCTATCTTGCTGACTACTACAAAAAAGAGGAGAGGTGCCCAACGCAACAAAACAATAAAAACCTTCACATGTGACATAATAAAAGACTCATGACAACGGATCACGAAATATTACTCTTTAAGAAGTCTCTAGAAAGTCTTTTGTGTATTGTTCTAGGTCGCAGTACATCATTTTCCTACACCTGAAATAAAAACAGATTTAGTATGTTGCCTAGTCAGTTTACTAATATTAATAGTGCTCACATTTATGCTCATAAATCTACAATAAGACCTCAGAGCTGTGATAGAGAATACATCTGAGAAGATATCTCCAGCAGTTGTACCCCTGCCCTGGCATCCAAAAGGGTTATAAGGAGCAGACAACATATTTTAGATTATTTATTTCACCATTACAGTACTAATGATGTTTTTATTTTTGTGTAAAAAGAGGTAAGAGGGAAATTGGAGGGTGGGGGTGATTGGAGTGAGACAGATGCAAGCAGACTCTAAAAAGACTACACAGGTTTACTGAGAGTTACACGGAGTTCTATATCTCTCCCTAGGTTTTTTTTTTTTGACAGCTTATACTACTCAGTACTGGTCTGTAATGTCCTCTATGTTGCTACTGCTTGTTAAGGTCTACTATAAAGTGATAGAGCAGCATCTCCTCTTCTGTGTGTGCATTGAATAGGTGACATCACAGAGGCTAGGCGCTATTCACTAGTTCAAAGATAAGTAAAAATTACACATAAAGCCTGCAGAGCAGACATTTCTGATTAAAATGCCATACACAAGTAATATAATGGCCATAAATAGAGCTAGTGCAAATGGGGCAGTTTATCCTGAAAAGTCACCTGAAATTACAGCTATACATTAATAAAATTGTTGATTTTATTAAGTGGACACACTTGTTCCTCGCCGAGCTACAATAAATGTGTACATTAATAGTACATCCTAAAGTTACTTCCCTAGAGTAAATCACTAATTCCTGGACCTGGAAAGACGACAAGGCTCCATAAGTTACTCCAGTACCATAGGTTATCATTGGAAATAGACAAAATGCAGATCCTCCAACAATAAATTGTTTTTTGAGCATTACTTAGTGTAAAGGGTAATGGCTTTCTCCTGACTGGAAGCAAATCCACAAGGAGAGAATGGGGTCTCTTGGGTTTTACTCCCTTCTTATCTTACTTTTCATATATCTCTACTAGCTGAGTACCCTGCTTTGCCCGGTTTTTCCTTCCTAATCCTTGCGTTGGAGGAAAATCAACAGAGGAAGCTTTTGACTTCATATCCCGTCCTCATGCATTGTTGTCATATCCCAACCCCATATCCCGTCCTCATACCCCGACCTCCTATCCTGACCTCCTATCCCAACCTCCTATCCCATCCTCCTATCCCTTCCTGCTATCCTGTCCTCCTATCTCGACCTCCTATCTCAACCTCCTATCTCGACCTCCTATCCCGACCTCCTATCCCGACCTCATATCCCGACCTGTAATATGTGTACCAGTTATTGAAACATGTCCAGCTGTACGGAAGTTATGTGGGAACATACATTTCCCATTGATTTGCATGGGATTTTAAACAAAAACCCTGACCCTCACAAATGGGGGTAGTTAAGAGTTAAATTAACTATGCTATATTTTAAGTGGACATATAAATAACATGTGACCAAGTATTATCAAAATATCTCCAGCCGTTTGGAAGTTATGCAGTAACATATATTTCCCATAGTCTTGTATGGGACTTTAAAAAAAAAACCCGGCCCTGGCAAATGGGGTTAAATCACCTATCCTATGTTTGTTGCTGACATATAAGTAACATGTGAGCCAAGTTTCATGTTAATATCTTTAGCCATTTGGACTTGATGCTGGAACATAAATACACACACACTCACATTGGCCGGCATTTATCATTGTAGGTGTAAGTGAAGTATTTTTTACACCTTTTTGGTAATGTGTGCTGATAATGTGTACGAGCATCAAATGTATTAATTGGTCGCAGAGCATATGATACATTTTGTGCAGGTCACATTTTCTGAAATTTCTCTCTTCACATACAACAAGAAGCTAAGCTAAGTCTGGGCTGGTGTAGTTTTAGAGACTTTTCAGTGGCTTTGCGCCTTTTTTGCTACTTTTTACAAAAAGGTGCAGTTCATAAAACCCGTCCATATCATGTGTATTGCCAAAATCAGTGGATTGCAACTCAAAATCAGCAGAAATGTGTAAACCAAAAGGGGCAAAAAAGCGCAAATAAACCCTGCTTGCACTTTTTTTTGCGCCTTTTCTACACCCAAAAAACAGTCTAAAGACAATGATAAATGTCGGCCATTGAGATATATATATATATATATATATATATATATATATAGATCTGACCTTCCTTGGTCACCCCTATTACCAATACAGTCACCTTGAATTGCAGTTACTAATACATAAACCCACACACCACCCTACACCTAGGAATACAGTCAAATAAATCCCTGATATCCAGCATACATGCAAACCCTTCCTTATCTGGACTATCCCTCTTCCTAAGAGGGGTTCTATAGGATATAGATGGGGAGTAGTCCAGAAGGTGGTCATGGTGATCACTCCCTCCTGGTCAATTCTCTTTTTCTTCATCTCACCCACACACCTGATGCATTTTCTCTGTGAACTGAATTGCCCCTTCTGCCCCCTTATGCCCATGGACACTGCCCCCTCCTTTGATATTTAATCAATCTGTACTCTCCATTAGTGTTGAGCGGCATAGGCCATATTCGAATTCGCGATATTTCGCGAATATATGGACGAATATTCGTCATATATTCGCTAAATTTGCATATTTGTAATATTCACATTTTATTTTTGCATATGCGCAAATTCGCGTATGCGAAGATTAGCATATACAAAAATTAGCATAAGCGAAAATTCGCATATGCGAATATGTGCATATCCAAATTTTCGTATATGCGAAAATTCGCACGCCAGTCTCACACAGTAGTATTACAGCCTTCTTTACACCGCACAAGCTGCAAGAAAAGAGGGATGATCACTGTGATGTGTACTGTGAAAAAAAACAAACGAATATTCGTAATTACCAATATATAGTGCTATATTCGCGAATATTCGCGAATTCGCAAATATGTGATATTCGCAAATAAAATTCATATTGCGAATATTCGCGAGCAGCACTACCCATCCACTATCTAATCCTTTACACTTACAACCAAAGGTTTTGTTCCAGCTATAGTTTGGGAGTTGCTACTAATAGATCCTCACATACATCTTATGACTTGTATAAATGATTGGTAGAATATTTTTTTTTTATGGTGCGCACATTTACTTTAGCTTGAAATAACGTTGACGTCTTTATAATCTGTGCCCTATGCCATGTGATAGACCAAACTACAAAAACTTTTATAAAGCTCCTAAAAAAAAACAAGAGGTATAAGCCTTTCCTTTTACCAGTGATCTGTGAGTACAAACGCTCCATTGGATCACACAGCTATCATCTCTCCCCAGGGATTATGCAAATAGCCATTAGTTAGTAATTTTATATTCCTTTTTGCTTATCATTAAAAGATATTTAAATTAACAGTAATCTTTTATATTCCTGTTCTATATAACCAGGTGATAAGTGAATGAGAACTGGAAAAAATCCATGTTCAAAATTTTCATTGCACAAAACATAATAATTTAGATCTAGAAAACAGTGGACAACCCCTCTAAGTTACTTTAGGTAAAGAAAAGGAACCTTTGGGGTTGTCAAAATGTTTTGATCTTACCAAAAAATGTGTAAGTATACTCTGGAATAGATCTACAAGTGTATGTGAGGTATACATTATAAGCCTATACTGTTGTACGTGATGTGCTTTACCATTCTAAGTCTATAAAAATTTTTAACCAAAAAGTTTTTAAATTAAAAAAATAGTTAAATATTAGCCCCTTATCATCTGTCATGGCACTGTTAGGGTGTATGGAAAGGGCTTGCAAGCTGAGCCCACTCTATATCCAATGTCTGTCAGCCACCGCCAAGAGCCAGCAAGAAACAATCCCTGTTACCTATTGAAATGTCCCTGTCAAAACTGGGGGATGCATTAAAAGGGGTACTCTGGTGGAAAACTTTTTATTTTAAATCAACTGGTGCCAGAAAGTTAAACAGATTTGTAAATTAATTTTATTTAAAAATCTAAAGGATATGTTCACACTGCGTAATTCCTGCAGAATTCCGTGCAGTGAAGTTTAACATCAGTGTGAATGGGTCTTCCGGTCTTGCACGGAATTCTAAGCAATTTCAGTGGCGAACAATTCCACCATTGTTCGGAGCAAAAAAGGAACATGTTCTTTCTTTGCGCGGAAGTCCGCGAGCTCTGCATAGCCATCAATGGTGACAGTGCAGGGCCGTGTGGTCCTACTGCCGGTGGCGGCTGCCAGGCGGAATCTGAAGTGTAATAGCAATGCGTTGATCTATGTTCGTGTGGGGGCAGCAGAGAGCAGAGTCTTTTTTGGCTCAGGTGGCCCAGCACTAAATTCTAAGCTGCCGATGTCTGAGCTGACAAACACCCTAGTTAAGAGATAGTTGGGAGTTAGAGATGGGAACAATACTTAAAACAAAAAACAATCCCATAAAAATTTAAAGAAGAAAGGGCACGTAGATTCCAACAAATGAGAGAAAAAATTGCCAGAAAACAGCTTGTGAGAGCCACCCTGAAAGATAGCCCCCCACTATCTCCTGCATGGGGTCCCGGCAGTCGGCTGTAAGGGGGGCGTGCCGAAACCCTGCATGGAGCGCTGGCCGACGTGCCCCTCCATGTACCCCATAGAGATACATGGAGGGGGTGTGCTGGCCGCGACTTCATGCGGGGTACAGACATCAGCTTCCGGCAAACTGCCAGAGCCCCGTGCAGGAGATCGCGGGGGGCCTGAGTGCTCGGTCCCCCCACGATCTATAACTTATCCCCTATCCTTGGATAGGGGATGTTATTTTTCACCAGACTACTCCTTTAACAGAGGGGCCTACCCAAACTATATGGGAGCAACTATTAACAGAGAGGCCTACCCAAACTATATGGGGGCTCCATAAAGTTTAGGTAGGCCCCTCTGTTAATAGTTGCCCCCATATTTGTGGTATGCCTGGGCCCCTCTCAGAGAGGCCTACAACTATATGGGGTGAAAACTATTAGCAAAGAGGGGCCCACAACAACTATATTGGTACAGCTTGCCCCTGAACTTGTTGTACACCCCTTTTTGCTGCTGATTGTTGCCCGCATATAGTTTATTATGATTATGCCTTTCATATCTTTTCTCCAGGCAGCAGGCCCCCTGGCCAGCTCAACTGCCTGCCACCGGCGCTATATAGTGTTCTCTTCAGCCTCCGAGCCCCCCCCAGCCCAAAGCACATTTACCTCACATTACATTATATATATTTGTTCTCACATTTATAGCTCTGCAGACTGCTCTTATTTCCCTCCACTCACCTAAGCGCTAGCCAGCCAGCGGAGCGGAGCTGCAGTGCACTTGACTTCTTCAGTCAGAAACAGGCAGCAGAGAGACTCTCTGCTCCGCTACAGCGCTACTTGAGGCGGCGGCTGCATCAATGCGAGTAAGTAGTACCTCCCGCCGGCCACTGCACATTTAAAGGGACAGCCGGCCCTTGGAAGCAGCAATGACTGCGGCAGCGGCGGTAGAAACCAGCACAAACTGTAAGTAATCAGTGAGTGGCGGCGGGCCCACTCACTGACTGACAACTTGACAGGCAGGCCAAAAAAAAAAGGGATGGCCGGGCCTCCCTGATGCTGGTGTATGGGTTGTACCTGATGGCGGCCCTGCCCATCATGATAAACCACCCCCTGCCCTTATTTTTATTATTTGTTAGTTTTCTACCTTGGTATTGCTCTGTATTTTCTGCTCAGTCTCAGTCAGATTCACAGACTGGGAAAGGGCGTTCCCCAGAAGGCATGACATCATCTGAAGCCATACAGGGGAGAACTTCCTCCCTCACTCTGCTACACACAGCCCAGAGCAGTTCAGTGTGAGATGAGCTATGATTTCATAAGGCTGTACACACTCCCCTCAGCATTTCCTGATTTTGGATTTCTGCCAGGCCAGCAGGAGTCCAAAGTGTGCTCTGGACAAGTAGGGAGACACCTAGTGGCAGCTGTTTTAAACACAAATAAAACAAAGAAATCTATTTTTTTTAAACAAAGTACATTAGAAAGATTTATTATTTACCATTATTTATTTACAAATAGCAAAAATTAGTTTTAGTGAGAGTGCCCATTTAAAGACAGTCAGGTCTCAGATACAACGTGGCTCTTGGCCGACTGTCTTTAATAAATATTGTGTCATCATTCATCCTTTTAATATATGAAGTTATGACTGGTACTATGTTGTTGTTGTCCCAGAGAACTTGCAAAAAACCTGCAGATCTAACGCTAGAGCAGTGGTCTTCAGCCTGCGGACCTCCAGATGTTGCAAAACTACAACTCCCAGCATGCCCGGACAGCCAACGGCTGTCCGGGCATGCTGGGAGTTGTAGTTTTGCAACATCTGGAGGTCCGCAGGTTCAAGACCACTGCGCTAGAGTCATACAGCTTGTTGCAGTTTTTTCTACCACAAAACCAAGACTGAATAAAATGGGAAGGAATCTACAAAGCTTTCCCCTGCATCTCTCTTCACTATTGGATCTGATGCCTTTTTGTGTCTGCTGTAAATATACTTCAGAGCACTGTAATGTAATGGATCAACCCGACCGAAGACATGAATTTCGGAAGGCTGGTTACCCCAGTCTTTATTTAAAATGCTCAGTGTGCTCAAATATAAATGTAATTTAGATGGAAATATTCATTACATTTCATGGAAGGGATGTTAGAAAGAGCTGTAATAAAAACCAGCGACCAATTACCTTAATAAGAATGGATTTTTTTGTGTTGTCACAGAGACACTGTGCAAAAAAAAAAAAAAAAAAACACGTCCATTAATTTGACTTATCTCTGACATATGTATTAAAGTGAAGCCGTACGTTCCTCTATTGGGTAATGGGACCATCATTTAGTCTACCATGCCCCTACTTTCCATCCTGAGCACAGAAAGGAAAAGGAGCCCCTGGTCACAGGGATCTGGCATATTCTTAGGTAAGTATCAACATATACTGTATATTTCTTTTTTTTTATATATATATATTATGTTGCGGACTTGTTCTGAAATAAAACAAATTAAAGCCCCCCTCCCCATCATTCTGCACTCAATACCCCATAATGACAAAGTGGGAACAGAATGTTAGAAATCTTTGATAATTTAATGAAAGGGAAAAAACGTAAATATTGCATGGAGATAAGTATTCAGACCCTTTACTCAGTACAGTGACCCCTCGACCTACGATGGCCCCGACATACGATCATTTCAACATGCGATGGCCTCTAAGAGGTCATCGCATGTTGAAGGCAGCATCAACATACATGCTTTTGTATGTCGGGGCCATCGCATAAACCGTCGTCGGGGCCGTCGTCATCACGTCGCTGCGCATGCCGTCTCGTCATCCAATAGGAGCGGCGTGCATAGTGACGTGATGGCGGCGACGGAGAGCGAAGATGCCGGGGAAGCAGAGGCCTTGCCGGAGCGTCGTGGACACCATGGGGACGCGGTGTCAGCGATGGACGGCGACATCCAGGGCAGCGGTGACGAGCGGTGACGCGTTTCGAAAACACTCCGGTTTCCTTCGTCGGGATGATCCCGACGAAGGAAACCCGAGTGTTTTCGAAACGCGTCGATATCTTTGTGGACTCTGTGTGCCCCCTTAGTGACGTCACTATTAGCCGCTCACACCATCGAGCTCTTTGCCACGAGGACGGAAGCCGGTTGAGACGCTACCGGCCGGAGTGTTCTCCCGCTACACCTGTTCTAAAAACCTCTATCCTGGAAGGTGACTGTTCCGACCATCTACAGACTCCAGGTACATAATCATATCAGGACATTACATCACAACTTTATTAAGGAAGTGCTGATACCATTACACTACATTTTGCAGCGCTGGAGCAACCTACCTACGGGCCCAACACGGAAGGATTTATACACATTTTTTTCTTGGCTGCCATACTATCCAATCAGTTTTTCCAGGTATTCAACTAATATATATCATTCCATCTACTTATTGAACTATACTATTGTCCTCCATTCATTAATTTTTTCATTCCTCATCCACATTTCAGAAACCTTTGTATATTGTCCTATTATGAGGAAGCATTACAACACATAAGGTAGGACATCATTTCTGTTGTCCATATATTGTCATTTCTCCTAGCTATTTCCCAGCGTGTGCTCCTATTATATTTATATTGTATTACTCTTTTTTGTACGTCATTCAGGAATACGTACTGGAGCTAACGCAGCAGGGTTTAGTAGCCCACAATCTCCACCAGCGCGAGTGATATATTTGTTATAATTTACAAATCTGTTTAACTTTCTGGAGCCTGTTGATATATGAAAAAAAGTTTTTCCCTGGATAACCCCTTTAAGGGATTTTCGGCCATTCTTCTCTGCAGATCCTCTAAAGCTCCATCAGGTTGGATGGGGGAATAGGTAGAAGCCATTTTCAGGTCTCTCCAGAGATGTTCGATTGAGTTCAAGTCAGGGCTCTGGTTGGGCCACTCAAGAACATTCATAGAGTGTGGTCCCATAGCTGCTCCTGTGTTGTCTCGGCTGTCAGGTTAGGGCCACTGTCTTGTTGGAAGGTGAATCTTCAGCCCAGTCTCTATGGTCCAGAGCATTCTGGATCAGGTTTTCATTAAGAATTTCACTGTACTTTCTATTATTCAGCTTTCCCTTAAACCTGACCAGTGTCCTTGTCACAACTGCTGATAAGCACAAGCATATCATGAAGCTCCTACCTTCATGCTTCACTGTCATGCTGCCTGATCATTTATGGCTAAGGCAGCATTAGGCCAAGATCACATGGTTGAAATAGATGGCAATAGATGGCCTCATAGACAGCAATGCATTTCCAAGCGGAATTTGCAGAAAAAATAGACAAGTCTATTCTTTCTGTAGACGGTGGGATTGAGATTTCTGGGATTTCCATGGCAAATTCCACCATGTGCACAGTGCAGAAGAATCCTATTGAAAAGAATGGGACTCTGCTGCAGCAGAATGTTTGTACAGAATTTTCCTGCAGACTTTTCCCCGTGTGAACATACCCTAAAAGTGATGACAGGTTCCCTTTAAGAACTATTGGCAGAGGGACTACAGCAATAGAGTTAAATATGAACAGGTGAGCATCAGACATATATGTTCAGTTAGTATTCACATGGGTGTAATTCTTCACTCCAAAACATATGGCCTTTGTGTGAAATTAGCCATATTGTGTATATTCAGGAAATTAACTCACATGTCCCACTGGTGCGGTGATGGACATGAATGTATAATTTTCCTCTCCAGCTCAATAAGCAGTACTGTACTATGTTCATGATGATGCTCTTACTGTAGGTTTATGAGTCTGATCTTTGGGGTGGGCTGGAATATTTCATAGGTGGTGGTCTGAGACCCCAACCTGTGACATACAATAGAACATGTGCACCCATATATATATATATAGTATACAAGAAACCCTTTTTCGGATACATTTTTGCATCTCCTTGTGCCTGGTCTATCAGCCTGGTAAAGAGCTTGCCGGAGATCTCCCTGTAGTGCTTTAAATCCAGTAGTAATCCAACTTAAACCTGTCCTGCCCATCTGATGTTTAACTCGGGGGGAGATCTAAAGCTGATATTAACAAGCTGAAGCAATTGGGTTCTTAAAGGAACCGTGTGAATGTAATGTGCTAACATCCATACATCCTGACGCTAAGCAGGCTTCCCGATTTCATCAAAGAGCTGCAGGATTTCATTAACCCCTTTATACTTTAAACCCAATAATCCACTAACTCTAGCGGGTGATTAGCGGAGAAAGACTGCAGCGTTGTCATACTGTGCCAGCCAAGTGCAGAACTATCTAGTGCATGTTTGTGGGTCACCAGAGACCGTGTTCAAACAAGCATCCTTTTATTGTCCTGATAGTGTCTCATGTAATAATAAAGAGCACAGACACATAATGCGGTGTGGGTTACAATTGGGCAGTGAGGGAGTAAGTAATGATAAGTGTCTATTGTCACTTTTGTGTGCAGAGAGAAATCAAATGAGCCTTTGCATAATGTTGCTTTAAACAGCGGCTACAGAATGACTCATTCCCTGCTATACGGCACAGACAGCACAGTCTATTCCGGCACATGTTTATCTAGTACTGCGACTACAAGCTCAGGATCAGTGATTTCTAATTAAGTCTTTCGTTGTTTTATAGCCCGGTGTCATTGCTCGGTTAACACCGAACGTCGCTGCTTGTGGTCTGGAAAAGTGCCCATTCAAACCACAGTATTGCCACAGATAATGGGATAAATGGGGATAATTGAACGTCTTGTCCAATGAGGTTCACTACCTGGCAGATGGAGAACAGGCTGACAACTTATGCCATCAGGATATCTAACACTATGTCATATGCCTTCATGGGACCATCAAGCTGGGGTGGAGACTGCGTCATCTTGGGGTATAGAGCGGAACAAGAAAATCTTATCCAATTTACACACATACTTTAAGAGCAGTTATAGATATACAGGTTTCCGGTCAATAAGTTGAAAGTTTGTGGGGTTACTTTACTAAAAGGCTATATTCACATGGGGTGAATACACTGCCAGATTTGTTGTACCAAAATGTTGGTGCATTTTTGGCACTCAATGTCACATTTCATGCCACACCCTTTACCCTTTCTTTCTAAGCTATTCCCCTTTGTGGGGCTAGGTTAAAACTGTCTAAAAACACATTGTAAATGAATAAAGTAAAGGAAATCTGTCAGCACTATATTATGATCAGAGCTGCAGACATGGGCAGATAGCTGATAGCTGCTGACTGTTTACGAAGTTATAAAATCATGTTTTTCTTATAAGCTTAAAAGTTGTAATGGTCAGACTGAGCTGTAGCATGCATGCCTCATCCCTACCCTGACCAGCATGTTTGATGTACCAGGATCAGTGACGGAAGCCAAAACCTGCACCTCAATCATGCAGAGCATGGAGGGGTGGGGGAGGGAGCAGGCATTCATGCTACAACTTTGTGCATGACATAATGCTGGCAGAATTTTTTTTAATGGAGCACCGGCATGTCTCACCTTCTGGCATGCACTGACACTCTTCAAAGATGCAAAGTGTCAGATAAGTAAATCTTTGGTTGCTGATACAACTATGATGCCCCACCTGCTATACCAGGATATAAACAAGTTAGTACAAATAGCAGGTGACCACTAGACATGTGATGTTCATACCATTTTATCATGATAAATATAGAAAAGAAGTGCAGTTCTTTGTACATTTATGACTGGTGAAGAACAGAAAGAAACATATAAGAAGCCCATAATATCTTATCATCACTTCCCAGTGAGAGATAAAGTAGTAAGTGATTTGCATTTGTCTTTTTCAAACAGAAGGCAGCTGTTCTTATGTACATATAAAAACATCTATACTCCTTCCCAATATAGATATACATAGAGGCGACCAGCAGTTTACAACCATTTGTCATTGTCTCAAAATTCAGAATACATTCCACTGCGCTTGGATACTGCATCCTAAGTCTCCAGAACAATGAAGTAGGGCAAGGGAACACTTTATGATGCAGAGCAGAGGATATGACTATCTCTGGCTATCAAAAATGCTGAAGGGTTATTGTCCATCTGGCTCCAGCAGTTGACTGTCACAAGAGCAGATGATCAGGGTTGTCCAAGATTAGAAGACTAGGTCTGCTTGTCTACCACAAATAGCGTCACTTTTGTCTATGTGCTAAGTCTGGTATTGCAGCTTATAACCACTGAACTGAATGGGCCTGAGATGCCCGATACAGCAGTAACACTGTTTCTGGTAAAAATAAATAAATAAATAACATAAAAGTGAAAAAGCAGACAACCCCTTAGGCTAGGTTCACTTGACCGTTCTCTCCCGTCCCCTTAATCTCCAGTTATCACTGCTAAACGGACCATACTAACAAACGCATGCAAAAGGATGCCATTTAAGTGGTTTTTCATCCATTTGTATCCATTATTGTGTGTTTTTATTATTGTCTGGCCACCTCTTCTGAGCATGCTCAGAAGTAAAAACGGATCAAAAACATATTGGAAAAAACGGAGGCAAACGGATGACATTAAAGGCTCATCCGTTTCCCATTGACTTCAATGTTAAATTTATTATATCCGTTTCGCTTCCATTTTTTGATGGGGAACAAAATACTGCATTTTCCCGGGAAAAAAATGGAATAGAAACTAAATGGGTGCAAACAGAAGATGACAAAGGATTGAAAAACAATCCCGTTATCATCAATGGGATCCATTTACAACCGTTTCCAAAAGGCTTGAACGGATTTAAGAACGGGTATGAAATAACGGAGACAGAAACCATGTGAACGAGCTCTAATCTAGTCCATCTTTTGTATTGTATTTATCTATTAGCATGCTTTATGGATTCTATTTTACAACCTATTTCCTAGTCCAGCTTTAGCCATTGTGTGTATGTCTTGATAACATAATAATAAATGAAATGGTTCTAGCATTGCAATATAGAGGTCATGAGTGTTCTGATGAATTTATGGGATCATGTTGTTTACAGCTAAAATCTGAAAGTCAGAATTCCCATTTTTTTTTATCTTCCATAAGTTTCTAATACGCTTGCTTACACCAGACTGCATGCAATCCACAGCATGTTCACTGCCCAAATAAAAAATAAACAGCCTGAATTCTCCTATGCAGATATTTATACCTTCTACCTGTGGTGCCAGACTACTACTCAGCACCTGGAGAATGCTCTACCCATCTGCATCGGTCTCAGCTTTTAATCCTATTCACAGATGTTCTGGTTGCGTTGACTGTGGACAAGTATCTATAATGAAGTTATCCGAAGTGAGAGGGGTTTGCTGCTTCCTGCATTAGGTTGATTGGGGGCTCTTTAATATACCTGATAACAGATTATCCATATAAAAAATACCCTAGGGCAGTGTGTTCCACTCCAGTTTTCAAGAACCCCCAACAGATAATATATTGAGGGGACTCCTGTCTGCTATGTTACATGGTAACGCACTAGAGTGGGGAGCAATCTTGGTTCATTCGCAAATTAATTTGCCACCCAGCATAAATATGCAGTAACCAAAAATATGTCCCAAATATTTGATGCCCATTTATCAAACTGAAATGAAATATGGGCAAATCTTTGCACCATTTAGAAAAGGAAAACCGTACAGCTCACCTCCCCTCTTGTGTCTGGAGTGCTCGCATCTGCGCCAGGCCAGCACTTGCTTTGAATGCCAACAATAAACAGGGCTTTGCCGATCCAGCTCTTCCATAAAGCTTTGCCTTTTTTCAGTATGCATTAAAAACAATACTGCTATACAACTGTGGATCACCCATGTGTGTCTCAACGTGTTTCACATGCACATGTACGTGAAACGCATTGAGACACACATGGGTGATCCACAGTAATATAGCAATATGGGACATTGGCCCTGATTTACTAAGTGTGGAGTGTAGTTTTCTTTTTGGGTTTTGTTTCCCTACAAGTATTTTTCCATGGTATTTACTACTTACATTTAGCACTTTCCTCTACCTTTTCTTTTTTTTCTTACACATGCTCTGATCTGTGGGGTTTCTTTCCCTCAGCTCAAATCCACCACATTTTCGCTGGAAACCTTAGTAAATACGTTGGGATTTTTTTTTAAATGTCAGGGACATGCCCCCTTTTGGGCGACCATGCCCCTTTTTCGGGTTTTCTCTGTAAAATGGAGAGTTGGTCTGGTTTTGTTCAATTCTGGTGCAAATTCTGGTGCAGGCAGAATTTCTGGCGCAATGCACCAGAATCTGGCGCTCAACCCGACAAAACATGTTGGGTTTACGATAGTAAATCAGGACCATTGTTTTTAATGCATACCGAATACTGGATCGGCAATTCCCTGTTTATCAAATCTTTTCACCCCCTTATATCTGAGGAATTGGCATATGGGCATGCATGGCAAATTAGTTTGCTCATCCCTTGTAGAATTTATATAAAAAGCCACATTTCAGCTATTCCCCTCTGTATATTAATTCATGATTCATTTATAAAAACATTCCTGCATATCCACAATGTCGTGCACACACAATGAATATGGTAGCCTCAGCTAATATGCTGTTCTATGGTCACCCCTCAGTAGACCACTAGAGTGCAATATTGTCATAAAACCACAGGACAAGGGGAAAGCATGAGCACACAGGCTTACTGGATCCAAGGCTGCAGATTGTAATAGAAAAGAGGTGGCTTAAATATATGGTATTAATAACATAATAACTCACCCGGTCACACATCTCATGTGCATATAAAAACTCCAAGATCTGTTCATAGGATCAATTCACTGACTTGTCGGTAATACAAGCTGCAGTAATTTGATGGACAATATATACCTGTCTCAAAAGTGCTTCACATATTTTACAGAAAATGGGAAAATGCAAAAAGAAACTTCCCACCACAGCAATAAGTTTGCAGTAGGAGAATGCTGTAGTTCATATGGTGGAAACCATTACACATCTACTGTACATTCCCCCCTGCGTGATAGTGATTCAAAAGTGATGCAAAAGACTAAATATACAGTTAAACACTTATGAGAAACAAATTCACAAGAAAAGTTGTACATCAGTACGGGAGGCATTACCCTGTACCTATGCTGTCCTGTCCGGCAGCCTCCCTTCAGTGTCCCCTGGGCCCCTTGTACTTGTTTCCCCCCCTGTATAGTATGATATATAATGTGTTGTTGCTTTAAGAAATGTACCATGTGATTGTTACCCAGGAGGTACCAGTTACCAGGGTATCCCAGAGAAGACCTATGGGCTCCCTGCTAGTCTCCCCATAAAACCCCTCGGAGGCGCTAGCTCTTTTTTTAGTTGCTGAGGTCCAGTGCAGTGAAGTCGAGTCTTAGTGTGTATGTGTCATTAGAGGCCTCAAGTCCAGTCAGCAGCCACAGTCAATTGAAGTAAGCTACAGTCATAGCTTTGTTAGTCGTCAGTCAAGTCAGCCCCTGTCAGCAACTGTCAAGTCAGCGTGGCCTGCATTGAATGGTTCAGTCCTACTACGAGTCCCAGCCAGTCTTTAAGGTTTTTGAGTCACTGGTCACGTCCGTGGGCCCTGGCTGAGCTGCATAGACTTTACCATCTGTCTACCATCAGTAAAGCTACCGTTATCCATAAATTGGCGTCGGAGTCATTATTGCCCCTGTGGCCTAGACCAGGATCTAGCGGTTTTACCTTCGGTAGTATCGAGGATAAACCACGCCCTGGCATCCCGAATGCAAGGGGTTGATGCCATCTGTCTCTAGGGTACAACATCTGCCCTCATCACACCCCGTTACCATACAACCATAGATACAGTGTAATAAGTAGCTATGTATGGGAGAGGGAGCAAAACTACAGTGCTACATCCTATACTGTATCCCAAGCTTATAGTAAGGACCATAAAGAATCTGCCTAACGCAATATTGGAAACAAAAACCTACAAAAGAAAACAAACTGTGGCAGAAAGTCTTGTAAAAACCTATAGGGGGAGATTTATCAAAACTTGTCCAGAGGAAAAGTTGCTGGGTTGCCCATAACAACCAATCAGATTGCGTCTTAAATTTTTCAAAAAGGCCTCTGCAAAATTTCTAAGCGGAATTTCAAATGGAATTCTGCTCGAAAATTCCATAGTGTGAAGCCGGCCTAATAGAATGACAGCGGGGAGTGAATTATTTACCTCTATCTCTGAAGATGCAGGTCTGGTGAGTTTGACCCTCACTTTAGGTGAAACAACAGCACAAGTGCAGCATCTGACAAGGGCTCGGGTTTGTAAGTCTATCAAGGAGAGCACAGAGACGTAGCGGCCCTAGGACACAGCAGACTCTAGGTCCTGCCTCTATGACATTACAACAGACGCAAAAGAAATAAATGATAAATAAAGACACACATAAAAGATGGTATATGGGGGCTGAATTTGTCATTATGCACCAATGGGCCTGTGCCTAGGGCTGCAGTGTTGAGCATAAAAAATCATAAATACTTTTGTGTCAGAATGGCTGTGAATTCTATAGATTTGTTGCCTCGGTGTGATCATTATGGTATGGATTTGTGATTGATTTACATTCTGCATATTTGGACCTGTTGTATATATATATCAGTGCCAATGGTTTCATATCCATTTTCTAGGTGACAGATCTCTAGGGGAGATAAGGAACAAAAGCTTCTCCATGTGAAGTACCGCAGAGTAAAATGAATTCGCTAACCACATTGGGTTGTGTAACCCATACACAAACAATGGTACTGATGTGTATAAGTGATGGTATTGGTGTGAACTGCAGCCTTCCTGCCCTAAGTAATCACGATCAACCAGGAATAGCACTTCTCAACATACAGCAGGTGTCCAGCGCTGTTCTATTCCTGCTGTATGTTGATAAGTGCTATTCCTTGTAGACCTGTAGGACACAACCAGGAAACCGGACGAAAAAGTATCATCCATCAATTTATAAATTTTCCTTGCTTGACATACATTTTTGAGATGGGATCCTTGCCAGTGGCATATGCCCTCAGTTGTTTTATTGATTTCCGTTACAGAATCAGCGGATTTGTGTGGGTAATGTGAATAAAGCTGATTATATGTGTTAATGTCTTAGAGTAGCGCTAGTTCAGTACTATGAATAGAAAATCTTTGAACCATGTGATATCATAACATGTGGCAAGATCTTCATTTAGGATTACAGCAGACTATATGGAAAGATCTCAGTATAAGGGTAGGGTCACATGTAGGGCATCTGAAGCGTATTTCATGCTGCAGAAGCGGCGATGACCGTCACAAGAGCTAGCTCCCTGCTGCGGCCGGGTAGCGCCATGTGTTCACTTGTATCGGTCAATTTCCACTATGAGCGGACACAAAGGGCTAGAGCAGGGAGCCCGCTCTCGACTGCCATCAGCGCATCCGCAGCATGAAATACGCAACTTATTGCCGTGTTTTACCACTGATGACTAGAATTTTGGTAACAAACAAAAAATAATAGCGGTTATATCCATGATATTTTTTACTGCATTTTCAGCCATTTGCAGCAAAAATGCATGCAATAATTAGTTGCCATCGCTAATTAGCCATAAAGTGTGAACACAGCCTGAAGGCTCAGTCAACAAGCAGTGATCATAGACGTTGATGCTCATTATCTGGGCCTGCTCTTCCCCATCTAACAGGACCTTTAAGTATAAGTAACTTTATTTTTCATGTTTACTATACTGCACTGTTTTCGGACTAGTGTGCCTCCAGCTGTTGAAAAACTATAACTCCCAGCATGCCCAGACAGCTGAAGGCTGGAGGTACACTGACTGCAAAACACTGCTATACTGTCTCTCTGAAAGACCACTTCTTTGAGAAGACCTGATTTTCTGGTATCCTATATACTATATACTGTCTGTCTCCTGTGAGAGGAACCCTCTTCTAGAAAAGTATTTCTCATAATTTTTTATCTGAATATCCTACGCTCAAATAATGAAAATGAAAGCGCTGCCAAGAGGATGATCATCCATGCTGTTGTACCCCTTGATAAATCCAGTGAACTTCTGCACAGGAAGGGGTTTACTTTAATAATGTCGGTCTTGGTAAATCCCCCTTTTCAGTAGATTCCTCATACAGATCAATGTAGTTCCATAGAACTACATTGATCTGTGTGCTCTGCGGCTACCTCCACGATGGATGGCTTCCCCCACCCCCACCCCCCGCGATCTCACTGCAGGGGGCAATCCACCCCACTGGACCACCAGGGACTAGTTAAAGGTCCCTTTAGACGCCGCTGCCAAAGTTCTAGAAGGGTTAATAGCTGCACGCCAGCTATTAACGGCAGCCCTCAGCTACAGGAATCAGCTGGGTGCCGGCCGGTATGGCGTGGGCTCGAGTGGCGAGCCAGCGCCGTACACTGTTAACAGGTTAAGGGTAAGTTTCTACTTGTCTTTTTGTCCTGCGTTTTTTTGGTTTGAAAAATTGCATTTTATCTGGCGCTTTTTCATTTGTGTGAAAATTGCATTTTTGGCCCCTTTGGCGTTTTTTTATTTGGTACCCAAAATTTGTTGAGTACCAAAATAAAAAAATAAAAAAGGATGCAGTAGTAATGGAAAAAATTTATTTAACTAAATTTATATTTTTTATAAGAAAATTTTAATTCATTTTTAATAACGTGTGTGCGTGTTTCACTTTTTTTTTTCTCTCTTTTTTGACATTTTTTTGTAGTACTATTACCCCCAGGATGGAACAGACTGTTCCATGATGGGAGTAGTAGTACCTGTACTAATAGACATATCGCCCAATGTGATCGTCCATAATATAGCAGAGATGTGGAGCGGCTCTATACAGCGCTCGCTTCTCTGCACTATACTCCGGGCAATGATGTGAGTAGAACATCACTCATTCATATTTTCCACCCAGAGTGCTGATTGTCCGGATGGTTGCAGCCAATCACAGCTCTCAGAGGGAAATATGAATGAGTGATGTTCTATTCGTATCACTGGCCGGAGCATAGTGCAGAAATACGAGCGATTTATAGAGCCGCTCTGCATCTCTGCAATAGAAAGGACGATCACAGTGGATGTCAGGAGTGATACCCGCTGTGATCTTTCCTTAACTGCAGGTATTACTACTCCCATCATGGAGCACGTTCTGCTCCATGTTGGGAGCTGTAGTACCTGCAGTTAAGGAAAGATCCCAGCGGATGTCACTCCTGACACCCGCTGCGATCCTCCTGTATAATATATAGATGCGGCCGCTCTTCTATGGTCCCCTGCACTGACGTATATCCACACCTATTCATATTTCCCACAGAGAGTTGTGATTGGCTGGACCATCTGACCAATCACAGCTCTCTGCGGGAAATATGAATAGGTGTATATATACGTCAGTGCAGGGGATCATAGAATAGCGGCTGGCCGCATCTATACATTATACAGAAGGATCACAACGGACCCAAGGGCGGTCTGTCAATTAGTACAGGTACTACTACTCCCATCATGGAACAGTGTGTGTTCCATGCTGGGAGTAGTAGTACCACCTTAAAAATAAAGAATAAAAAGTGAAAAACACACACACACTACATTTTTATTGTCAGTTATATTTGCCCTGCCCGCCCACATAAATTGATCCCTGTAAATGTATAAACAATTTGTTATAAAAAAGATAAATTTCGTTAAATAAAATTTTTTCCATCACTACTGTATCTTTTTTATTATTTTTTTTTATGATACCCTACGAAATGTTATCAAAAATGGTATATCCATCACTTTTTTGCATCGCTAAAGTTGAAAAGAGAATAAAAACCGCCTGAAAAACTGGCAAAGTTAAAACCCACATGGTGTTTTTCTTGGTGTTTTTTTTACTCCCATAGACTAATATGGGAGAAAAATGCCACTATTTCAGGGAAAAAAACACCAGTGGCTCAACATGCTGCGATTTAGCAAAACCGGCAAGGAGCTGAATAACGCCAAAGAAGAGTGAAAAAAATGCCAAAAGGATTTTAAAAACACCAAACTGAAAAGCGCCACGTGGAAAAATAATTTAGCTATTCCTCATTGATTTACAGCTAACATCTGGCCGCAGTGTTTTTTGCCCAAAAAAACGCCATGTGGCAGAATTGTCGTTCCCCCCCAAAAAATAAATAAATAAATAAAACAAGTAGAAACTTAGCCTCAAGGGGTAGTCTGCTGGAAAACATCTTATTTCCTATCCAAAGGATAGGGGATAAGATGTCTGATAAATGGGGGTCCCGCCACTGGGTTGTCGTATGGAACAAGGAATTTCATTCCCTCCCATCCATGTCTATGGGAGGGGATGTGAAGGCTAGTATGTAGTTGTCAGGTCTCCTCCCATAGACATGAATGGAGGGGGTGTGGCGGCTGTAGTCGCCAGTCATTTGACAAAGAACAGAGTTTGCTCCATGCACCAGATGACCAGGGGATGATAGGGGATAAGATGTTTTCTGGAGTATAGACTAAAGCCACCTAAACACTTAGGATAGCTATTTGTTGACAGCTTTCTCTCCCAATCCCTCCATATACACAGACTTTTGGCTCAGCTAAGTGTACATGCATTTTGCATGGAGAGAGGAGTGGTAAGTTATTGTCAGACTCTTTGGTAGTAGCTTTGTTCTCTAAGAACTAAAAGATAGGGCAGAGGAAATAAAAAATTCCCATGCCAACATTGCAAACCATCATCATTTCATAGTGTCAGTAAAATCCAGCGTAATGGGTATGGATTCTCCTTAAAGAGAGTGCCAAATAGTTGCATAGAGACTTATAGGCCATACTTGCTCCAATGCAATCTTGGGAAAAAATATGTATATATGCAGAATAGCATTCAAGGAAAGAAAAAACTTGCTCTCTGGGGCCACTTGTTGGAATGTAGCTTCACTTCAAGTCATTGATTCATGTAAAGGGGTGCTCTGGAGAAGTTAAGAAAAAGAAAAATACCCCAAAGCCACCCCAATACCTGTGTCTCCTGTAGTTATCCATGTGATTTTGACAGCTCCTGTGGCCCCTGTTGTCTCCTGAAGATCCTTTTTCCTTGCTTACAGCCCAGACTACAACTCCCAGCAGTACTGGCTGCCATGCTGTGTGCATGCTGTGTTGTTGTAAACACAGTTAGCAGCACACTACATGTCTTTTCTTTCAAATGATCCCCCCCCCAGCAATAAATCATGTTATGCTCTGAATGATAGCAGTCAGTGATTAGATCTACAGCAGGCAAAGAGCAGTGGTATGTGCTGAGGTGTGATTGAGAATCTTCACAGGAGATGCTCTGCCGGCAAGATCCTCACACAGGGAGGGGAGGGGGAGGTGTGGCTGTGAAGCCAGAGCCCTAGACCAGACAGAAATTACATGGAGTTTGTCTTCCATGATGGTGGGGGCTACTCTTAGTGAGGGCTTTGCACAAAGACCAGGTGAATCTGATAATGGCGTATTTCCCTCACTCTCTGCATGTAAGTGACAGCTGAAAGAGGGAAAATGCTCTATATAGCTAATGAATGATATTTAGTACCCCTTTAAGATAATTTGAAACTGACTGGGGATTTTAATAAACCAAGCCAGAACTCTCCCAGAAAGATAAATTGCCCATCTGTAAATAGCTATTTTGGGATCTACAGATGAATAACTCTCTATTCTAGGAGGGATTTTGGCTTGTTCAATAAAATCCCCAGTCAGTTTCAAAGGCTCTTGAATGAGTCAAACAATGACTTGAAGGGAAGTCACATTCCAATAGGTGGCTCCAGCGAGCAAGCTCCTACTTTGAGGGAGTGCTACTTTGCATAAAATCAAGCTGTGACAGATACTATTGGCTTTCTAGAAGTAACACAAATTGAAAACAGTATAACTTATAGCTAGAACATTCATCAGTATCCAATCTTCCTACATTGCCAGACAATTACACACACACACATATATATATATATATATATATATATATATATATATATATACATATATACACAGTTACATATAATTTCCTTTTCACATAGCCCCCATTTACAAATAAACACTTTATTGTGTGTGCAGTATTAAAATTCCCAGGTGGAAATACTATTGTATATAGTCTTATATCACTAAGTAGACTATATACAATAGAATTTCCATCTGGGAATGTAATACCGAACATACACAATAAAGTGATTATTTGTAAATGGGGGAAAATGAGATTATATGGGAACACATATATTACTGCTCTGTGTTTCTGTGGAATATTCCATTACCGTGGTGTGGGGCACAGCATTCCAACTCATTCTATGGTGCGCATGGTTAATGTCACCAGATGAGGAAACAAATGACAATGTAACAACAGATGCTAAGTTAAAGGGGTACTCCGGTGGAAAACATTTTTTTTTTTTAAATCAACAGGTGCCAGAAAGTTAAACAGGTTTGTAAATTACTTCTATTAGGAGCAAATCCCCATAGCAAACCTCTCCTGCTCTGGACAGTTCCTGACATGGACAGAGGTGTCAGTACTGTGGTCAGACAGAAAATAAATTCTAAAAGAAAAGAACTTCCCGTGGAGCATACAGCAGCTGATAAGTACTGGAAGGATTAATATTTTTAAATAGAAGTGATTTACAAATCTGTTTAACTTTCTGGCACCAGTTGATAAAAAATAAAAATTTCATGTTTTCTGCCGGAGTACCACTTTAAGTCAAATTCTGATAATGAATTCATGATACAACAATAGATGTTTGGATACTTTCAGATACCTACAAAGGTTACAGAAATGTAATTAATTACAAGTTCAATGAGTAAAAAAAAAAAGTTAACGCTGGATTCAAGGAGGAGAAAGTTATTCAAATAAAGTTTTATTTGGAAACTTAATTCAGCTAGCAGCAATAGTTATAGGACATAAATGACAATAAATTGCAATTTCTATACGCAAGTGAACTAAGTCGACTTGATTTATATACAACAGTAAAGTAGTATGGTGCAGTGATTCTTGTTAACAAACATTTACTCACAAAGCTGTGGATCAAAGAAATCATGACAACATAAAAAGAGCAATAAAACAGCACTACCATGAAACACTTAGAAACCATCATAGATCATGGATTGGTAGCACTCACCTTTACAATATATTTTATTGGCACGCTGTAGCTACAATAGCAGAGTAATTGCCTCCTGCACATAAAAACATCATGGCTTCACAATGGAGCGGAGTGAAAGTAGTCTCAAAGTATGTTTTTGGGACGAAGTAAAAGGAAACAGAAAAACAAACTCAGAATTAGCGCAAATGTCTGAATAATGAAGAAGACAATTTTGGATATTTTTTCATCATTCAGGTTAAATAACTTGAATCATATTTTTTGAGATATATATATATATATTAAAAATACATTAGGTACAACAGGTGCGGCACAGCTCACTCGATCGCCCCTCCTGCTCACGGACCGGACCGAACCTCAGTCCATATGACAATAGAAAGAAATGGAGTTGTCCAGAGCAGGATGTCAAGCAATACGATTTTTATTCAGCGGTAACCGTGGGTGATGACAAGGTGACGCGTTTCAGCCGCACTCAGCAGCCTTAGTCATGACTAAGGCTGCTGAGTGCGGCTGAAACGCGTCACCTTGTCATCACCCACGGTTCCGCTGAATAAAAATCGTATTGCTTGACATCCTGCTCTGGACAACTCCATTTCTTTCTATTAAAAATACATGTATAGAGTAGAACTTTACAGCTATTAGGACCGAATAGATCAGTAATGTGTCTGAACGTAGAGTCTTTGAATGCAAGGTCAAGCCCATAAGAGCCCATAAAGCCCAAAAAACAGAATCTAGTTGGAAACAGTTAAGTCAATCTGGTTAAAACTGACAAAAGAGTCTATTGGGCCAAGCAAGTAACAGGGCAGGAATAGATTTGTAAGATTCTAATGGGTCCTTTAGTTTTCGTAAGGAAGGGGAAACTAGCTCAGAAAATAATGGACTATAGGTAGAAGATGACATTTTTATGGCTCCAATGTATATTGGGGGTTATCTGGGACTTTTTAACCAATAGTCTATTCTCATGTTAAGCCATCAGAATCTGACCACTAGGTTATTAACACTCAACACCTCCACCAATCCTCAGATGTGCACTGTGAACAAAGTTGAAAGCCTCGGCTCTGTTCATTGTCTAGTGGCTGTGATGGGTTACTGCAGCTCCCATTAAAGGGGTACTCCAATGGGAAAAAAGGGGTACTCCAATGGAAAATGAGCAAATCCTCATAGCAAACCTCTCCTAATCTGGACAGTTCCTGACCCGGACAGAGGTGGCAGCAGAGAGCACTGCGGTCAGACTAACTACATAACTTCTTCTGGAGCATACAGCAGATGATAAGTGATGGAAGATTTTTTAAATAAAAGTAATTTAAAAAAAAATGTTTTCCCCTTCAGCTTTAGCTTCCGTGAAGATAAAATTCCATCAGTACAAAAATGGTAGCATTAAAAACTACAAATAGCCCTTATATAGTCCCATTAAGTCACAGGGGTTAGAATAGGATAATGAGTAATTTTAGTCATATTGTCCCACAGAATAAAAATGACATGTCAGTTTTACCGTACTGTGTAAGTACACTATGTATTTGTAAAGTCTACTGTGTCAGTACACTATGTATTTGTAAACTGTACTGTGTCAGTACACTATGTATTTGTAAAGTGTACTGTGTCAGTACACTATGTATTTGTAAACTGTACTGTGTAAGTACACTATGTATTTGTAGAGTGTACTGTGTAAGTACACTATGTATTTGTAAAGTCTACTGTGTCAGTACACTATGTATTTGTAAAGTGTACTGTGTAAGTACACTATGTATTTGTAAACTGTACTGTGTCAGTACACTATGTATTTGTAAAGTGTACTGTGTAAGTACACTATGTATTTGTAAACTGTACTGTGTCAGTACACTATGTATTTGTAAACTGTACTGTGTAAGTACACTATGTATTTGTAGAGTGTACTGTGTAAGTACACTATGTATTTGTAAAGTCTACTGTGTCAGTACACTATGTATTTGTAAAGTCTACTGTGTCAGTACACTATGTATTTGTAAAGTGTACTGTGTAAGTACACTATGTATTTGTAAACTGTACTGTGTAAGTACACTATGTATTTGTAGAGTGTACTGTGTCAGTACACTATGTATTTGTAAAGTCTACTGTGTCAGTACACTATGTATTTGTAAAGTGTACTGTGTAAGTTCACTATGTATTTGTAAAGTGTACTGTGTCAGTACACTATGTATTTGTAAAGTCTACTGTGTCAGTACACTATGTATTTGTAAAGTCTACTGTGTAAGTACACTATGTATTTGTAGAGTGTACTGTGTAAGTACACTATGTATTTGTAAAGTCTACTGTGTCAGTACACTATGTATTTGTAAAGTGTACTGTGTCAGTACACTATGTATTTGTAAAGTCTACTGTGTAAGTACACTATGTATCTGTAGTGTACTGTGTCAGTACACTATGTATTTGTAAAGTGTACTGTGTCAGTACACTATGTATTTGTAAAGTGTACTGTGTCAGTACACTATGTATTTGTAAAGTGTACTGTGTCAGTACACTATGTATTTGTAAAGTGTACTGTGTCAGTACACTATGTATTTGTAAAGTGTACTGTGTCAGTACACTATGTATTTGTAAAGTGTACTGTGTCAGTACACTTTGTATTTGTAAAGTGTACTGTGTCAGTACACTATGTATTTGTAAAGTGTACTGTGTAAGTACACTATGTATTTGCAGAATGTACTGTGTAAGTACACTATGTATTTGTAAAGTCTACTGTGTAAGTACACTATGTATTTGTAAAGTCTACTGTGGAAGTACCCTATGTATTTGTAAAGTGTACTGTGTAAGTACACTATGTATCTGTAGAATGTACTGTGTAAGTACACTATGTATTTATAGTCTACTGTGGAAGTACACTATGTATTTGTAAACTGTACTGTGTCAGTACACTATGTATTTGTAAAGTGTACTGTGTAAGTACACTATGTATCTGTAGAATGTACTGTGTAAGTACACTATGTATTTGTAAAGTCTACTGTGTAAGTACACTATGTATTTGTAAAGTCTACTGTGGAAGTACACTATGTATTTGTAAAGTCTACTGTGTAAGTACACTATGTATTTGTAAAGTCTACTGTGGAAGTACCCTATGTATTTGTAAAGTGTACTGTGTAAGTACACTATGTATCTGTAGAATGTACTGTGTAAGTACACTATGTATTTATAAAGTCTACTGTGGAAGTACACTATGTATTTGTAAACTGTACTGTGTCAGTACACTATGTATTTGTAAACTGTACTGTGTAAGTACACTATGTATTTGTAGAGTGTACTGTGTAAGTACACTATGTATTTGTAAAGTGTACTGTGTCAGTACACTATGTATTTGTAAAGTGTACTGTGTAAGTACACTATGTATTTGTAAACTGTACTGTGTCAGTACACTATGTATTTGTAAAGTGTACTGTGTAAGTACACTATGTATTTGTAAACTGTACTGTGTCAGTACACTATGTATTTGTAAACTGTACTGTGTAAGTACACTATGTATTTGTAGAGTGTACTGTGTAAGTACACTATGTATTTGTAAAGTCTACTGTGTCAGTACACTATGTATTTGTAAAGTCTACTGTGTCAGTACACTATGTATTTGTAAAGTGTACTGTGTAAGTACACTATGTATTTGTAAACTGTACTGTGTAAGTACACTATGTATTTGTAGAGTGTACTGTGTCAGTACACTATGTATTTGTAAAGTCTACTGTGTCAGTACACTATGTATTTGTAAAGTGTACTGTGTAAGTTCACTATGTATTTGTAAAGTGTACTGTGTCAGTACACTATGTATTTGTAAAGTCTACTGTGTCAGTACACTATGTATTTGTAAAGTCTACTGTGTAAGTACACTATGTATTTGTAGAGTGTACTGTGTAAGTACACTATGTATTTGTAAAGTCTACTGTGTCAGTACACTATGTATTTGTAAAGTGTACTGTGTCAGTACACTATGTATTTGTAAAGTCTACTGTGTAAGTACACTATGTATCTGTAGTGTACTGTGTCAGTACACTATGTATTTGTAAAGTGTACTGTGTCAGTACACTATGTATTTGTAAAGTGTACTGTGTCAGTACACTATGTATTTGTAAAGTGTACTGTGTCAGTACACTATGTATTTGTAAAGTGTACTGTGTCAGTACACTATGTATTTGTAAAGTGTACTGTGTCAGTACACTATGTATTTGTAAAGTGTACTGTGTCAGTACACTTTGTATTTGTAAAGTGTACTGTGTCAGTACACTATGTATTTGTAAAGTGTACTGTGTAAGTACACTATGTATTTGCAGAATGTACTGTGTAAGTACACTATGTATTTGTAAAGTCTACTGTGTAAGTACACTATGTATTTGTAAAGTCTACTGTGGAAGTACCCTATGTATTTGTAAAGTGTACTGTGTAAGTACACTATGTATCTGTAGAATGTACTGTGTAAGTACACTATGTATTTATAGTCTACTGTGGAAGTACACTATGTATTTGTAAACTGTACTGTGTCAGTACACTATGTATTTGTAAAGTGTACTGTGTAAGTACACTATGTATCTGTAGAATGTACTGTGTAAGTACACTATGTATTTGTAAAGTCTACTGTGTAAGTACACTATGTATTTGTAAAGTCTACTGTGGAAGTACACTATGTATTTGTAAAGTCTACTGTGTAAGTACACTATGTATTTGTAAAGTCTACTGTGGAAGTACCCTATGTATTTGTAAAGTGTACTGTGTAAGTACACTATGTATCTGTAGAATGTACTGTGTAAGTACACTATGTATTTATAAAGTCTACTGTGGAAGTACACTATGTATTTGTAAACTGTACTGTGTCAGTACACTATGTATTTGTAAAGTGTACTGTGTAAGTACACTATGTATCTGTAGAATGTACTGTGTAAGTACACTATGTATTTGTAAAGTCTACTGTGTAAGTACACTATGTATTTGTAAAGTCTACTGTGGAAGTACACTATGTATTTGTAAAGTGTACTGTGTAAGTACACTATGTATTTGTAAAGTCTACTGTGTCAGTACACTATGTATTTGTAAAGTGTACTGTGTCAGTACACTATGTATTTGTAAAGTGTACTGTGGAAGTACACTATGTATTTGTAAACTGTACTGTGTCAGTACACTATGTATTTGTAAGTGTACTGTGTAAGTACACTATGTATCTGTAGAATGTACTGTGTAAGTACACTATGTATTTGTAAAGTCTACTGTGTAAGTACACTATGTATTTGTAAAGTCTACTGTGGAAGTACACTATGTATTTGTAAAGTCTACTGTGTAAGTACACTATGTATTTGTAGAGTGTACTGTGGAAGTACACTATGTATTTGTAAAGTCTACTGTGTCAGTACACTATGTATTTGTAAAGTGTACTGTGTCAGTACACTATGGGGGACATTTATCAAAGCATTTAGAAGGTTTTTTTTTTTTGCTTAAAATTGTTGCAAAAAAGTCGCACATGCGACTACGCTCTTTTTTCTGCGACTTTTTACATGTTCAGTGTCCTAAGCAAAAAATAAAAATCTTGCTTACCAAAGCAAAAAGTGATTTTTGACTTGCAGTGGTCAGAGATTTATCAAGTGCGAAAGTCGCAAGAAAGTCGGATCGCATGAAAAAGCCTACTAAATTTACTCCAGCTCAGACATGGAGCAGAAAAAGCCACTACTAAAGCAAAAAAAGAAAAAGTGCTTACGTGAACGAAATTTATCAACAGGCTGAAAGCAGTTGATAAATAAGTCGCACATAAGCAAAAAAATAGTAAGAAAAAAATAACTAAAATAAAAAAAACAGGAATACATAAGCAAACAGTAATAAATGTCCCCCTATGTATTTGTAAAGTGTACTTTGTAAAATGTACCATTTTCCCCCTGATTTATTTATTTATTTTTTTGCTTTTCCGCACAATTTATGGTAAAAGGAAAGGTGTCATTGCAAAGTACAGTTGTCCCCTTCAAAAAAAAACTCGCCCTCATATGGTCCTGTGGAAGGAACAATAATTGTCTCTTAAAATGTGAAAACTAATACACAAAAATGGGCTTTGTTCTTAAGGGGTTAATAAGGTTCCATCACTTTCTCAGGAGGAAAGATTTTTGTATGTCATCATGAAAACAAATATTTATGTTTATGGTTCTCATTAAAACTGAAAAATTGATCCACAAATAAACCAGGGAGAAAATAGGATTTTATGGGAAACTGTTGCACTTGCCCCAGGTCCAAACGGCCAATCTATTCCTGTGTTCTTCAATTAAACCCAGTGGGACTTATTTATGAAAAATAATTCTAAAGAAAAGTAGAACTGTTCTTCATAGTCATCTATCATATTCCCGCTGCAGGCAACCTCCCAAGTATTTCTCTGTATAATTGCATAATTATCATGTAGATTATAAACATCTAATTAAGAACAATAAAGCTCACAGCCAAGACCATACATATTATTGTATATATTATAATATCAAGTACGTATAACTTCCTGATTGAAGAATATGTCATTTTACACTTGGCATAAGTGATTCCCTGTAATCCAATACATATCCATATGTTCATTTAATTAGTACAATAACAGTTCTATGACCAATGGAGACGCCTGCCAATGTCTATCTGGCATCACTGCACAGTCACACTATGATATAGAATATTATGTGGTGTCAGTTCATTCAGAAATTAAATCTAAACACACAATACACAAATGCAATCTGTAATATTGATAAATAAAATAGCATTTTTAAACATTACTGCTCAAAATATTGGGAGATGTACTAGAGTATTGCACTACACTGGATGCTGCAACAATATTGCTAGATAACATATTCCCATTTCAAAACAATTTAAGGTGTGCCAACTATTTTTATTTATTTTTTTGTTTTCATTTTTGGAGTACAGTAAACCTGAAAATAAAAGCTTTGACTTTTATGAAAAGCAGATTAAAAAGTATTGGACACCTTTGTGCTTATTTTATTTAATTGCTGTCTTTTTTCTTAAATGCAAAATGAAGCAACATTCTAAATAGTCTTCAATAAAAGTTTCCTACCATTTAGCTGCTACTCTCATAGTATTAAAGCGGGTATTTCAGGATTTTTTATTTGACCACAATTCTTCTGTGGTTTTCACCCCAATATTTATTTTTAACAGCATACAAAATGACTCATGTCTTGGGTTTTCCCAGGTTGCAGTGCATCGAGATCTGACATCACTAGTCAGGTGATCAGAGGGAGCCTGTCTGCTTCAATTGGTGGAGCGATCGCTGAGGGGAAGAGAGATCATTTTGCAACAGCTGTAGGCACCCTGGTTAGAAAACAATGGTCTTTTGAATGGAATGCAGCTCATTTGTGTTTCAATGGGTGGGGTGGCAGAAATACACAGTTCACAAAAGATAACGACAGCATTATGGTAAGCACAGATCCTTAATAAGCATGTCCATTAGCATGTCTAGCAGGTACGTCCTAAAATCACCTTATGGTGGATAACCCCTTTAAAGTATGTATGTACTTAATCTGCTGCAGATTTCATACTACACATTTGATTAAAAATTTTTTAAATAAAACTATCACCTCAAGACATGTAACTTACTAATAAAGTGTTATCACTAATTGTACTGGCTTCATCATTTAACCATGACAGGAAGTTGTGTAGTCTTTTTATTTTCAGTGTGGGTTTTGTCTCAGCAGCTACTCAGCTCCATCCTTTCTCCCTGTCATATGCACACATACATATTCATCTTTATTGGGACATTTAGAAAGAATGCAGTGTTCTTACAGAATGTGCTAAGCAATGTCACAAGCAGAAGAGAAGGCAGGAAATAAATGCAGCAGCTTTTGCAGATTTGTTGTATTGAGATATACAGGTCTGTAGCAGCTCTGGGCTGAGAACTGGCAGGAGTAGGAGAACTGTGATGAAGAACTGAGGGAAAGCAATGGAAGCACAATGATTGTCTGACGAAAGAGACCCACAGACACACAAAAACAAATGGATTCTTGGTGTTTTCAGAACTGGGACAGAAAATGCTATATGCAACTGCAGTATTTTTAACTGAAAAAAAATTACCCCTTTAAAGGGGTATTCTGGTCTTAGACATCTTATCCCCTATCCAAAGGGGATAAGATGTCTCTGTGCCGGGCACTGCTCCCAAGACAGAGACATGATGTCACACCACGTCCCCTCGTGATGTCACGCCATGCCCCCCCCCCCCCCCCCATTCACGTCTCCGTCTCGGTAGCAATGCCTGGCACAGAATGTCAGGTGCGGCATGGAGATCGTGGAGGTTCCTTTTTGGTATTTGAATGTTGAGGAGTATATTTGTCTTTAGAAGGACGATTCTTTCTCAGCCAGTAGATGTGTGGATGCATCTTAAATGAAGATTTCTCGTATCTAGACTGCCACTTCTATTGGTCTTTAGATTATTAAATCCAATAATATATTTCATTATTGATTAGAAACGCATTCAATTTACACTTATTTAAAAATCAATAACTAATACTTGGTTCATGGCAGCCTAAAGCTAAACTGGAACTTCTCCATTTTCAAATCCGATATATTCCATTTCTTATAGTTTTTGTATATTTTAGGCAGTAGTGACCTTTAATGACCTCCGGCTTCTTCAGAAGACATTTAGCGCTTTCTCTTTTTAACTACGGCAAAACCCCTTCTTTGCATAAAGAAATCTATTGAAAATGGCAAGATGGATAGTGTGTTAGCAGAATTTCATTAGTATGGCAGTTCCCCACTACGTATAAGATGACTCTCCTCAGAGAAGATAACAACGTATCACAAGGAATCGATACGCTCGGTCTGGGGTTGTGTCCAAAGCCAGTTAGCAGGAAGATGTTGTAACAGAATAATAGAAGGGCTGGAATAAGCAAGAGGAAGTGTGTAAAATGAATGATTAATAAGATGACAAAGAAGGAACAAACATTTAAACAGATTTGTCTTTATTAAAACATTTCCCATGCTATCTATCTATCTCATATCTATCCATCTATCTCATATCTATCTATATATCTCATATCTATCTATCCATCTATCTCATATCTATCTATCTCTCTATCTCATATCTATCTATCCATCTATCTCATATCTATCTATCTATTATCTATCTATCCATCTATCTCATATCTATCTATCTATCTATCTATCTATCTATCCATCTATCTCATATCGATCTATCCATCTATCTCATATCTATCTATCTCTCTATCTCATATCTATCTATCCATCTATCTCATATCGATCTATCTATCTATCTATCTATCTATTATCTATCTATCTCTCTATCTCATATATATCTATCTATTATCTATCTATCTATTATCTATCTATCTATCTATCTATCTCATATCTATCTATCCATCTATCTCATATCTATCTAGCTATCTATCTATTATCTATCTATCCATCTTTCTCATATCTATCTATCTCATATCTATCCATCTATCTCATATCTATCTATATATCTCATATCTATCTATCCATCTATCTCATATCTATCTATCTCTCTATCTCATATCTATCTATCCATCTATCTCATATCTATCTATCTATTATCTATCTATCCATCTTTCTCATATCTATCTATCTCATATCTATCTATTATCTATCTATCTATCTATCTAGAACGCTGGGGTTCTATCTTACAAGGTCTTGTATCAAGGAGTTCTGGACGCTGGCACCAACTGCATTAAGGCTGAGTAGTGCTGCAATATTCTTTTGGTTGTCTATCTATCTATCTATCTATCTATCTTCTATCTATCTATCTATCTATCTATCTATCTATCAATCATCTATCTATCTATTTATCTATCAATCAATTATCTATCTATCTATCTCATATTTATCTATCTATCAATCATCTATCTATCTATCTCATATCTATCAATCTATCTATCAATCTATTTCATATTTATCTATCTATCTACAACAAAAACGAAAGCACAGCAGCACTCCAGGAGTAATGGTGAATGGTGGCTTTATTATCACCAAAAAATGTACAGCTGTACATTTTTGGGTGATAATAAAGCTACCATTCACCATTACTCCTGGAATGCTGCTGTGCTTTTTCGTTTTTGCTGTATCCAGAGGGGCTTGGGACCAGGGCCCAACCACAGCCTGCACCCACCCACTTGAGTTTTAGTGCTGCTTCACCTGCCAGCTATCTATCTGTCAATCTATCTATCCATCTATCTATCAGTCAATCTATCTATCTATCTATCTATCTATCTGTCTTTCCAAAAGTATCCAAAAGGCAGAGGCACTCAAATAAGTTGAAGAAAATGGTCTTTATTCACACAAACATGAGGCGAAGTTTCGGCGAGCTCTCCTAGCCATTTTACATAGTAAAGCCTATGGAAAAGTGTCTACCAGTGCACACACTGTATGCAAAAACAACTGTAATTCCTAATGGGCATGTTTATTGTTTGCTGCCATGAGTACAAAATAAAATTGACAATAACAAAATCCAACCGTAAATTAAAAAACTTCCATATATTGGCAATTTTGCATATTTAGAAAAATGCCTATGATTTAACTGCTAAAAATATGAACAAAATATACAGTGTGAACATGGGTTGAGCTTTTGGCTATTTGGTTCGACAGCATGAATCACACACAAACACATTTAGGCCTCATGTACTCATTTTGGGATCCATATCATACAGATTGTAAATATGTTGTCAATACATTTCAGTGGGGCTATGCTATGTTTACCACTATGGTGAGTAATATACTTCAATGGAACTCATTTGAGTAAAAGCTACTTGCTTTAGGAATGTTGAAATACTCTGTTCTGTTGAATGTTGTACATCTGACCGCATTCTTCCCTGGAAGCACTAAATCGAAAGTGTTTGGAGAAGGTAACTCAATTTGTGAATACAGGAAGAAGAGGAATGTCCAGCGCAGCAAAGGCTCAAATGCAAATAATATTTTTTCTGACACGGCAGTACAGGTAAAAGAACAGCAGTGACGCGTTTCGACCGCTTAAGCGATCTTAGTCATACTGGCATACAGTTCAAACTGTTGAGTATCCTATATAGGGGAGGTGTTCAAACACACAGGTGTTAATCATCCTATCTTAGTGAGGAGCACCTCCCCCAGCACAGGAAGTTCCATTACAACTTAAAAGTAAATAAACATAATCCATTCTCATAAATCAAATTAAACATGAAAAAACACAAAGAAAGAAAGGGAAAAACACCATGTGTAAATCCAATAAAATCTTTGTAATGTGCAATAGGAAAAAAGGAAAAAACAAACAAGCAAGACTCATAAGGAAGTTTGGTTTAACACACCATGTAATGCCAATGTAGATATTATGGTATTATATTAATTCCGACACTATGTGTCATACGCAATTACACAGTGCGAAAAACACCCTGCCCCTGTCATGACTCAGATGAGGGCAAATAGTAATGACAAATATAAAAAGAAAAACCTTTTTCCAGATGGGGAGCAAAAGCTTGGTTGTTGCAAAATCTCGATCTGTGTGGATATATTCAATAGTGTAATATTACGTCTTGTCTTTTATTTAACCCCTTTGGGTATCTACAATCCAAACACATGATCCAGTAAACTTCCCTGTCGAGAAGTTTTTGCCTATGATTCCCTCCCCTCGTTGGCATGGCTACTCTTTCTATGCCTTGGAGGATAAGTGTATCAGTGTTACCATTGTGTTTGTCCGCACAATGTTGGCTAATCATGGACACATGTCTAGAGTTAAAGTGCTTGATATCAGACAGATGTTTCCGAATCCTTGTCTTCAGGGGGCAGGTAGTGCACCCAACATACTGTACATTGCACTTTCGACATGTGACCAGATAGACAACGTAGCTCGTGTTGCAGTTTATGTATTGTCTAATGGTATGAACCTCATTTCTAGTGGTGGAACAAAATTCTTTAGATGGACACATAATACTGCAGCACAGACATTTCTGGTGACCACATTTGTAGGAGCCAGTGTAAGTTAACCATGTGGGTGGTCTCATAGTCCCCGTTTTAAAGAGACTAGGGGACACAAGCTGTCCTATTGTTGGTGCTCTCTTCGGTACACATCTGTATCCCTTTTTTTTAGTGCGGATCTATAGGTAGGATCACCCATAATAATTGGCATATATTTATTTATGATTTTTTTTGATAGACCCATAGTCCGCACTGTATTGGGTAACAAATGTGACCGGTTGTTGACTCGCATCTTGTTTTATCAATTGTCTCTTTTTCCCAAATATTAAGTCTGATCTATTTTTAGTCCTTGCTATGTTAGCCGCCTGATTTATTAGCCCCTTTTGGTATCCTCTGTGTGATAAACGGTCACTAATTTTTGTCACCTCCTCTTCAAAGTCACTGTCCTGCGAGCAGTTGCGACGTGCGCGTATCATCTCCCCCACAGGCACATTTCTTGCAACGTGGGGGGGATGGCAGGAAGCAGCATGGAGAATGGTGTTGGCTGAGCTTGGTTTGCGGAAAGAGCGTGTCTTAATTTTATTCGTATCTGGGCATCCACAAATGGTTAAGTCCAGAAATGTAACCTCATCCGCAGCCAAGCTGACAGTAACATTGAGATTGGCAGTGTTGTCATTCAGATACCTGGAAAAGGTATCAACGGCCGCTACATCGGACCCCCAGATAAACAGGAGGTCATCGATATAGCGGCCATACCATTGGATCTGGGGCGTAAAGGGGTTATGGGGAGAGAAGAGTGTCCCCCTCTCCCACCAACACATGTAAATGTTGGCGAGAGAGGGGGAGAACTTAGCCCCCATCAATGCTCCGGTAGTCTGTAAGAAGAAATCATCCATATACAGTGTGAACATGGGTTGAGCTTTTGGCTATTTGGTTCGACAGCATGTATCGCACACAAACACATTTAGGCCTCATGTACTCACTTTGGGATTCATATCATACAGATTGTAAATATGTTGTCAATTCATTTCAGTGGGGCTATGCTATGTTTACCACTATGGTGGTTAATATACTTCAATGGAACTCATTTGAGTAAAAGCTACTTGCTTTAGGAATGTTGAAATACTCTGTTCTGTTGAATGTTGTAAATTTGACCGCATTCTTCCCTGGAAGTACTAAATTGAAAGTGTTTGGAGAAGGTAACTCAATTTGTGAATAGAACATCACTCAGAACTAAGTGCCAACAATAAGGTTAGCAATCTGGTTCTATTTGACACACCATACTATAAGCCAAAAATGTATGTGTGAGACCTCAGGTTACAGAGAAACTCTATTAGGCTGGGTTCACACCACGTTTTGTTAAATACGGCTCCTGTATACGTTTGGGAGGAGGGGGGGGGGGGCTTAATCGCGGCGCCCGCACTCAGCCGTATTCGGGAACCGTATTTAATGTTTGTCTATGAGCCGACCGGAGTGAACCGCAGCCTCCGGTCGGCTTCATTTTCGGCCGTATGCGGTTTCCCGACCGCAGGCAAAAACGTGGTCGACCACGTTTTTCCCTGCGGTCGGGAAACCGCACACGGCCGAAAACGAAGCCAACCGGAGGCTGCGGTTCACTCTGGTCGGCTCATAGACATACATTAAATACGGTTCCCGAATACGGCTGAGTGCGGGCGCCGCGATTAAGCCCCGCCCCCTCCTCCCAACCGTATACGGGAGCCATATTTAACAAAACGTGGTGTGAACCCAGCCTTACAAAGTTTACTCACTACACTGCAGAAAAGTTAACATGTTGCCATAGCTTTTGGACTCCACATGTTAAAAAAGGAATGCTCTGTATGTTCCCCAAATGATAAAGGTAGGAAATCAATGTTAGTATACAGTAAAAGAGAAAAAATGTTTAGCCCTTGCTGATTTTGTACATTTGTCCACTGACAAAGAAATGATCAGTCTATAATTTTAATGACATGTTTATTTGTCAGAGACAGAATAATAAAAAAAAATTAGGTTATAAATTGATAGTATGTTATTTGTACAATAAGTATTTGATATCTTTTCAATCAGCAAGATTTCTGGCTCCCAGGTGTTTTTTATACAGGTAACAAGCTGAGATTATGAGCACTCTCTTTAATGGCGTGCTCCTAATCTCAGCTTGTTGCCTGTACAAAACACACCTATCCACAGAAGTAATCAATCAGTCAGATTCCAAACTCTCCACCATAACCAAGACCAAAGAGCTCTCCAGGATGTCAGGGGCAAGATCGTATACCTACACAAGGCTGGAACGGGCTACAAGACCATCACCAAGCAGCTTGGTGAGAGGTTTACAACAGTTGGTGCGATTATTCAGAAATGGGGAAGACACGCTAAATTCATGTCAATCTCCCTTTATCAGGGGCTCTGTGGAAGATCTCAGCTAGTGGAGCTTCAGGGATCATAGAAACAGTGAGGAATCAATCCAGAACTACATGTGAGGATTCTGTTAATGATCTCAAGGGAGCTGGGACCAATGTCACCAAGAAAACAATTGGTTACACACTACACTGGGAAGGACTGAAATCCAGCAGTGTCCACAAGGTTCCTCTGCTCAAGAAAGCACATGTACAGGTCTGTCTGAAGTTTGCCAATGATCATCTGAATGATTAATAGCTTCATTGGCTGTAATGCTAATGAGACTTTGTAATGCAAATTGCAAAAAATCCAACGTCTCATTCAATTATTTTTACCATGAAAAGCCACCGAGGTCGCAACGAGGAAGTCAATTTTACCATGACTTATATGCAACCACAAGGTATTGTGTAGTGTGAGCCGAATTCATATGTGTGCATGGAAACTCAACAAGAGAAGAACACACAAACTTTAGAAAACTGTTTCTCTGGTCTGATATTCAGTCAAGGACTCAAGTGTGTTGTAGACTGTTAAAGGGGTATTCTGGCTTTAGACAGCTTATCCCCTATCCAAAGGATAGGGGATAAGATGTATGATCGCAGAGGTCCTACCGCTGGGGCTCCCATTATCTCGGTGCAGTCTTTGGCATTCTGTGCCGGGCGCTGCCTCAGAAACGGCCCCTCCCATAGACATGAATGGAGGGGCGTGGCATGACGTCTCTGAGGCAGCACCCAGCACAGAATGCCAGAGGCTGCACCAAGATCACGGGGGTCCCCAGCGGCAGGACCCCTGCAATCATACATCTTATCCCCTATCATTTGGATAGGGGATAAGATGTATAAAGTTGGAATACCCCTTTAACACAACCTTGCTAGGAATGAACATGCCATTAAGCGCGTCAGTGATCCCAATGCTTTTTGCAAATACAAGCCATATGTAAAGCTAACTCGGTGGTATATATCAACAATGATGTACACATCTGAATGGATGATTAGTCATTTTAATGATGCAGCCTTTAACAATGCTGCGTATGCATCACAACTGGAATGCAGAGGCACCAAGAAATATGCACATACTTCACGAAATGGGCACCAGCCAAATAAAATTGATATACAGCTTTTTCTAAACTTCAGGTACATTTTATGGGTCATGCATCACTTTTACTATCTCAGCTACTAAAAATTATGCATATGCACCAAACTTTTCTATAGTAAAATGTTTTAGCAAGCATAGAATGAAAACTATTGGAGAAAATCAAGTGTGCGCCTCATAATGAAGCTTATTCTTATTAAATGTAAAGAAAACTAATAAGCCTTTAAATCAAATTATTACCATTGGGTTGGATTTAGATCAAATACAAGAAACAACAAGCTGGGAAATTAATTTTAATTTTTATATATAGATTTTTTTTGTGTAATTATTAATGTAAATCTCCAACCATGGTAAATAAACCCACCATAATCCCTAGACAATGCTTCTGCCATGGGTTCTTATTCCTGCGTTTTGTCACCTGACCACAAGCTGAGATAGCATCCTTTGATCTTGGATTTCTTGCCATTCCATAGAGTAAATCTTATATAATAGATTATTGTGGTGAAATAGTGGGATTATACCCTTATCTGCTCTTGTAATATGTAAAACCTCTCTGCCTTTTAATTGTAAAGTAGGTTTGCTTTCCGGACTACCATCTGAAAGGCTTCTTTTCTATCAGCAACATTTTTAATGTACTGAACATAGTATACTGGGTATACTGGAATTTTATTTTTAATATGTTGCTTGTAAATTTAAATGACTTTTTAATTATAACCATTATCACAGAAAAACACTAAAACCTAACCTAACATCTATCACGCCCCCTCCCGTAGGCTTGCATTGAGGGGCGGAGCGTGAGGTCACATGGGGGCGGAGGCGTGACGTCACACTCAGCCGGCCCAGTGGGCGCGGTAATCAGACCCGGAGTGAACACGCTCTGGGGACTGATTACAAACGGGGTGCCGCGTGCAAGATCCCGGGGGTCCCCAGCGGCGGGACTCCCACGATCAGGCATCTTACCCCCTATTCTTTGGATAGGGGATAAGATGTCTAAGCACCGGAGAACCCCTTTAATGTTGTCGACTAGAAGCAGGGGGTGGTCCCTTTCTTCTCCTCAGGTGATAACCACTCCCCCTCCTTTACTATTCTCAGTCACTGGTCTTGTGAGTGAGCATCTGTAACCCTTTCCTATCTGGTTTTATGCTATACACACACCACACTATGTGCTTACAGCTTTTGAAAAACTACAGCTCCCAGCATGCCCACACATCCTTTGAGTTTTAGTTTTGCAACAGCTGGAGGCATATGATTGGTAAAACTCAGATTTACGGCAGTGTAGCTGCAGGCTGTGTTCCTCCTACTGTTGCAAAACTAAACTCCCAGCATGCCCACACATTATTTGGCTGTGCAGGCATACTGGGAGTTGTAGTTTTGGAACAGCTGGAGGCATATGATTGTAGTCCCCCTGTATTAGATACACACACACACACACACACACACACACACACACACATTGACTTAATTTATTCATACACATGCACATTATCTAGGCAACACAGATTTACACACATACATATATATCCACGCACACATATATACATGCAGGGACACTTACTTTTTAAACAAAAAATCCTACATTCAGTCCCCATCTTCAGTCACCAGCTTCTTTCATCATCTGCTCACAGGCAGCAGTGTACTCCCACCCTCCTCACACCAGGAGACTGTGATGTAAACACAGACAGTGAGGGAGCCGATCACAGCAGCTTTAGATCTGCAGACCTGTCAATCATGAAGTGTGTCCATGACATAGGTAATGACGAATGGACACAGCCAGGCTGGTATGTATCCCAGGAGGCAGGGAGGCAGTTTTTTGACTGGCTTTTTTAGTATAAAATACAAAAAAAAAATTTATGAAAGCCATTGCAAAGCCTATTGGTTTAAAAGTTTTTATATCTGACAATGCCCATTTAAGAATGAACTGTACATTGGTACTAAGTTTTCTTAAAGGGCATGGCCCATATAAATTTCTAAGGCTTTCTTTCTTGGCCACAAGATCCAACAGCAAGATCCCAGATTTAGCGGCCAACGTGTTTGTGAACTTAGGGGTTTTAGTCAAGTCCACCCCAAGTCCTAAAGTCTATGAAATTTATATGGATGCTGGAACTTGTACATTTACTGACCTCTTTTGTATGATATTCACACTTCTGTACACCTATGGATAAGCTGGGCTGTCTTTACTTATTCTTAAAGGGTATCCGCACTTTTTCACTGAGAGCAAAAGGCAGGGGTTAGGGAGAGCCCAGGATACTGCACAAAAAGGGAATTGCCGAGATGAATCTTGTGATCACAGCATGAGGAAGATTAAATAGGCACTGCTATTTCAACATCCTTTGCATAAATCAACAGTAAGTAAGAAACTTTGTACTGTATCTTACCAGAGAAAAATGCCTCCAGTGAATGTAGTTAGTGAAAACTGTTATGCAGGCAGCATCACTGCTTACCATGGGACCACTCAATGTACAGGCACAGGGATGAGACTTTTTTTTACAAAAAGTTTGCAGTATAACAATTTTTTTTTTGTAAAATCCAGACGGAATTCAATTTGCGCCAGATCACTTTTGTTCATATCTAGTTGGAAAGGTTAACACCTCCTATGACTCCCTAGACAGTATTTCCCAACCAGGGTGCCTCCAGCTGTTGCAAAACTACAATTCCCAGCATGCTAGGACAGCCGAAGGCACCCTGGCTTGGAAGCACTGGTCTAGGATTTCCACAAAATCAGAAAGTCTTGAAAAGAAGACTTTCCATGTAAAGAAATATAACAAAATATATACTCTAATATCATAACTTGCACAGTGCACTTTGCGTAGCTTCCTACATTTAATCTGCTGTAGATTCTGGACCTACAGAAATACTGTATATAATTTTAATGTGCGCACCTTAAATGAAAACAGATAATATATACGATTTGTAATAGAAGAAGTAGAGAAATATTCTTGAGAAAATAGAAGACCTAAATATGTCTACAAGAAAAATGAATGGTTCTTTGACAATATATTCTAAAGAACATTGTCCTCAAGTACCTTAAAGGGGTTATCAAGCTATCAAAAGCTTATTCTCTATCCAAAGGACAGGGCCTGGCTCTCCCTGATCAACCCTTCGGCCCCCACCTACTGAGATGCGCTTATCTCGGCAGAGATGGCCCATTTAACCAATCACTGACTGAGGCGGGACACCATTCCGGTTGGTGCTTGGCTGAATAGGCCGTCACTGCTGAGATGAGTCCCTCCCGGAAGGTGGATGCTGGAGGGTTCAGCAAGGAGAGTTGGGCCCCATTCTGGAGATAACTGATACTTTTTTAAATAACTTTATAACTTTCAGAAAGAAGTACATAGAAGAAGTCAATTGCTTTCTGGTGACATTTCTTTCCCAACCCGTATGAAGCTTGCAGTGTCTCCGGTGGAAAACATTTTTTTTTTCATATTAACTGGTGCCAGAAAGTTAAACAGATTTGTAAGTTACTTCTATAAAAAAATGATCTTAATCCTTCCAGTACTTATCAGCAGCTCCAGAGGAAGTGGAGTTGTTCTTTTCTGTCTGACCACAGTGCACTCTGCTGATGCCTCTGTCCATGTCAGGAATTGTCCAGAGCAGGAGAGATTTGCTATGGGGATTTACTCCTACTCTGGACAGTTCCTGACACAGACAGAGGTAGCAGCAGAGAGCACTGTGGTCAGACAGAAGAAAAATAACTCAACTTCCTCTGTAGTATACAGCAGCTGATAAGTTCTGGAAGGATTAATATTTTTTAATAGAAGTAATGTACAAATCTGTTTAACTTTCTGGATCCAGTTTTTCCACCGGAGTACCCCTTTAAGGATATAATACAGTACTTTAGCTAGCTTGTAAAATGGACCATTACTGTGAAAAGAGAGTGTCAGGAGCTAAAACAAAACCCTTAGTGAACTACACACCAGTGCCCCTAGCATATTTTGTAGTAGAATATACACTTATGTGGAGATTTACCAGGACTGGCATTTCATACACCAGTCTAAAGTAAAACCCCGCCAGTATAGGATTGTACTGGATACCAGTAGAGGCGCTCTGAGCCGATGTAGACTTCCACTGCAATTTACGTATGTTAGCAGACATACATTGTAGTAAATTGGGAACAGGGGAGTGACCACGCCACCTTTGTGTGAACCACATCATATCCGTTGTAAACCATGACTATTTGGAGAACACTTTGGAAATTGTCCATAAGTCATAAGCAGGCACCGGCCTGGTAAATGCCCCCTTAGTGGCTAGTTTATTACAAGCACCTACTTCTTACTGTGTTGGCCACCTTTTGCTCACCCTTGTATGTTGATGTTCAGTTGTGTTGGTTTGCCTGTATATGTCCAACAACTCTTAACTCAGTCCCACCATCCGGTAGTTATTTACCATCACAGGCAATGCATTTAGTCACTGTTGTTTTGTATTATACTCCACCCTCTAAAAACTTTAAAGGACATCATCACAGATAATGCTTTTTTACAAGGACCACTCAATTTAACTAGAAGAGGATTCACTCTTATAGAGCTGCTCTCCATTCTTCATAAAGGGGGCCCTGAGCACATGTCAGGGCATCTCCAAAATAGTAGGACTTCTGGGGTGCTCCTGCCATACAGTGGTAAGTGCTATATCTACCAAAAATTCATCGAAGAAGAACAACCAGTAAAATGGCAAAAGGGCGATGCGTGCCAAGGCTCATTGATATTTATGTCAGCCTTTAGGTCAGATACCACAGACAAGCTACTGTAGCATAACTTACTGAAAAGGTAAAGGGGTACTCCAGCCCTAAGACATCTTATCCCCTATCCAAAGGATAGGGGATAAGATGCCTAATTGCGGGGTCCCGCTGCTGGTGACCCCCCGCAATCTTTCGGCTGTTACGCCCCCTCTAGGCTTGCATTGAGGGGGCGGAGCGTGATGTCACACAGGGTGGAGCCATGATCCCACGAGGCTGATGATAGCGGGGTGCTGCATGAAAGATTGCGGGGGTCCCCAGCGGCGGGGTCCCCAGCGGCAGGACCCCCGCGATGAGGCATCTTATAAGATGTCTTAGGGCCAGAGTACCCCTATAATGCTGGCTATCATAAATAGGTGTCAGAACACACAGTGGCTTGCAGCTATGGGATGGTGTGGCAACAGACCAGTCAGTTTCCCAAGCTTATCCCCGTCCACCACCAATACAGCCTACATTGGGCGTGGGAGCATGAGATCTGGATATGGATCAATATAAAAAGGTGGCTTGTCCGCTAAAATAAGTTTTTTCATACAATATCTGGATGGCTGGATACATGTGTTATGCCCAGTTGCCCACATGACCATGATGGCATCAGGATGCATTGGTACCAACATTGTTAAGAATAAGTATTCATCTTCATGGTCATGGTATTTACCAAACAGCAGTGGTCAGCACCTACCGGCATCCTTACCTCCCTCGCTACCTGCCTTACTTTTAAAACTGTTGCTCCTTCTTGAAGGCATCCCTGTCAGTCTCACCTTGGGCATGTATGCTCATGGTGCCAGCCTCTTAAGAGGTTAGCACACGTCAATATACCAAAATTGGCCAGTCATCCTTCAGGGACACCTACAGTATTTACAGAATACCTACCTCCTCTGCCTGTGCCCTCCAGTGTCTGACCTGAACCTGTGCTGCCTATCCCTTGAATCAGTGCTATCAGTGGTAAAAACCTGGGGGATAGTTAGACTCCACTTCTGAGCACAGCCCAAAGACAAACCAGTTTGGTAGTACAGTAAGTCTGTGTCCAGTGGCCTCTCTGCAAAAAAAATTGTTCAGGAATGGTTAGATGAACAGGACAAAGAGTTCAAAGTATTGACTTAACCTCCACATTGCTCAGATCTTGAGCCAACAGAACATCTGTGGGACATTCTAGTAACACAAGTCCAATTCAGGATATGCTGTTAACCTCTTGATGCCTGATAACACATGACACCTTCAGAGGACTTGTGGAATCCAACCTTTGACGGGATAGGTGGCATGAGATGGACCTATGCAATATTTTATAGTTATGACTTGGCTGATTGTCATTTTCAGGTGGTGCAACTTTGTTCCACTCAAGTGAACAGGAAAGCACCGCAGTACCGTGCCCTGCCACTACAAATAATATGCCGATTGCAAGTGTGAGCCAAAGTAAATACAGTGCTCACACAAGTGCTGTGATCCCTTCTAACGGCTGATAAGATAAAAATCATAATAATAAAATAAACAGTAGTGATATATTATATAATACAAATGCCCAGGACATAACCATTGCTACCAGAAGAAAAACATCAACTTCTTACATTGCTTTCTATAATCTAGGAAATGATCCACAATAGCAGCTTAATTGATACTGTAAATATATGAAAGTTCCATTAATAAAAAGACTTACATTCATTCACTGGTGTTGTATAGTAGCTTAGAGGTTATTAACATTCTTGGCATTAAGTAAATGGTGCTCTGTGCGGTGCCATATATCCTACTTCGTGATTGACAGGTGAGTGTACATTTAGAGTGTACCCAAAATAAGCAAAGTAAGGTGCATGGCCCTACTCTCTGATTTACAGCTCTCACTTGATGCCCAGCTCTCTTTAGATAGCTGTCAATCACCGAGTAGGACTGCCCACATGACTACTTAGCCCAGAACTGGCAAAGATTTTACATGAGCAAATAAAAGTTTTTCTCGAACTTTTCGCAAAAAAAAAATATATATATAGATCTTCTCAAGTCTTCCTGTCTATCACATGATGCCTGTAGGTTAGACTGGGCTGTCCATGTGACAAGTCCCCTTTAAAGGGGTACTCCGCTGCTCAGCGTTTGGAACAAACTGTTCCGAATGCTGGAGCCGGGAGCTTGTGATGTCATAGCCCCGCCTCCTCATGACATCACGACCCACCTCCTCAATGCAAGTCTATGGGAGGGGGCGTGACGCTGTCACGCCCCCTCCCATAGACTTGCATTGAGAGGACGGGGCGTGATGTCATGAGGGGGTGGGGCTATGACATCACAAGCTCCCTATTTCGGCTCCAGCATTCGGAATAGTTTGTTCCAAAGGAGTACCCCTTTAAAGTTCTGTACAACTCAGTTGGTACTAATCTGTGATACTGCAATATGTTTTGTCAGGCTGTAATAGCTAAAGAGCCAAACTTTATAGAACAAAAACTTATCACCTTTATGGCCAAATAAAGTTTGCCTGGTTTCATATAATATAATAGAAAAGACAATAATTCTGTAATAGAAGAACATTGCTAAATGGATTGAAAGCTCTTGAGTTTTTAGGTGCGGCACTCCGTCTTTCCCTGAGACATCAATGTCTGATATTCCATTGAGTTGTGGTTGTAGTCTCCATGACTCAGGAGCCGGTAATGAGAAACTGGTATTGGGCGTGTGTGCTGTTCATGATCCCGCTGATAAGATTTCATAAACACCTCTATGCTCCCTGAAAATTACATTTCCATACTGAGCGTCATAAAAGTGACTTCCTCGGGCGGCAGGTTCTGAGGGCTATATATCAGCAGATGATATAATAATAAAGTGACATGCTTGCAGAGTATGAATAAGGAGCAGGGTTGTGGTTGCGAGCTTGGAGGTTGCCCTACTTCAAGATCTTGACCCTTACAAAATGAAATAAACCTCTAATATAATAAAGTGAAATTTGACAAAATTAGAAATTCTTGTCTAATCTTTTGACCAAATTCCACATATATATATTAAAAAAATCTAATCTAAGACCGTTTATAACAGCACAATCTGCAAGTATAAAAAATTATAGAATACCAAATGCCCCAAGCTATACAGAAAGTTCATACATTGTAATAAAGCCATTTCCTCGGCCTGTTTGCCGCAGCTTTAATCGTCTTGTATCATCTTTATTGTTTCCTGGCTCATCTACAAGCACTGAAAGGGTTAATGTGCTTACGCTCCCTCCATAGAAAAGTAATTTGTCAAATTGCCACATATATGCAGAGATTTAAATACAGATCATTTATGCGTCGTTTCTTGTCATCGAGGCTGATGTTATTTTTCATTCTTGTGTCATAAGCTCCCAATGCACTTCAATCATCCGAGGGACAAAACATATAAATACGTATTATGTGACATAAGTTATAATTGATGGTGGCATTGGTGAGTAACTTTTAGGAATAATAGTTGGAGATATACATAAGGGCTTCACTATTTTATATGTGAAATAATGGGCCTCATTTACTAAGAGTTTCGGGTTTTTTCTAGTGGGAAAAGTTGTTTCAGACTTGCAGGATTCCTCTCAGCTTTTTCTAGGTCGATATTTCCAGCCATTTACCCACAGGATTTTCTGTGAATTCAATAGTAAATCAGTCGGGTTGTGAAACCACGCCCCCTTTGCAACAGACAACGCCCCCTTTTCGGCTTTTCACAGTGCAGTGTTGGGTTTGTGGGATTTTTCAGGCGCACACTGTCGCAAACGGGCGCAGACATGTCTCAGACACTCTGCACCAAAATAACCATACAAAAACCGGTCGGTTTCAGCTTAGTAAATAAGGCCCAATATGTATAATAATATGTAACAGTTTTCTGAGTATAGGTGGAGTTATACCTACGGTAGATAATCCGTAAGTAACCGCAAAAAAAATGAAAGAATTATGTAACTTTTACATTTTCATATTTATAATGACAGTATATCCTGCATGTGGATTTACGATTCCCTAATTGTAAGAACTATGCTTGTGGGCAGCATCTAGTACTGCATTTCAGCTCCTTTAACCTCTTAAGGACCAAGTCCTGGTGTTTCTCCGGTCTCTGCCGCCCGCCGGGCAGAGATCGGAACGGCATTCCTGCTGAAATCCTTCAGCAGGCATGCCGTGCAAATGGCGTGCAAATGCCCCCCATGTCTCTGGTGACCCGGTGACCTGGAATAGAAGGTGGATCACGGTTGTCCATGACTCCCAGGATCCCCCTGTAGACATAGGAGGGAGGTGGCAGGGGTGCCACCCCTCCTATCCCTGCTATTGGTGGTCTAGACCACCAATGGAAGATCGGGGGCGGGGGGCTTTACTTTTGGTTTCCCCGTTCTGCCCACCCACAATAGGCGGGGCAGGACGGGGAAACCGACAGGCACCGGGCGCCGAAGTCCACTCACACATCGGCGACGGCAGCGGGCGACGATCGGCGGCGGCAGCGGGTGATGATCAGCGGAAGAAGAGGACGGCGACGCAGCTCCCTGGATCCTACGGAATCCGGTGAGTTACTTAGCAACATCTGGAGGGCTACAGTCTGAGACCACTATAGTGGTCTCTAAACTGTAACCCTCCAGATGTTGCAAAACTACAACTCCCAGCATGGCCAGAGAGCTTTTAAGGTATGCTGGGATTTGCAGTTTTGCAACAGCTGGAGGTCTACAGTTTGAGACCACTGCACAGTGATCTCTATACTGTGCACCTCCAGATCTTGCAAAACTACAACTGATAGCATGCCCACACAGTAGTTTGCTGTCCGGGCATGCTGGGATTTGTAGTTTTGCAACATCTGGAGGTCCACAGTTTGGAGACCACTGTGCAGTGGTCTGTAAACTATAGCTCTCCAGATGTTGCAAAACTGCAAATTCCAGCATGCCCAAACGGCAAACAGCTGTCTCTGCATGCTGGGAGTTGTAGTTGCATACCTCCAGCTGTTGCATAACTACATCTCCCAGCATGCCTTTCGGCGATCAGTACATGCTGGGAGTTGAAGTTATGCAACAGCTGGAGGCACACTGGTTGGAAAATACTGAGTTCGGTAACTGAAGGTTTTCCAACCAGTGTGCCTCCAGCTGTTGCAAAAGTACAACTCCCAGCATGCACGGTCTGTCAGTACATGCTGGGAGTTGTAGTTTTGAAACAGCTGAAGGTACATTCACACAGCCATTTTTACAGTTAGTTTTCTGCTTCAAGTTTGGGCTGCAGCAAATTTGTCACCGCATCACAAACTCCTAGCGGTAAACTCACTGTAAGCGCCCGCCAGTGTGAATGTACCCTAAAAACACTACACTAGTGTGGTAACCACGAGTGAAATCCGCGACCGCCACTACGCTGGGGTTAGCTACTTGGTTCTTGGGGGGGGTTATGAACCCAGGGTCGGATGGTATTAACCCTTAATATCACGTGACGCCACTGTAGTCTTGGTATCTCCTGGGGTACTACAGGTCCGAGGAACTCCGTCTCCCCACAGGCTAGCAAGGAAAGAATTGACTCCACACTAGGTTGCAGTTTAACGGAGGCTTTACTAGCTTGAAGATAGGTGGTACAATCTCCACAGCACTCAACCAAAGTCTCCCAAAGGTTTAACAGACAGTCTCTAGAGGACCACACAGCTTGCAGTGCCTGGACTTGATATTGCATATATGCTTGGCTCTTACGGCCGGACTAGGAGTTTTAGGTCTGCACTATATTAGGCTTGAGATTAAAGTCATTTACTGAAGTGTCGGTAGATTTGTGGCTTTTGGCCGGAAGATAATGAATTGTCCTTTAGGAATTCTCTGATCAAGGCTGAAGTAAAGGCTTGTTATTAGTTGGGGTTACTTCATGCTTTTCTTATCTCTCTCTCATCTTTGCATTCACTCCTCTGCGGATTCTCTCTGCTATTCCAGAGCTTCACCTCCTCTGAACTTGCTCGGACCTCCACTCTGTACTCTGAACTCCACACAACTCCTCTACTACTACTCTCCTACTCCCTGGAAATGCCACCCCTTATAAGGGAAGGCTAAACTAAAGCCCATTGGCCAGGCAACTGTGGATCATAGAGTTGTCTTTATCCCCTTTAGGATTTACAATAAAGCTACATACAAGTAATAACATAATATAACACCTTACACAAAAGTTCAGTCTAGCCCTCAGTCCTCCACTCTCACATACCCTAACTAAGCATGAGGTTTCTAGGTAACATACTTAAAGCTACAGACACCTCATAACGGATTGCTAAGTTATAGCAGTGCAAATACACATTAGAAATGGTTGAGTCCCTGCAGGGGAGCCCCCAGGACACTGGAGGTCTCAATCTGACAGGGCCTACAATACCTTGACACAATGTACCTGTACTGGGACACCACACTAACACATAATAAAGAGTAAAACCCTACATATACATCCCTTACACTGTCCCCCCCCCCCCCCCCAATAAAAATGAAAAATGTATCGGACGGCAGTGTTTCCAAAACGGTGCCTCCAGCTGTGGCAAAACAACAACTCCCAGCATTTCCGGACAGCCACTGACTGTCCAGGCATGCTGAGAGTTTAGCAACAGCTGGAGGCACCCTGTTTGGGAATCACTGGCGTAAAATCCCCCTATGTCCACCCCTATGCAATCCCTATGAAGTCTTCAAATGCGCATGGCGCTCTCTCACTTCAGAGCCCTGTCGTATTTCAAGGAAACAGTTTAGGGCCACATATGGGGTATTTCCGTACTCTGGTGAAATTGCACTACAAATTTGGGGGGCTTTTTATCCTTTTACCCCGTTATGTTGGGGTCTATACCAGCCTGTTGGTATAAATTTTTTTTTTACACTAACATGCTGGTGTTGCCCCATACTTATACTCATACTTATTTTCACAAGCGGTAAAAACAAAAAAAAGACCTCCAAATTTGTAATGCAATTTCTCCTGAGTACGGAAATACCCCAGATGTGGGCATAAAATGTTCTACAGACACAAAACAAGGCACAGGAGTGAGAGTGCACTTTGTACATTTGAGGTCTAAATAGGTGATTTGCACAGGGGTGGCTGATTTTACAGCGGTTCTGACATAAACGCAAAAAAAAAAAAATACCCACATGTGACCCCATTTTGGAAACTACACCCCTCACGGAATGTAACCAGGGGTATAGTGAGCCTTAACTCCTCACAGGTGTATGACGAATTTTCATTAAAGTTGGATGGGAAAATGAGAAGAAAGAAAGATTTTTTTCAAGGGTAAATAGGAAAAAAGACCCCCTAAATTTGTAACCCCATTTCTATTAAGAACATACCCCATATGTGGATGTAAAGTGCTCTGCTGGCGCACTACAATGCTCAGAAGAGAAGGAGCGCCATTGGGATTTTGAAGAGAAAATTTGTCCGGAATTGAAGGCCACTTGTGTTTACAAAGCCCCCATAGTGCCAGAACAATGGACCCCCCCACATGTGACCCCATTTTGGAAACTACAACCCTCATGTAATGTAATAAGGGGTACAGTGAGCATTTACGCCCCACAGGTGTCTGACAGATTTTTGGAACAGTGATCTGTGAAAATGAAAAATTTAATTTTCCATTTGCACAGCCCACTGTTCCAAAGATCTGTCAAATGCCAGTGGGGTGTAAATGCTCACTGCACCACTTAGTAAATTCTGTGAGGGGTGTAGTTTCCAAAATAGGGTCACATGTGGGGGGGTCCACTGTTCTGGTACCATGGGGGGCTTTGTAAATGCACATGGCCCCTGACTACCATTCCAAATGAATTCTCTTTCCAAAAGCTCAATGGCGCTCCTCCTCTTCTGGGCATTGTAGTTTACCTGTAGTGCACTTCAGGTCAACTTATGGGGTACCTCCATACTCAGAAGAGATGGGGTTACAAATTTTGGCGGGTATTTTCTGCTATTAACCCTTGCAAAAATGTGAAATTTGGGGGGAAACACACATTTTTGTGAAAACATTTTTTTTTTACATATGCAAAAGTCGTGAAACCCCTGTGGGGTATCAAGGCTCACTTTATTCCTTGCTACGTTCCTCAAGGGGTCTAGTTTCCAAAATGGTATGCCATGTGTTTTTTTTTTTGCTGTTCTGGCACCATAGGGGCTTCATAAATGCGACATGCCCCACAAAAACCATTTCTGAAAAACGTACTCTCCAAAATCCCCTTGTCGCTCCTTCGCTTCTGAGCCCTCGACTGTGCCCGCCGAACAATTTACATAGACATATGAGGTATGTGCTTACTCGAGAGAAATTGGGCTACACATATAAGTATACATTTTCTCCTTTTATTTTGCTGTTCTGGCACTATAGGGGCTTCCTAAATGCGACATGCCCCCTGAGCAAAATTTGCTCTCAAAAAGCCAAATATGACTCCTTCTCTTCTGAGCATTGTAGTTCGCCCGTAGTGCACTTCAGGCCAACTTATGGGGTACCTCCATACTCAGAAGAGATGGGGTTACAAATTTTGGGGGGGTATTTTCTGCTATTAACCCTTGCAAAAATGTGAAATTTGGGGGGAAACACATTTTAATGGAATTTTTTTTTTTTTTACATATGCAAAAGTCGTGAAACACCTGTGGGGTATTAAGGCTCACTTAATTCCTTGTTACATTCCTCAAGGGGTCTAGTTTCTAAAATGGTATGCCATGTGTTTTTTTTTTTGCTGTTCTGGCACCATAGGGGCTTCATAAATGCGACATGCCCCACAAAAACCATTTCTGAAAAACGTACTCTCCAAAATCCCCTTGTCGCTCCTTCGCTTCTGAGCCCTCGACTGTGCCCGCCGAACAATTTACATAGACATATGAGGTATGTGCTTACTCGAGAGAAATTGGGCTACACATGTAAGTATACATTTTCTCCTTTTACCCCTTGTAAAATTTCAAAAATTGGGTTTACAAGAACATGCAAGTGTAAAAAATTAAGATTGTGAATTTTCTCCTTCACTTTGCTGCTATTCCTGTGAAGCACCTAAAGGGTTAAAATGCTGACTGAATGTCATTTTGAATACTTTGGGGGTGCAGTTTTTATAATGGGGTCATTTGTGGGGTATTTCTAATAAGAAGACCCTTCAAATCCACTTCAAACCTGAACTGGTCCCTGAAAAATAGTGAGTTTGAAAATTTTGTGAAAAATTGGAAAATTGCTGCTGAACTTTGAAGCCCTCTGGTGTCTTCCAAAAGTAAAAACACGTCAATTTTTTGATGCCAACATAAAGTAGACATATTGGAAATGTGAATAAAAATGTTTTTTATTTGGAATATCCATTTTCCTTACAAGCAGAGAGCTTCAAAGTTAGAAAAATGCTAAATTTTCAAATTTTTCATCAAATTTGGGGATTTTTCACCAAGAAAGGAGGCAAGTTACCACAAAATGTTACCACTATGTTAAAGTAGAATATATCACGAAAAAACAATCTCGGAATCAGAATGATAACTAAAAGCATTCCAGAGTTATTAATGTTTAAAGTGACAGTGGTCAGATGTGCAAAAAACGCTCTGGTCCTAAGGTGTAAAATGTAATACCTACACTCTTCCTCTGAATATTATAAAAGAACCATTAGAAAAATGGTAACAAAACTCCTATAATAATTACTCCTACAATTGTCACCACAACCAATAGACAATGATTGCAAAAATCTATACATTTTATTGAAAAGTTAAACCAACAATGATAGTACAAAAAAGGACAGACTACCCCACCCCTAAAAAACATGTACCCCAGCAATAGCACCGGTTCCCTGGTCCTGGATTATATCAATTTACAATAACAGGAACAATGCACAATAATAATTAATCCCCCTTGATAATAGTCTGGCAATGACACATAATTAACATAATAATCACATATGAAAACAATACCACCATTCATTACCTATAACAGGCATGTTCCCACAAGCCATCCAGGGACACCGTGCACCCTCAACGGACGTCGTTTCGTGGGTCCCCCACTTTGTCAGGAGGTCCTGGTCCTTAAGGGGTTAAAGGGGTACTCCGCTGTTCAGCATTTTGGAACAAACTGTTGCGAACGCTGGAGCCAGTGCCGGGAGCTTGTGACATCATAGCCCTGCCCCCTCATGACGTCACTCCCCCTCAATGCAGGTCTACGGGAGGGGGCGTGACAGCCGTCACGCCCTCTCATAGACTTGCCTTGAGGGGTTTCCAAAGGAGCTGAGCAGAGGAGTACCCCTTTAAGGACTGAGAAACAATTCAACGATAATAGTGACAATTTATATGAGAATTTTTTTCTTGCCATGTTTTTCGAATGGCATAAACTCTGATTATTTGGTTATAGTCAACTCCTTCTTTACGCCTTATTAAGCCTTTAACCAACTGTTGAATGTCTACCACTCAGCATCACCAGCTGCTAAAAACCTCAAGAGCCAATTTGGACAGCATTTAGCTTTGAAAGACTGGACAGCGCTCACTAAAATTTTAATCCAGAATATACTCAATATAATGCATATACGGTTGGACAACCACTTTAATTACGAAAAGATCTTACTTGGTTTTTCAACTTTTCCTGATACCATACTAAGTGCACTTTTACCTGCTATTGTGCAATCTAGAAGTTCTCTGGTAATTTTGGGAAGTGTGTGTAATGACATTGATGGGTTACTTAACTGCAAAACCCAACTTCCCCATTAGCAGTTACCTTTCCTGGGCCCTAATAATTGCTCCCATTATTCAGATACCCACAGGACTTATTGTAGGACAGAATAGAGTGATCAGTAAGCAGTCACAGTAGGATATTATACAAGCAAGTATCAATGTCAGAAACATAAAAATACAGTGATCCCTCAACTTACAATGGCCTCAACATACAATGGTCTTCTATGGACTAAATGCTATACAATACTACCGACAGTCCAGATCTGCAAAACATGTCAATGGCTGGAAGAACTGACCAATCAGAATGGACATTTCACTGGTAAAACATCTGTATTACTGAAGTGCATACACTGACTGGCTTTCTGGTAGCGCCTCCCTACAGTACAGGGAGGTATTACATGTTCTGTACTACTCTTTACCTGTGTCAGGGTTACTTGCTCCTTTGGACACCAGATGAGGGCGGCTCCATATTACTTTTTTAGGACATTGCGTGTACTGTACAGGACCCTGAAGAAGCTCCTGCCCTCTACATAGACAGTGATTTAAAGCTCCCAGCAGCTCTTTCTTACTTTTATATGTAAGGATTTGCTTTATCTGTATTAGTCATCTACTTATTTTTCTTTGCCTCATTTTTCCTATTTTTGGATGACATTTTCAGAACCAATTACCAGGTTTCCATAGAGCTATGGTCTCAACATACAATGGTTGTCCTGGAACCAATTAATATTGTAACTTAACCCATTTGGGCCTTAAGGACTCAGACAATTTTATTTTTACGTTTTCATTTTTCCTCCTCACCTTCAAAAAAAAAAAAAAGTACATGGTAAACTAGTCATACTATAAACCACAATGAAAACCCTGAGAAACAATAACACCACCCAAATCCAGACCAAGGCAAAAAAAGGAATGAATCAATTTTTCTGGCATCAACAAAGTGACTGCTGCCTAGCAAAAGACTGTCTGTAGGGAGTGAAGGCGAGCTTGGGTAGCCCAATCCCAGTGAAAAAATGTTATAGCACAAAATGCTGAAAAAGAACTGGCTATGACAGAAACATGTCAGGACACAGTGCACTGCAGCTTGCAGGATATGGGGCTGTGAAGCTGCGGATTGGTTAGAATGCTCATGTTTGATACCTATCTACTGCTCAAATTGCTTTTGATGGCACGTGAGAATCAGGATTGAAACAAATTGGCCTAATCTGCTTAATCCAGTTTCTTTGACATTATTTGGATGACCGGGTGAGTGTTCAATGCTTACGCCTACATGGTAGCGGTATTTCCTAATGGCAGTGGCCTCTTTCAGCAGGATAATGTGCCCTGCCAGACTACAAACAATGAAATGGTTTGAGAAATGTTACAAAGAGTTCAGGACTCAGGAGCTCAATCTGATTGACCTTCTGAGGGTAAGATCCATCCACCTCACATCATCCAGGATTTACTCCTTTACAGGTCTTGTGGAGTCCGGGCCTCCACAGATCAGAGTTAAGTGGCAAGAGGACTGTAATGGTTGATCAGGGCATAGGTGTGAACAAATACCATATATACTCGAGTATAAGCCGACCCGAATATATGCCGACACCCCTAATTTCAACCCAAAAACTCAGGAAAAGTTATTGACTCGACTATAAGCCTAGGTTGGGAAATACATCATCCCCCCACGTCATCATCCCCCCACGTCATCATCCCCCCTGTCATCATCCCCCCTGTCATCATCCCCCCTGTCATCATCCAGACCTCTGTCATTAACACCCCCATCATCATCCCCCTTCATCATTCCCCCCTTCATCATCACCCTGTCATCATTCCCCCCGTTCATCATCCCCCCCTTCATCATCACCCCGTCATCATCACCCCGTCATCATCACCGCCTGTCATCAACCCCCCCCTTCATCATCACCGCCTGTAATCATCCCCCTGTCATCATCCCACCCCCCCTTCATCATCACCGACTGTCATCACCCCCCTGTCATCATTCCACCCCCCCCTTCATCATCACCGCCTGCGCATCGTCCCTGCGCTTGAACGTCCTTGTGCGTCGTCGTCAAGGCAACGTCACTAGTCAGGGGCCGGGCCCGGAGCGGAGAAGAGGGCCCCCCCCGGGGAAGATGGACAGCCCGGAACGACTAACCCTCCCCACCGGATGGTCCCTGCAGCATAGATGTCCCGGACCAGCTCACCCTTCCTTCCCACCGAGGGGAGGTGAGTATAAAACTAAAGGGGGGTCTGGATGATGATGAAGGCCGCAGTGGTCTTCAACCTTCGGACCTCCAGATGTTTCAAAACTACAACTTCCAGCATGCCCGGACAGCCGATGGCTGTCCGGGCATTCTGGGAGTTATAGTTTTGAAACATCTGGAGGTCCGCAGGTTGAAGACCTCTGATGAAAGGATTTACAGGCGTAGAGTTCACTCGAGTATAAGCCAAGGTGGGTGTTTTCAGCACGAAAAATCGTGCTGAAAAACTCGGCTTATACTCGAGTATATACAGTACACAGCTCTATTGAACAGTTTACAAGCCCTATCATCATTGGTATACTTTGGATAGGACATTAGTGTAGTTATGTGAAGACTAGAGCTTTCCTTTAAATGTCTACTACAATGTGTTGCATGTAAGTTATGTCTACAGGTCAGTGTTCATATAGCTGCTCCGTTTTATAAATGATCCTTCTCATTGTGCTAGGATAGTGTGAGTGTCATGATTTACACATGTAACCAATGAGACAAACACAGCAGATCTGTCACCCTTATCTTTCCCTGGTGTGATTTACGCCGCCATCCATTGTGCTTCGTCTCACCTTGGCGTGCTCAGCTCACTATCTTATAGTCTTTTAGACCAATGACAGCTCTTATCCTGCTATCCAGCATTCATTCAAGCACATATTTTATGGAGTTTAAGATGAATGGCATTGTTCTCTAGTTTAATGTAACACCTAGAAGTCTGGTTTATGCACTGAAATATTTGATAGTATATTTCATTATTTTAGAATCTTTTTTACAGCTAAATTACATTTGCGCTAAATAAATATATACTTAACATTTACCATGTACGGCTGAAAGGAGCTCCTGGAATTTTAAAGGGGTACTCTGGTGGAAAACAATTTTTTTTTTTTTTCAAATCAACTGGTGCCAGAAAGTTAAAGGGGTATTCCAGGCAAAAACTTTTTTTTATATATATATCAACTGGCTCCAGAAAGTTAAACAGATTTGTAAATTATTTCTATTAAAAAATCTTAATCCTTTCAGTACTTATGAGCTTCTGAAGTTAAGGTTGTTCTTTTCTGTCTAAGTCCTCTCTGATGACACATGTCTCGGGAAACACCCAGTTTAGAAGCAAATCCCCATAGCAAACCTCTTCTAAACTGGGCGTTTCCCGAGACAGGTGTCATCAGAGAGGACTTAGATAGAAAAGAACAACCTTAACTTCAGAAGCTCATAAGTACTGAAAGGATTAAGATTTTTTAATAGAAGTAATTTACAAACCTGTTTAACATTCTGGAGCCAGTTGATATATATATAAAAAGTTTTTGCCTGGAATACCCCTTTAAACAGATTTGTAAATTACTGCTATTAAAAAACATAATCCTTCCAGTACTTATCAGCTGCTGTATGCTTCAAAGGTAGTTGTATAAGTTATTTTCTGTCTGACCACAGCGCTCTTTGCTGACACCTCTATGGGGATTTGCTATGGGGATTTGCTCCTGCTCTGGACAGTTCCCGACACAGAGGTGTCAGCAGAGAGCACTGTGATAAGACAGAAAAAAACAACTCAACTTCCTCTGGAGTCTACAGCAGCTGATAAGTACTGGAAGGATTAAGATTTTTTTTACTACAAGTAATTTACAAATCTGTTTAAGTTTCTGGAGCCAGTTATTTATAAAAAAAAAAATTATAATTCCACCGGAGTACCCTATTTATGGCCTAGTCTAGGGTGACTTATTTTAATGGATGAAGAGAACCTATCAATGCATCTATGACACACAGTGTTAGCAGGAGAGTGTCAACAGTCCAAAGTACACATAAATCCACAACTTGTTTCCATATAAAATTCATCCTTTATTATAACTTCATATTGCATGTGGTCAGCAGTATATCCAAGCTAACAATTCTGCTTAAATGCCACATGTATTGGACCTATGTGGCCCTTCTGGAGTTATAATAAAGGACATATCTTACGCGGGAGGAGTGCTAGATTTTCGTGAGTTTCATGAAGCTCCAAAGTTATTGGAAGACTGAAAGCAACAAAGTACGCAGATGAGTGCACAATATACATACAGTGGGGATCAAAAGTTTGGGCACCCCAGGTAAAAATGTATATTAATGTGCTTAAAGAAGCCAAGGAAAGATGTTATTTTACATTATTAATATGAATATGCTGAGTTGATATGATGTGATATTCCTATGTCTGTTCATCTCTATCGTTACTTGTGTTGCCAATGTTTTGTGTCTGTGCAAATACAGTGACTACTGCGATCATTTCTATTTATTGTTTACTAATTTTACATATACAGCACTCTTTTCTTGGTCACTCAATGTTCAGACATACTCTATTTGTCATATTCTCCCAAATCAGGCTTTATTCTCTGTTTTCTTCTTTTTCCTTTTTCTTTTCATAGGTCTAACCTTCTGTGATTTTTCATGATTTTTATATGAATATTGGGATTTTTTTTTTATTATATGTAAGAACTCTCTTTTTTACTGTGATAAAATAAACATTGTGACTATTTTTTTTAATCATGTGTGTCTTCCATGGGGGATAACCATGAAGTATTGAAGGGGTTAATATCCACGGGTCACGTGGTTCATGACCCGTAGTGATTGCTCCACCTATAAATATCCATGTTTCCTTCCTATTGTATTATGACTAAGAGCGCACATGGGCTTGAAATGCGTCACTTACCTATGTTCCTGTGTTTTGTCTTGTCAGAATAAACAAGCGATTTTATACCCTATGAGTCGGATCCAATCTCCTTTCTTACCATTTGCCATGCTGGTGCTGTCCAGCACCTGGAACCGTGCTCCATCTGTCTTGGGCGGGGTGAGCTGGACTTACTTCTTTGGTTGTATATTTTCTAAAATAATTCAGATTATATTTTCGAACTCCTCCTAACACCCCTCCTGCTCTTAAAAAAAAAAAATTCCGAACTTTAAAAAGCTCTGTATCATACCTTTCCCCTTGCTCACAGTACATATCTGCACACAAGAATATGAGTACCTGTTATCACACTAAACTTTTAATATATTGTTCCTTATGTAATTATAAGACACTTTGCTATTTATTTGCATTTAAAATTCTCAACCTTTATATGTTTTTAATGTGATTGAAAAAACGGCCACTAGGTGGCTCTGTTCTGCTCCCTGCCACAAGTCAAACAGTTAGTTTGGTCTCCTCCTGGCAGGAGACGAAACACAGAAAGTATGTGCGGGGCATGGCGAGGCACAACTCTCACAGGCTGCAGTGACGTCCCACCTGCTGGAGAACGCCCACTTTCTCCTGCCGGGAGCTCACACAATGTGAGCAAGGGGAAAGGTATGGTACAGAGCTTTTTAAAGTTCGGAAACATTTTTTTTAAGAGCAGGAGGAGTTAGAAAATATAATCTGAATTTGTTTAGAAAATATACAAACAAAAGAAGTAAGTCCAGCTCACCCCGCCCAAGACAGATGGAGCACGGTTCCATGTGCTGGACGGCACCAGCATGGAAAATGGGAAGAAAGGAGATTGGATCCGGCTCGTAGGGTATAAAATCGCTTGTTTATTCTGACAAGACAAAACACAGGAACATAGGTAAGTGACGCATTTCAAGCGCAGGTGTGCTCTTAGTCATAATGCAATAGGAAGGATACATGGATATTTATTGGTGGAGCAATCACTACGGGTCACGAACCACGTGACGCGTGGATATTAACCCCTTCAATACTTCATGGTTATCCACCATGGAAGAAACACATGATAAAATAAAAATCACAATGTTTATTTTATCACAGTAAAAAAGAGAGTTCTTACATATAATATTAAAAAAATCACAATATTCATATAAAAATCTGGAAAAAATCACAGAAGGATAGACCTACGAAAAGAAAAAGAAAAAAGAAGAAAACAGAGAATAAAGCCTGAGTTGTGAGAATATGACAAATAGAGTATGTCTGAACATTGAGTGTTCAAGAAAAGAGTGCTGTATATGTAAAATTAGTAAATAATAAATAGTAATTATCGCAGTAGTCACTGTATTTGCACAGACACAAAACATTGGCAACACAAGTAACAATAGAGATGAACAGACGTAGGAATATCACATCATATCAACTCAGCATATTCATATTAATAATGTAAAATAACATCCTGACCTCATCCTGAACCTGATACCCAGTGGCGCCCATGGCGCCAATTTAAGGATCCAGAAGATCTCCCTATTCAAAAGCTTCTGCCTATGGTCAACTCCTCTTTTAAATTGATTCAGTTTTTCAATAGCTGTAAATAATAAAGAAGAAAAAATGTCCTGATGTTTCACGGCACAATGCTTGGACACTGCAGAGACATTTTTGGATGAAAAGTGGGGGATGTCTGATAAGTGTTTATGGAGTCTCACTTTTAAGGCATTGGTGGTACAGCCCACGTACTGCATGTGCATGATCCAAGATAAACTACAAAAGTGGTGTTACAGTTAATAGACTGTTTAATATAATATGTAGCATTAGTGGCACAAGACGTAAATGTTTTTGTAACATGCATAACTGTACAGCAAATGCAGAGATTGTGGCCAAATCTGTAAGATCCTGGCTATGAGAACCAGGTGGAAGAAGCAGGTCATGAGCTTTGAAAGAGATTGGGTGAAACGGTTTGGCCAATTGTGGGAGCCTCTTTTGCTACACATTTATACCCAGACTTTTTGGTGCATGAGAAGAGTAAATCAGATAAAATCATAGGCATGTAAGTGTGGATGATATTGCAAATTGTATGGAGTGGTAACCACAATGGGAGATGGACTAGGATTATCTTTCTTTTATACCCTATGAGCCGGATCCAATCTCCTTTCTTTCCAGTTTAGAAAAAATGGTTTGATGACAGGTACTCTTTAACACAATGATCATGGAAAGTAACTCAAGGGGAAAAAAGGAATAAAATCTTGGTCCATTTATACACAAGATCGTGGTTGGTTTTGGCTGTTTTGGCTGACCATTGTCTGAACATTACACATAAATGCAACTGGCCATGTAAGATTATTCTCACCTATGGTTGGCTGAAAAAAAAAAAAGTACATGGCATGAACGGCTGAATTTGGTAAACTCACTGTGATCTGTCAGTTTAGTCTGGCATGTTGTTGGTGGGATTGTTCATGGCAATGCTCCCACTGACAATTTATCAGCCACATTGTGGTCGACCAGTCTAATGTGTATGGACACAGGTAGATAAGGTTGTGATGGTATCAACCAGCATCAGAAGGGTGGCTATCATTCTGTGTTATGGGAACCAGGTACCTTAATGACAAGTATAAAACCTTGCTTACTTTTAAGGGCTAAAACATGATTTTTAAATATGATGTACTGTAGGTTAAAGAGCAATAAATGTATTTAGAAAATGTCTGTAATGTTGTCCAAGTTTGTAGGAATATTAAAAGAAGTTTTTGGTGTGTCATAGTTATGAAACGGTTTATAGCAGATGAATAAAAATGATATAATTGGCCACATTATAAAATCAGTTCTAGGGAAGCTTTGGTGAGGAGCCAATATAACCTATGCTTAATAGTGTCTCTGGCTTCCTAGAAGCTGTATATTTCTCCACATCAATGTTAGTGTACTAAACATATAGGAATTGTCTTGTTAAAAAGATATTGAGTACAGCATTGCTCTCCTACCAGTTCAGCAAAGTTTGGGGAGATGAAACATTAGACACCCTGGGCGTTACAGTTGGCTCAGTGAGTCCTGAGCGCGTCGGCATAACTGTAACTGTATCTCATAGGACTGCCTCCAAACCTCACTGCACACACAGGGCTGCGATGGAGAAGCTCTTTGTGTCTGCTCATAGCAAAATATGCTGTCTTTTTCCCATTGCCCAGCGGATTTCCTGCAGCATGAAATACACAGACTATATGCTACGTGGGACCCTACTCTTAAGGGTGTTTTTACAAGTACAGTACCCTGCGCATATTTGGTGCACAGGATTTCAAGCTGCAGAGTTGAAGCTGTGTTCAGTCACTTAGCTTACATTGAAATCTGCAGCATAAAATCCTACACATCAAATATGTGCATGATATTGTACATGTAAATAGCCCCTAAAAGAGAGAAAAAACACAACAAAGACATAACCCACTTTCCCTATCCTTGCCTTTTTTGTGCTCATTGGGTTCCTGCTGATCTCTACTTTTTGGCTCCCTTACTTATCCCCCCTCTCCACCCCCCCCCCCCCTAGTTTGAGATGGAATAGGCGAGTAATGCTTATTTTATTTTTTTCACCAAACTCCCCCTATATTAATACAATTATCTTGTCAGACAGCCCTTTTAATGTACAGTACCTATTTTTAAACATGTGTGCCTGTGTAGGCAAGGTTTCGGAGGGCTTTTCTGTTTTGGTCAAGCATGGTATTTCCCTTCTACAGTACATTCCTTGTTGAGAAATCTGTTGCAGTCTTCACTAGGGGTAGACACACATTAGAACACACCATTCTTATTGTCCTTAAGTATTAATAAATCCCCCTAGGGTGAAACCAGCAACACTTTATCCTCTTAGATGCCAGGATCAAGCTATGTATATGGATTCACGTAGTGAATCACCTTGGCATTTTGAGAATTCCAGAACAGCACAAACTTCATAGATTCAGTGCAAACCTCTTTTATCCTCTGTAACACTTTTATTTTGTTGTAATTTGCTGCAAAGCTTCAAAATTCTTTTAGAAGCCCCATAGCATCAGACGGCAGCTTGCAGCCGTTCATAAAGGTACATGCTAACAATGCTGCGGTCTGTTGCTAAGGAGCTTCAGATAGAATTTTATAACGTGGACAGTAGGATCAATTATTTAAGACAATTATTTACCTGGGATAGGTAGAAGGCTGTATGTGTCTTAAACATTGGAAGATGTTTCCCCAATAACCTAACTGATATTCTCACTCCAAAGAGGTATTCAAAAAAAAAATCTCTATATATGGTAACTTACTTTACTATAGCAAATATAGTTAGACATTTTTCTTAATCCAATAATACAAATAATTTATTTATATTGGCCCAACAAATTCCGCAGTACTTTGCAATTCTCGGGGTACAAATAAAGACAAATATAAGATTTTACAAAATTACACACTAAATATTTGAGCAAGAGAAGTAAAGGACCTGCTCGTGAGAGCTTACAGACTATGAGGAATGGGGTTGAAACAAAAGGTTGAAAGTGCTTTATTGATGGTCCAGCCATGTTTGTAATAGGGGTGCTTACATAAAGGAGGGTGAACCAGTGCCAAAGTCTTAAGTGCCTAGAGCACAGGAGGACACTGCTGAATGATAGTAGAGAGAGGAGGGACATATTGATAGTAGTAGAGACCACTTAGGTGATGTTATACATTGGCCTTAATAGACGTGTCTTTAGGGCACATTTAAAACTATGGATATTGGGTATAAGTCTGAGGGTTTGGGGGTATTGTATTCTACAGAAATTATGCAGCACAAGCAAAGTCTTGGAGATGGAAGTGAGAGGTTTACATTGTAGAACATGTTGGTGTGGTAGGTGGGTAGGTGTGGTAGGTGAGAGATGGTTAGTATGGATACTTGGCTGGTAGGTTGTCAGGTTCATGTCGCCAGAAGTACAGTGAGTTGTAATTGGAATTGGTTACTATAATGAGGGATGAAGGGTCCAGTGGCTGAGGTGTAACAACCCTGTTGTAAACTGACAATGTTCACTAACCACTATTTTAAATAAAGCAGCTACCAATATCAAAGCCCTAGGAAAAAATACCTCAAAAGCCAGGATTTATGGATAACAGCATGTTCTTTACTGATTTTTGCAGATCCAATATAACAGAAAACAGTGACGATGATACAGACCGGGAATTTCACACTTGCCAAACGTGTTAGTAGAAATAGCTGATAGTAGGTCACATTTAGTTTCAGACATAGGGAGGACATGAGGTCTGAGACAACAGGCAAATGGTCACAGGTATTTTGGGAGCAAAGTAGGACTGTGATGAAGAGCTGAGGTAAATCAATACATTCTGGAAATTGCAGACTTAGGAAACTGCACAACCAGAAAGTACAGGACTAGGAATCCCTGGGACAGTGTTGTGCCTTACACCCTCTAATGAATATTCATGGTATTTCTCTTCTGTGTGTAGCTGCTACTTCCTGAGATCCCACACAGCACAGTGATAGTTCAGGCTGATAAGTACTGAATGGAGATCTGAACATGCACGCATGGAATCTCAGCAAGCAGCGGCTATGTGTAGAAAAGGATAGCATGAACATTCATTAGGGGTCAGGAGGCACAACACTGGATGGTAAAAAAAACAAGGGCATCTCAGGGCTAGAGAACACCCTGAGTGCACCACGGCCTTCATTTACATCTTATGGTTTGTATGGATATCTCGAGAGTGGCTGCACCTAGGAGGATAAGGTAAAGACCATTTTAATCAGCGTCGCCTGGACTAAAAAGCAGTACCAGCAGGTTAGTGTGGGTGATGCTGCTGACGGATTCCCTTTAAAGCAAAGGTCCCTTTAAAGGGGTATTCCAAAGGGAATAAATGCAAGTCACTTAAGTCTTCAACTACTACTTAGCTTACTTTCTGCTGTATGCCCCAGAGGAAGTGATGTAATTTGTCCAGACTGAAAAGGTGCTTCTTGTTGCCCCTTCTGACCTGTGCAGAGCAGGAGAAAACCAACAGAAAAAAAAACCTCTCCTACTTTGTACAGTTCCTGACATGCACAGAGACAGCAGTAGAGAGCACCATGTTGGTTTGAAAAGAGTTACACAACTTCCTCCAGGACATGCTTATAAGTCCTGTAAGACTATTAAAGAGTACTAAACAGGATTGTTTTATTCCTGGGCTGCAAAAAGAAAGAAAAAACAACTTTAACAGACCTTCCTTATGACATTGCCATATCACCGGCTGAGGTGGGACATCGCTGCGACCAACGGTTAGCTCAGCACAGTCTGACGTGTTGGGCCACGGAATGCAGAAGAAGACCTGGACCCAGAAGACGGGAGTGCAATATCTACAGATCAAGGGAGGGGATAAGCTTTAGATTGCAGGGGGTCCGAGCGCTGCCCCCCCCCCCCCCCGCGATTTACTGTATGGAGCCCCGACAGGGCCGGTGCAAGGATTTCTGCCTACACAAGCGAAGCTCCATTTTGGTGCCCCCCCCCAAACCTGCAGTCCACCCTGCGCCCCACCTCCCTTGCATATATGTTTCTTTATATTATTTCCTATGTAACACCACAGATAACAGTGATAACTCTGAGTAGAGATAATGTAGTAGATGTGACCTGCAGTCTATATTTTTCTATTATTGTACGACTTGTACGGGAAAGGGATTTTTATCTTTATTGGGGAAGGGGCTTGTTCACATTTTTATACAATACACCCATGGCCTCCAAACTATGTACCTCCTGCTGTTGCAAAACTACAACTCCCAGCATACCTGGAGAGCCAAAGGCTTCCTGGGCATGCTGGGTGGTGTAGTCTGTAACAGCAGGAGGTACATAGTTTGGAGACCACTGTAATACACTTACCTCATGCAGCCTGTCTCCTTACATTTTATTCCATTCAGGGACGCTGTGAAGGGGGGTCTGCAGCCGGGAGGAGCTCAGCAGAGGTGATGAAGAGGAGGAGGGCATGGGACTGACTGCACAGGGGCCTCCGGGCTTGATAGCCTTTGACCTTTCAGGCCTCTGTGCTCCTTGCGCCCCTCCCCCTCCCCCCTGACCTGATACAGGAAGATGTCTGGAGGTGCAGCATAGAAGTAAGGCACCTCCAGTACTGTGCAACTGCCCCAGGCCGGACTGCAGCTGCACAGTGTGTGACAGGTATGGAATGGCCGCATCGGGGTCAGGGTTCCACCCCAGCAGAAGGTGCCCCCCCCCTTAGAAAGCTGCGCTTACCTCATCAAGGCAGCCTGCAGGAAACTTCAAATAATCTGTTGCTGCCGGTGCATGGGCTTCTAGAGAAGGCGGCTACTTCATTTAAGTGAGACATCTTCCTGCACGGCTCCCCAGCGCGGGAGGACGTACCTCGTCACTGCCGCAGGCCGCAGTTAGGTTAACAGTGAAAGCAGTGCCCAGGAATAAAGGCGGCCCGCAGCAATAAAAGCAGAGTGAGCGGACAGTGGAGCAAGCGGCGGCAGGGCGCATAGGTGGGGTCTTAGTAAAAAAAAAAAAAAAGTCTTGATTTTTTCCGCCCCCCACCGGCTGTGGAGTCCTTGCGCCCTCAAGCCCCGATCTTGCGGATAGGGGATTAGTTTTTTTGTATGACAAATCTCCTTTAAGGTCTTACCATTATGTCTACAGTGTTTATCTGCTTGGCTTCTTTGTATATTTCTATTAGGGCAATGGCATGACACAGTTAAGTTAATTTTTATCTAACCACATATTGCTATGCCTTACAATTGGAGATGAGCGAATTTCTGAAATATTTGATTCGGGCAATTTGCCAAATTTTTCACAAAAAATTTGGTTCGGTCCGAATCGCTGTTAAAAATGTCTATTTCTGGCCTACAGAAAGGCTCAAAGGGGTAGTCCAGTGGTTAAAAACGTATCCCCTATCCTAAGGATAAGGGATAAGTTTCAGATCGTGGGGGGTCCAACCGCTTGGCCCCCCCGCGATCTCCTGTACGGGGCCCTGGCTCGCTAGCCAGATAGCGCATGTTGACCACCGCACGAAGCAGCGGCCGACACACCCCCTCAATACAACTCTATGGTAGAGGCGGAGATTGCTGAAGGCAGTGCTCCAGCTCTGCCATAGAGTGGTATTGAGGGGGCGTGTCAGCCGCCGCTTCGTGCAGTGGTCAACACGACCCCTTTCCACAGGCTGTCAGGGCCCCATACAGGAGAACACGGGTGCCACAGCAGTCGGAACCTCCTGCAATCCTTAGGATAGGGGATACGTTTTTCACCACTGGATATCTCCTTCAATAGGGGTGTAGAACACTTTGCCTTGTCCTAACAAGCATAGGGAGTGTGCTGTTAGTGAAATAATACTGTTATTCAGATTACAGGCATCGCTATTAGAATCACCGCAAAGTGTCTGGATGTGGCAGATTTTTTATGTAATATTTATTTTATTAAATTTGAATTTATTTACATTTTTTGATTACCCATTCTGGTGAGCATCGAGCTGGCGGTCCTCCACCAGGTGAGAAACTACCTGTTGCAGCCCCTGCCTCTCAGTGCCCCCCTGACTGTGATGATTCATTGTTATCGCTCCAAGCTGTTTCATTGGATTCTTGTGATAATTCCACAGGTAATATGACATCAACAACCATAGGGCCTCAGTCTTGAAAAGATTACATCGATTTTTTTTATATTTAAATTTAAGATTTATTTTATATTCCCAAGTTTAATGTCCTGGCGTTTACTTTGAACTAATACTGTATGACCACAAAACTCACTCTAACAAGGAGTCACATGGTGGCACAATGACAGAGCCTAGGAGGTGGCAGCACCATGAGGAGACCATGATCTGGCAGAATAACACAGCATGGAATTGGCGGCCGCATGTGGAGACCATAGGGCCTCACAATCCCTCAGCTTAAAAGATGAATTTTCTAATTTAAATGAAATATGTATGGCAGCTAGTGCTACCATAAAAATGTTTAGGTAATGTCCCAGCAGCATGAGTAGACCATATAGTGGCTGAATGACACAGCCTGCAGCTGGCGGCAGCATGAGGAGACAATAGGGCTTCACAATCCCTAAGATTAAAAGATACATTTTCTAATTTAAATTGAAGATTTGTGATAGCTAGTGCTATCATAAAAATTTTTGGTAATGTCCCAGCAGCATGAGGATACCATAGAGTGGCTGAATGGCGCAGCCTGGAGTTGCTGGAAGTAGGAGGAGAACATATAGTGGCTGAATGACACAGTGTGGAGGTGGCGGCAGCATGAGGAGACCATATAGTGGCTGAATGGCACAGCCTGGAGTTGGCAGCAGCATGAGGAGATCATATAGTGGCTGAATGACACAGCATGGAGGTGGCGGCAGCATGAGGAGACCATATAGTGGCTGAATGGCACAGCCTGGAATTGGCAGCTGTATGAGGAGAACATATAGTGGCTGAATGACACAGCGTGGTGGTGTCAGCAGTATAGTATGAGGAGACCATATAGTGGCTGTATAGCACAGCCTGGAGTTGGCGGCAGTATGAGGAGAACATATAGTGGCTGAATGGCACAGCCTGGAGTTGGCGGTAGTATGAGAACAACATATAGTGGCTGAATGACACAGCCTGGAGTTTGCAGCAGCAAGAAGAGACCATATAGTGGCTGAATGACACAGCCTGGAGGTGGCGGAAGCATGAGGAGACCATATAGTGGATGTAGGGCACAGCCTGGAGTTGGCGGCAATATGAGGAGAACATATAGTGGCTGAATGGCACAGCCTGGAGTTGGCGGCAGCATGAGGAAAACATATAGTGGCTGAATGACACAGCCTAGAGTTTGCGGCAGCAAGAGGGGACCATATAGTGGCTGAATGACACAGCCTGGAGGTGGTGGAGGCATGAGGAGACCATATAGTGGCTGAATGGCACAGCCTGGAGGTGATGGCAGCATGAAGAGAACATATAGTGGCTGAATGGCACAGCCTGGAGGTGACAGCAGCATGAAGAGAACATATAGTGGCTGAATGACACAGCCTGGAAGTGGCAGAAACAAGAGGAGACCATATAGTGGCTTGAATGGCACAGCCTGGAGTTGGCGGCAGCATGGGGAGAACATATAATAGCTGAATGACACAGTGTGGAGGTGGTGGCAGCATGAGGAGACCATATAGTGGCTGAATGGCACAGCCTGGAGTTAGCGGCAGCATGAGGAGAACATATGGTGGCTGAATGGCACAGCCTGTAAGTGACGAAAGCATGAGGAGACCATATAGTGACTTGAATGGCACAGCCTGGAGTTGGCGGCAGCATGGGGAGAACATATAATAGCTGAATGACAAAGCCTGGAGGTGGCGACAGCATGAGGAGAACATATGGTGGCAGAATGACACAGCCTGGAGGTGGCAGCAGCAGCACCAGGAGTCCTGAAAGTGACCCAGTGACAGAGTGGTGCGGTGGGTGGCAATACCAGTACCCAGTGACGAAGGTGGGTGAAAAAAGGTCTGATGCGGAGGAATGTTTGTAACTGTGGAGCAGCGCATGGGTATGGGTAAGCCCGTGAGAATTCTGGTCCCCGCCGCTAGCCGGTTGGGGACCGGACTGGGCTGCCTGCTAAAATCATTCAGCAGGCATCCTGTGCAAACCCCTGAGGGGGTCCTGACCCCCCCCCCCCCCCCATGTCGATGATCGCCGCAAATCGCCAATCAATTCAGACCGGCGATCTGCGGCAATTCCGGGTCATACGGGTCTCCGGTGACCCAGTGACCCAGAAAATAATCGGGGCTGTCCAAGACACCCATGATCCCCCTGAAAGGATAGGAGTGGGGTGGCAGGGGTGCCACCCCTCCTATTAATCGGTCAGAAGCAACCAACCAATAGCAGATCGGGGGCTGGGGTGTTAAAGTTCGGTTCTCTGTTCTGCCCACCCACAGTTTGGGCTGGGAAGTGGCAGATGAGGTTCAACACTGATAAATGTAAGGTAATGCACATGGGGAGGAAAAATCCGGGCTGGGATTATGTATTAAATGGGAGCACACTTGGGACTACAGACATGGAAAAGGACTTAGGAGTCTTAGTTAACAGTAAATATAGCTGTAGTAATGAGTGCCAGGCAGCTGCTGCCAAGGCAAATAAAATCATAGGGTGCATTAAAAGGTGCATAGATGCTCATGACAAGGAAATAATTCTACCACTGTAAAAATCACTAGTCAGACCACACATGGAATACTGTGTACAGTACAGGGTTCCAGTGTACAAGAAACATATAGTGGAGCTGGAAAGGGTTCAAAGACGGGCAACCAGGGTAATACGGGGAATGGGAGGACTACAGTACCCAGAAAGATTATCAGAATTAGGGTTATTTAGTTTAGAAAAAAGAAGGCTTAGGGGAGACCTAGTAACGATGTATAAATATATCAGGGGACCGTACAGAGATCTCTCCCATGATCTACAGTGTGGATCAAAAGTTTGGGCACCCCAGGTAAAAATATGTATTAATGTGCATAAAGAAACCAAGGAAAGATGGAAAAATCTCCAAAAGGCATCAAATTACAGATTAGACATTCATATAATATGTCAACAAAAGTTAGATTTTTTTTTCATCATTTACACTTTCAAAATAACAGAAAACAAAAAAATGGCGTCTGCAAAAGTTTGGGCATCCTGCAGAGTTTATAGCATGCACTGCCCCCTTTGCAAAGCTCAGACTTGCCAGTGTCATGGATTGTTCTCAATCATCATCTGGAAAGACCAGGTGATATCAATCTGAAAGGTTTTAAATTCCCAGACTCATCTGACCTTGCCCCAATAATCAGCACCATGGGTTCTTCTAAGTAGTTGTCTAGAAATCTGAAACTGAAAATAGTTGACGCTCATGAAGCTGGAGAAGGCTATAAGAAGATAGAAAACATTTTCAGATGTCAATATCCTCTGTTCGGAATGTAATTAAGAAATGGCAGTCATCAGGAACAGTGGAAGTTAAAGCAAGATCTGAAAGACCAAGAAAAATATCAGACAGAACAGCTCGCAGGATTGTGAGAAAAACAATTCAAAACCCACGTTTGACTGCACAATCCCTCCAGAAAGATCTGGCAGACACTGGAGTTGTGGTACACTATTCCACTATAAAGAGATACTTGTACAGATATGGTCTTCATGGAAGAGTCATCAGAAGGAAACCTCTTCTACATCCTCACCACAAAAATCAGCATTTGAACTTTGCAAATGAACATATAGACAAGCCTGATGCATTTTGAAAACAAGTTCTGTGGACCGATGAGGTTAAAATGTAACTTTTTGGCCGTAATGAGCAAAAGGTACGTTTGGAGAAGGGGAACAGAATTTAATGAAAAGAACCTCTGTACAACTGTTAAGCATGGGGGTGGATCAATTATGTTTTGGGGTTGTATTGCAGCCAGAGGCACAGGAAACATCTCACGAGTAGAAGGAAAAATGGATTCAATAAAATTTCAGCAAATTTGGGATGCTAACTTGATGCCATCTGTGAAAAAGCTGAAGTTCAAGAGGGGAATTATAACAAGAGGCGTAAACTGAAGGTTTTGCCATGGCCTTCACAATCTCCTGACCTCAACATAATTTAAAATCTATGGATAGACCTTAAAAGAGCAGTGCGTGACAGACAGCCCAGAAATCTCAAAGAACTAGAAGACTTTTGAAAGGAAGAATGGGCAAAGATACCTCAAACAAGAATTGAATGACTCTTGGCTGGCTACAAAAAGCGTTTACAAGCTGTGATACTTGCCAAAGGGGGCAGTACAAGATATTAACTCTGCAGGGTGCCCAAACTTTTGCAGACGCCATTTTCTTGTTTTCTGTTATTTTGAAAGTGTAAATGATGGAAATAGAATCCAACTTTTGTTGACATATTATAAGAATGTCTAATCTGTAATTTGATACCTTTTGGAGATTTTTCCCTCTTTCCTTGGCTTCTTTATGCACATTAATACAAATTTTTACCTGGGGTGCCCAAACTTTTGATCCCCACTGTATTTATACCCAGGACTGTATCTATAACAAGGGGGCATCCTCTAAGTTTAGAGGAAAGAAGGTTTCTACACCAGCACAGACGGGGTTCTTTATTGAAAGAGCAGTGAGACTGTGGAATTCTCTCCTGAAGGAGGTGGTCATGGTAAACTCTGTAAAAGAATTTAAAAGGGGTCTGGATGCATTTTTGGAGAATAATAACATTACATTGGATAGGGGATAAGATGTCAGATCACGGGGGTCCCGGCGCTGGGGACCCCCGGGATCTCAGCTGCAGCACCCCGCAATCATTACTGCACAGAGCAAACTCACTCTGTGCATAATGACGGGCAATACAGGCGCCGGAGAATCGTGACATCATGGCTCTGCCCCTTGTGACATCACGGCCCGCCTCCTCAATACAAGTCTATGGGAGGGGGTGTGGCGGCCATCACGCCCCCTCCCATAGACTTGCATTAAGGGGACGGGCCGTGACATCACGAGGTGGCAGAGCCATGATGTCACGATGCTCAGGCCCCTGTATTGCCCGTCAAGAGCGAGTTTGCTCTGTGCAGTAATGATAGAGGGGTCCTGCAGCGGAGATCCCGAGGGTCCCCAGTGGTGGGACCCCCGCGATCAGACATCTTATCCCCTATCCTTTGTATAGGGGATAAGATGCTAGGGGCGGAGTACCCCTTCAAGAATGCTTTTATGTGAAAAACAAACTGCTCTATATCCAACAGAATGCTGACTTGAATAGGAGGTGAATCGCTGCTGGAAAAAGCTTTTCTGTGTAACACACAGCACTGTCTGTCCCTATCTATCTCTCTGCAATGAAAGGATGAAGTGACTGGACACAATATGGCTGCCGATTATATAGGGCTGTGACATCACAGGGGTGACTGGCTACTGATACTGCATGTGATTCAAGGTCATCCCGCCTACCCTTGATCCCACCTTCCCAGGATTCCTTGCCTCATGTCCTCACATGTGGACCCGCCATTTCAGATGCCTTGGAGCCTGGACCGCACTAAATGGAGTTTAATGAAGTGATTTGTGTGATAAAATCGCGGCGATATTCGTATTCGTTGGGGATCGAATTTTTACTGAAATTCATAATGAATTCGGATTCGCCAGATTCGATTCGCTCATCCCTACTTACAATGTTACAGTACCCTGTGAGCTGTTGTGATGTATTCGGTAATTTTCCAGTCCGGTGCCACGGTGCCATATTCTTTCTCTGTCACGATGAAGCTCCCAATGGACAGGTGCCAACCTCTGTAAGCCCTCCTGTCACTGGCACTAATTAGGCTGCTCGTTAGCTGGAGACAATCAGCGACAATCTGACAAAGTCAGCGCATTTAACAATTACATTCTATAGAAATGAAAGGTGTCCTGCACAACAATACCTAAACGCTAACAGCGACTGGCTCCCTGCTTTGTACGGAGCAGAGGACAAGCTGACGAAGAAAAGCTGAAATATTTATTAGTCAGAAGCTGCCAGGTTGTTAATAAAAACAGAGCGTATTTGCATATTTATTAATTCCGAGAGAAGAGGTATTTATTTGGAGGAAGGGTTGTTTGTTTTCTGTGATTAAAACTGCACGCAAGATTTTTTTTCCCTTTGTCTGGACGGATAACCCCTTTCCTGCCAGAGGACTACATCAATAAAAATTACATTCATAGAATTGCAGAAAAGTAAAGAAAAGACAGCTTACATTTTGTTACAATATATTAAAACAGGTTACTGATCTCATTTCTATTGTAACTAATCTTACAGTCTACATAAATTTTGAAATAAATTAGCTAATATAAAAAGTCAGATGTAGCAGAGCCAAATAATGCATCATTTACCTGTTTTCATCACTTTGTATGCTTTTTCAGTACAGATTATGTGATAGGATTACCTGCAGTCCACAGTCAATAATATTACAGCATGTTGTACCAAATGTCATACTAAGCTTTGCCAGATTTTACATCTTTTGCATAATCTTTAAAGGGGTACTCCCACCCTAGACATCTTATCCCCTATCCAAAGGATAGGGGATAAGATGTCTGATCGCTGGGGACCCCCGCATTATTGCATGCGGCACCCACCTGTGTTCTCACCGGAACCGCTAGAGGGTCTGAGTCGCGACGCCAGGAACGGAAGTCCGTGACATCAGGACTCCGCCCCCGTGTGACGTCACACCGTCCCCTCAATGCAAGTCTATGGGAGGGGGCGTGACGACCCTCCCATAGACTGGCATTGAGGGGACGGGCGTGACGTCACAAGGGTGCGGAGTCCTGACGTCACGGACTTCCGTTCCCGGCGTCGCGACTCAGACCCTCTAGGGGATAAGATGTCTAGTGTGGGAGTACCCCTTTAAGGACCTTTTATATGGAACAACTATTAGCCTCATGTAAATGGTCCGGTCATCAGCCAAAGAACAAGCCAACACTTTTTTATTGGCAGAACAAAATGTGTAAACAGGGGATGTGCTGCTGATGGTGTAAGCCAAGTTATTGCTAACCATGATTTTCAGGACACACGGTGCATTTTTAGACTAGGTTCACACTACAGATTTTTTTACAAAATCCGTCCAGAGATTAAAAGTGTGATTAGTGCTGACTGAATCAAGTCAGTGCTAGGACCGTGTGGACATAGCCATTCCCATAGCCTGCAATGTCTTTGGTGCGGATTCCACCTAAAAACACATTCCAAAGTGTGCACTGTGCAGTGGAACCACATTGCCAGCAATGGGATTCTGCTGCATTGTAATTTCCAAATGGTATTCCGCTTTGAAATTCTACTTGAAAATTCTGTAGTGGGAACAAAGCCTTAGAATGCTGACCCCTCCCCACCACTAAAAGCACTGACACATGGTGCTATGTGCACCCTTTATGGCAATGGTTTTCCCTAATAGCAGTGGCCTCTTTCATAAATAATGCACCAAAACATTGTTCAAGATTAGTTTAAGGAACATGACAAACAGTCCACAACTATCTATCTATACATTTTTCAGCAATTTCTGCTACAGTAGCTCTTTTTATGTAATGAGACCAAACAGAACAGCCTTCGCTCCCCATCAATGGTCTTGAGCACTCATGAACATTAAAGGGGTACTTTGCCTCTAGACATCTTTTCCTCTATCCAAAGAATAGGGGATCAGATGTCTGGTGGTGGGGGGTCCAACCACAGGGACCCCCTATGATCTGAACATTTATGTCCAGAACGCCAGCTTTGGGCTTCCATGTTTGTGACATCATGTTTTGCTCATCCATTTATGTCTTTGGGAGGGGGCGTGACAGCTTCTCCCTGTGGATGGACCTCCACCGATTACACAACTTATGCCCTGTCCTTTGTATAGGGAATAAGATGTCTAGGGACGGAGTACTCCTTTAAATTATCGTCCATACTGTCGGCAGTAAAAAAAATAAACAGGTACATACCTTCCTTCGCTCCCCCGGTGCCTCCGGTAACTGGCTCTGGCCTCCGCCGCGATCCTCTTTCTGGTTGCCGGTGGTATGGGAGTCATACCGCAGCAAAGTCCTGACTCGGCCAGCGATAGGCTGAGCGGTAGGGTGACGTTTTCGGCCCCGGCATCTGAAGAGGATCGCGGCGGAGGCCAGAGCCGGTTACTTGAGGCACTGGGGGAGCAAAGGAAGGTATGTACCTGTTAATTTTTTACTGCCGGCAGTATGGACGATAATTTTCCTATTCCGGAGTTCTCCTTTAATGGTGTGCTGGTTGTTCTTTCTTGGACCACTTTTGATAGGTATAGAATTCTTCCTCCATTGTAATGTGATTCATAATGTTATTCACTTCTCTTTTGTTCTTACCTTATTTTTCTACTAGATCCAAGAGACACTTTTAAAGATAAATTAGGGTAATTTTTTATAAATATTTGACATAGACTACAACTTATGATGGGGCCTGGACATTTCCATGTTCTGGCAGTGATGTAAAGGTATGGTTCATCATCACAGAGACTGGCATGGGACCTTGGAACCATTAGTACTGGAGGAGCTGAGTTTTTTTTTAGTCTGGACAATCTATTTAACCAGCAGACGACAGCAGATAACATAATAAGGACATTTCTATGATTTATTTACAGACATCTACTACCAAGTCCATTTATATGCAGCTTTATATGTTTGCAGCAATGGATGTTTATTGTAATAGGAAGGCATGTAAGTATAGACAAGAAATATACAAGGAACAAGCAGTAATATTTCTGGTGGCGGCGGGAGGTAATTCATTATGTGCATTGCGGAGTTTGATGGATGAAAGAGCATCAGGTGGCGGCACAAGGTGGCGTCACATCCTCTCTGTCCACATGTAACAATGCAATTATCTCTTACAATTCTTTGTCAGAAAATTGGTTAGGTTTTTAACAAGGATAATGAAGGCAGAAAATGGAGGTGGCTGGCATTTTGGATGTAATTATTTTTTGGCATCCAGTCATACCCACCACAGATAGACGATAAACTGATATTGATGAGTAATTCACATTTTTAGCGGAAGGGCACGGCACTTTTCTCAACTCCGTAATGAAAGCATATCTTTGCATAGTGTATGTGTAGCTGGAAGTAAGAGTTTTCTACAAGCTGTCTTCTGCAATGTCTCCTTTCATGTTTGCATATAAGATGGCTTTTGCTGTCTCTCCGCGCTGTATTGTGCTGCATGGCAGAATGTGCCTGTTGTCATTAGAAAAATGAAAATATGCATGATTTTCTGTGTTTTTCTCGACCTCCTCAGCAATGGTTTATCGGATTAAGATTAGTCATGACATTATGACCTCTACTGTAAATGAAGGGCAAACAACAGCAGAGGTAATGGTGCACAGAAATATACTGTATATGATCTACTATCAATAGCTCAGACCAACATCAGACAGTCACAAGAATAGACACAGCTCTCGGTTTCTAACATTTACTGTAATGACATCCTCCCAGCATGGGTATGAACATGGGTCTGGTGCAGTGTTACAAACACGTCCAAATAAATAAACCCATCTATATCTATCTATCTATTCTAGGGCTCAACAGTTTGCATACCCATGGAGACTTGGTAAAAAAAAAAAAAAAATATATATATATATATATATATATATATATATATATATATATATATATATATATGAACAATTTTTAACCCCTTAAGGACAATTTTATTTTTACGTTTTCGTTTTTTCCTCCTCGCCTTCAAAAAATCATAACTCTTTTATATTTTCATCCACAGACTAGTATGAAGGCTTATTTTTTGCACGACCAGTTGTCCGTTGTAATGCTATCACTCACTTAACCATAAAATGTATGGCGCAACCCAAAAAAATACTATTTGGGTGGGGAAATTAAAAAGAAAACGGCAATTTTGCTAATTTTGGAAGGTTTCGCTTTCACGCTGTACAATTTACGGTAAAAATCACATGTGTTCTTTATTCTTTGGGTCAATACCATTAAAATGATACCCATAATAATATACTTTTCTATTACTGTTGCGCTTAAAAAAAATCGCAAACTGTTTACCAAATTAGTACATTTAAAATCCCCTATAAAAGACCTATAACTTTTTCATTTTTCCATATAAGCGGCGGTATGAGGGCTAATTTTTTGCACCGTGATCTGTACTTTTTATTGATATTATATATGCTTATATAAAACTTTTAATACTTTTTTTTATAATTTTTTTGAATAAAATATTATAAAAAAGCAGATATTTTGGACTTTTTTTTTAACGTTCACGCTGTTCACCGTACAATATCATTAACATTTTATTTTAATAGTTGCGATATTTACGCAAGCGGCGATACCAAATATGTGTATAAAATATTTTTTTTTCACTTTTTGAGGGTAAAATAGGGAAAATGGGACAATTCACGTTTTTATTGGGGGAGGTTTTTTTTTTAACTTTTTTAAATTTTTTAAAAAACTTTTTTAAACTTTTATTTTTACACTTTAATAGTCCCCATAGGGAACTATTTATAGCAATCATTCAATTGTTAATACTGTTCAGTGCTATACATAGGACATAGCACTGATCAGTATTATCGGTCATCTTCTGCTCTGGTCTGCTCGATCTCAGACCAGAGCAGAAGACCTGTGGAAGGCAGCAGAGGCAGGTGAGGGGACCTCCGGCTGCCATGCTGGATGATCGGATCGCCGCAGCAGCGCTGCGGACGATCCGATCATCCATTCAAAGTACCGCAATGCTGCAGATGCCGTGATCTGTATTGATCCCGGCATCTGAGAGGTTAATGACGGACATCCACGCGATCACACAGCGTTCAGAGTAATAAAATTCCAGGACGCTGCGAGTGGAGCTCCGGAAGGCAAGGCAGTGGGGAACCCCTTTAAAACTGGGTAAGGAACAGACAAACTCTGCTACAAAGGGGAGGTTGTGGAAGACAGTGTCATGTCACAGATCATACACCATGGCAAGACTGAGCACAGCAACAAGACACAAGGTAGTTAAACGGCATCAGCAAGGTCTCTCCTAGACAACGTTTTCTAAACAGATTGAGGTTTGAAGATGTGCTGCTCAAACTCTTTTAAAGAAGCTGTAGATGCAGTAGTTGTCCACGGGACCTTAGTGTTCCAGATGAAAGTCACATATATGTTTACTTCCCTTACAAATCAGAAGAGTATAGGCAGCACCATCACCTCCACAAATCAGCAGTGCCATCAGCTCAGACCTGGCAGCAATGAGGCACACAGGTGACAGGTCTATTGTCTGGACGTAATTGCAGCCAAAAGCCATACCTTGGACATGGAAACAAGGAGCCAACACAGAGTTAAAATTCTAAATATTTGGCAGCAAGCAAATACAGATACAGTGAGTGTACAGTGATCCCTCAACTTACAATGGCCTCACAATAGTTTCAACATATAATGGTCTTTTCTGGACCATTGTAAGTTGAAACCAGACTCAATATACAATGTACAGACAGTCCAGATCTGTGAAACAAGTCAATGTCTGGAAGAACTGACCAATCAGAATGGGCATTCACTGGTAAAACACCTGTATTACTGAAGTGCATGCACTGACTGGTGTCTGGTAGCGCCCCCTACAGTACAGAGAGGTATTACATGTTCTGTACTACTCTTTACCTGTACCAGGGTTACCTGCTCCTTTGGACACCAGGATAGGGCGACTCCATGTTACTTTTTTAGGACATTGCATGTACTGTACAGGACCCTGAAGAAGCTCCTGTCCTCTACATAGACCAGTGTTTCCCAAGCAGGGTGCCCCCAGCTGTTGCAAAACTTCAACTCCCAGCATGCCCGGACAGCCTTTGGCTGTCCGGGCATGCTGGGAGTTGTAGTTTTGCAACAGCTGGAGGCTCCCTGCTTGGTAAACACTGACATAGACAGTAGGGATGTAAGAAAAAATCGATTCTCGCGATAATCGCGATTTTTCATTTGCCGATACAGAATCGATTCAAAATATTTTTGAATCGATTCTTTTAGGGATGTGGAATTTTTAATAAAACGCACTTTTCTTACCTGCCAACGAGCCCGCGGAGCTCCGGTACAGGTGTTGGGTCCCCGGGCTGTATTCTTCTTACTTCCTGTTAGTCCGGCACGTCACATGGAGCTTCAGCCTATCACCAGCCGCAGCGATGTCCCGCCTCCGCTGGTGATAGGCTGAAGCTCCATGTGACGTGGGACTAACAGGAAGTAAGAAGAATACAGCCCGGGGACCGAACACCTGTACCGGAGCTCCGCGGGCTCGTTGGCAGGTAAGAGAAAGTGCGTTTTATTTTATTTTGCAGCCCGGACGGGATAACATGAGAAAAGTGAGCACCGGAGTACTAGATCGCCGCTGTCAAAGCTGACAGCGGCGTCTATTGGGATCTATGAGTGCTCCCAGGTGGGCGATATATCGCGATGTATCGTCACCTAGACGGTATCGCGATATATCGCGATATATCGAATCGCCACACTGGTATCGCGATTCGAATCGAATCGCCAAATTCTTGGCGATTCACACCCCTAATAGACAGTGATTTACAGCTCCCAGCAGATCTTTCTTACTTTTATATGTAAGGAATTGCTTCATCTATATTAGTTATCTACTTATTTTTCTTTAATTCTAACTTTTTCCTATTTTTGGATGACATTTTGGTGCCTTTAGAACCAATTACCAGGTTTCCATAGAGTTCTGGTCTCAACATACAATGGTTTCAACATACAATGGTCGTCCCAGAACCAATTAATATTGTAACTTGAGGGACTACTGTATAGATACAAACATCTTAATATGTACATTCCCCATGTTCATTCTAAAACTAATTGAGTTAAAGGGCACTTTCAATCACTTGGGGACCACCATGGGTATATTACTAGACACTGAAATACATACTGACGTCCCCCTCTATTCATTTGTAAATGGATTCTCTAAACATAAGGTAACAAAAAGGTTTCTGATCTTAATGCGCTATAATAGGGCTTATGGAAAAGATCTAAAAGCAAACTCTTTGAAGAACATCAGGTGAGTATTTACATGGCAGTCAATAAATACAATGATATACTAGGAAATTCTTATCATTAACAGCTTTGATATTACCCTGCTGGGATGTAGAAAGTTGTATCCCCTTCCCACAAATAGTCATATCATTTTGCAATGTTCTTACCACAATAGGACATAATGGTCTGTCTAGTCGATGTATCATGAAGTCCTAAAACTGTGTTCACAAATTGTTTTACATGGTTTTTGCTGTGATTTTTCCAAGATTGAGGCAAAAAACATGACATGATTATGCAAAAATGCAATAAAAATGCTTTGTTTTTACCGCAATATGCATAACATCTGTAAAATAGTGCAATAAAACACATAAATATCGCAACTAGTGAACAAAAACTGAACTAAAGTAATCATATGTAAAAGTCAAATGAATAAAACTTTAATAAAATGTTATAAAATGTTAAAAATCTCCCCCCAAAAATATAGTTTTTTTTATATAGTATAAAAATACTATGGTGACAAAGCATAGATTTAAAGGGGTTATCCAGGAAAAAACTTTTTTTTATATATATATATATATATCAACTGGCTCCAGAAAGTTAAACAGATTTGTAAATTACTTCTATTAAAAAATCTTAATCCTTTCAGTACTTATGAGCTTCTGAAGTTAAGGTTGCTCTTTTCTGTCTAAGTTCTCTCTGATGACACGTGTCTCGGGAACCGCCCAGTTTAGAAGAGGTTTGCTATGGGGATTTGCTTCTAAACTGGGCGGTTCCAGAGACAGGTGTCATCAGAGATTACTTAGACAGAAAAGAACAACCTTAACTTCAGAAGCTCATAAGTACTGAAAGGATTAAGATTTTTTAATAGAAGTAATTTACAAATCTGTTTAACTTTCTGGAGCCAGTTGATATATAAAATTAAGTTTTTTACCTGGAATACCCCTTCAACAAGGCATAGCACATTTATCTCCTGATCAAACAAACAAAAATGATAATAATCATTTTTAAAAAAGGAATCAAAGTTAATAAAGTTGTGTTTACATAGCAAAGTAAAACATTCAAACATTTTTTTTTCCAAATAACAAGATCTAATACAGAAGAAATACTGAAAGAGTAAATAACTTTGGTATCACCATAATTGCACCAACCCTCAGAATAAAGTTAACATGTTATTTATACTGCACAGTCCACTGTCTTTTGTACAAAGTGAAAGACAATGGCAAAATTGCTATTTTTTCCCATTCTTTACCTAAAAATGAATTAAAGTCAGTCAATTAATTATAAATAGCAACCAATCACAGCTCAGCTTTCATATCTTAACGAGCTCTTGTAAAGTGAAAGTTGAGTTGTGATTGGCTATTATGGGAAAAAACAGACAATTAGAGTTTCAGGCAGAGATGAGCGAACTTACAGTAAATTCGATTCATCATGAACTTCTCCGCTCAGCAGTAGATGCCTTTTCCTGCATAAATTAGTTCAGCCTTCAGGTGCTCCGGTGGGCTGGAAAAGGTGGATACATTCCTAGGAAAGAGTCTCCTAGGACTGTATCCACCTTTCCCAGCCCACCGGAGCACCAGAAAGCTGAACTAATTTATGCAGGAAAAGTCATCCACTGCCGAGCGGAGAAGTTCGTGACGAATCGAATTTACTGTAAGTTCGCTCATCTCTAGTTTCAGGCTGATTGATAAATCTGGGCCAATATCTTATACAGTACTTTTAGGCTTCCATTCAGTGCCCTCATCTTAAAATGTTACTGTTAGGATCTCAGTGCTGAGATCCTCACCGATCTGTAGATATAGCCGGGAGAGGTGCACAGCTGTGCGATTCACATCCCGCCTTCCCGTCTATAGAGCCCATCTCTTACAATGAGGTATTGAAGTGCACAGATCAGGGGGGATTTCAGCACTGAGACCCCATTGACCGATCAAAACTTTTGTGTGACATGACAAGTTTTTTTTACTGAAAGGGAAACTGTCAAGCTAAAGATGCACATACATTTCCCATAGATTTACATGAGACTTTAACTCCTTAAAGGGGTACTCCGGTGGAAAACTTTTTTTTTTTTTTTTTTTTTTTTTAAATCAACTGGTGCCAGAAAGTTAAACAGATTTGTAAATTACTTCTATTAAAAAAATCTTAATCCTTTCAGTACTCATAAGCTGCTGAATACTACAGAGGAAATTATTTTCTTTTTGGAACACAGTGCTCTCTGCTGAATCACGAGCACAGTGCTCTCTGCTGACATCTCTGTCCATTTTAGGGACTGACCAGAGCAGCATATGTTGTCTAGGGGGATTTTCTCCTACTCTGGACAGTTCTTAAAATGGACAGAGATGTCAGCAGAGAGCTCTGTGTTCCAAAAAGAAAATAATTTCTTCTGTAGTATTCAGCAGTACTGGAAAAATTACGATTTTTTAATAGAAGTCATTTACAAATCTGTTTAACTTTCTGGCACCAGTTGAATTAAAAAAAAAAAAAAGTTTTCCACCGGAGTACCCCTTTAACCCCTTAAGGACGCAGGGCGTATCCATATACCCCTGTTTCTGACTCCTTAAGGACTCAGGGCGTATGGGTACGTCCTGCAATCTTCAGGCCCCTGCTGCTCGTCGGGCAGGGACCGGGAAGGGATGCCTGCTGATATCGTTCAGCAGGCATCCCGGCATATCGCGGCGATTCCGGGTCAATCGGGTCTCTGGTGACCCAGTGACCTGGCAAAAAAGGGTGAATGGGGCTGTCCGAGATTGCCCCATTCACCCTTACCCAGCAGGAGTGAGGTGACACGGGTGCCACCTCACGATCACGTGATTGATCGGTTGGAATGACTGACCATTCACGGCCCTGCTGGGCGGTGATCGGGACGGCGATCATGGCTGCGATCGGGGCCAGCGGGCGTCTCTTACCTTGCCCTGGTCCGGTGGGGATCCCCTCAGATGGCGGCGACAGGATCAACAGGTTTTGTGACCGCAGCAGCAGCGGCGATCCCAGCGGCAGGATATAGCAGGAGGTAAGGCCTGTTCACCTCCTGCTGTTGCTTAGCAACAACTCTCAGCATGCAAAGCCCAAGGGCATGATGGGAGTTGTAGTTTTGCAACAGCTGGAGTTCCAACTACAACTCCCAGCATGCCCTTTGGTAGTCTGTGCATGCTGGGGGTTGTAGTTATGCAACAGCTGGAGGCACATTTTTTTCTACGAAAAAGTGTGCATCCAGCTGTTGCATAACTACAACTCCCAACATGCACAGACTACCAAAGGGCATGCGGGAAGTTTTAGCAGTGCGCCTCCAGCTGTGACAAAACTACAACTCTCAGCATGCCCTTCGGCTGTCAATGGAAGCTGATTGTTGCAGTTTTGAAACAGCTGGAGACACATTGGTTGCGAAACAGAGTTTGTTACCTAACTCAGTGTTTTGCAACCAGTGTGCCTCCAGCTGTTGCAAAAATACAACTCCCAGCAAGCACTGAGAGATCATACATGATGGGAGTTTTCTGCTGCAAGTTTGAGACGCTGCAAATTTTCCCACGCAGCTCAAACTCCCAGAGAGAAACTCACTGTAAACCCGCCCTTGTGAATGAACCATAAAAACACTACACTACACCTACACAACATAAAAAGTAAAGCACAACATATACACATACCCTTACACAGTCCCATCCCCCCCCCCATTAAAAAAAAAAACGTCTTGTACAGCACTGTTTCCAAAACGGAGCCTCCAGCCATTGAAAAACAACAACAACTCCCAGTATAGCCGGACAGCCACTGACTGTCCAGGCATGCTGGGAGTTTTGTGACAGCTGGAGACACCCCATTTGGGAAACAGTGCCGTAGGGTATTTTTGTGGCAGATTCAAATCCCCAATCAAGGCCTCAAATGCGCGTGGCGCTCTCTCGCTTTGGAGCCCTGTCGTATTTCAAGGAAACACTTTAGGGCCACATATGGGGTATCTCCGTACTTGGGAGAAATTGTGTTACAAATTTTTTTTTTTTTTTCTCCTTTGTAAAATTTCAAAAACTGGGTCTACAAGAACATGCAAGTGTAAAAAATGAAGATTTTGAATTTTCTCCCTCACCTTACTGCCATTCCTGTGAAACACCTAAAGGGTTAACAAACTTTCTGAATGTCTTTTTGAATACTTTGTGGGGTGCAGTTTTTATAATGGGGTTATTTATGGGGTATTTCTAATAAGAACCCTCAAATCCACTTCAAAACTGAACTGGTCCCTGAAAAATTTCCAATTTTGAAAATTTTGTGGAAAATTGCTGCTGAACTTTGAAGCCCTCTGATGTCTTCCAAAAGTAAAAACATGGCAACTTTATGATGCAAATATAAAGTAGACATATTGTATATGTGAATCAATATATAATTTATTTGGAATATGCATTTTCCTTACAAGCAGAGAGTTTCAAAGTTAGAAAAATGAAAAATTTTCAAAATGTTCATAAAATTTGGGGATTTTTCACCAAGAAAGGCAAGAAATGCAAGTAACAACGAAAATGTATCCCTATGTTAAAGTAGAATATGTCACGAAAAAACTAATCTCAGAATCAGAATAAACGGTAAAAGCATCTTAAAGTTATTAATGCATAAAGTGACAGTGGTCAGAATTGCAAAAAAGGGCTCAGTCCTTAAGGGGTTAAGGACCAATACAAGTAAACCTGTACGCCCCTGAAAGATCAGGCCTGTTTATTTCAAATTGGGGATGTCTGACTTTATTAGAGAATAACTCTGGTAACTTTTTGCCAATCACGATAATTCTGACATTGTTTTTTACAATGCAAAAAATCATGACATTTAAAAAAAAAAAAAAAATAACGATTTATGCTATTTTAACACTAATAGGTTGCATATATTTATACTTTCTGACCAAATAGTTTATGAAACTTATACTTTCAGATGTCTACTTTATTTTGAAAGCATTTCTCTTTTTTTATTAACATTTTATATGAATTAGAAGCCTAACAATTTAACTTGAAATTTTCAAAAAATGTTACATTTGAAAAGTACAACTTTTTTTTATGTGCTATGCAAGGTTTGCAGAAATTTGAAGGTAGTAGAACATAGCCCCCCCCCCCCCCCCCCAAAAAAAAATGACCCCATTTTAAAAACTAGACCCCTAAAGATATTCGCTAGGGGGACAGTGAGTATTTTAACACCATAGTTTCATGGCAAGAATTATTACAAAGTCAGTGCTAAAAATTCAAAATTTGCTTTTTTTCACAAATGCATCATCTGTGGGACATATTTTTTGTACATTGCTTCTGATATTGAATGAAATGCACCCTATATTTTATTGAGCTGCTCGGCCCGTGTTTGGAAATACCCCCACTTAGCTCATATTTAGTTCCTTGGCCACGTGGTAGGACCCAGAAGGAGATGAGCGCCATTTGGCTTTCAGGGCATCATTTTAGGCCGAATGGATTATAGGCCGCACTTCATGCCTGCAAAGGGTTTTAGCTGCCAGAACCATATAGAACCCCCACAAGTGACCCCATTTTGGAAACTACACCCCCTAAAGTATTCACCTAGACCAAAAGTGAGTACTTTGAGTCCTTTTTATGTGGCTTGAATTTGTGGGACATATTTTTTGTACATTGCATCTGCAAAGTAGAAAATGCGCCCCATATTTTATTACACTGTTCGTCCCGTGTTCGGTAATACCCCCGCTTAGGCCATTTTGTTGCATGGCCACATGGTGGGACCCAAAAGGAGAGGAGCCCCATTTGGCATTTTTATTTTTCATTATATTTATTTAATAAATGTTTTTTTTTTACACTTAAAAATTTTTTTTTTTACACTTTAACACTTATTGTTTTTACACTTTTATTTAAGTTATATCATTTTTTTTTTACAATTTTTTACTTAGCATTCCAAAGCATTGCAGATATATGCTGCCTGCTAGATTCACACTGGCAGGCAGCATATCAGGATGTGCTTCTGGCACGTCCTGACAGGCAATAACTGGGGCAGACCTGGGGGTCCTTGTAAAGACCCCCAGCTGCCCAGGTAACAAGCAGCACCCCGCGATCATTGCGGGGTGCTACAGGAGAGAGACAGAGGGAAACCCCCTCTGCCAGGACTAAAGTTTACTTGATCCCTGCAGTGCGGCAGGCCCCCGCCCGCCAGGGATCACACACAGCAACCCACGATTGTGCTGCGGGGTGCTGCAAGGGTGACAGAGGGAGCACCCTCTGTCAAAACACTTACAGCCCACGGTCACTTCCGACCGCGGCTGTTAGGGTTAAACTGCCGGAACTGAAGTTTACTTCGGACCTGGCAGTGCGGCAGGGTCCCGGCTGTGTGTTACAGTCGAGTCCCTGCTGCAATCTCATGGGTGCACTGGGCAGTGTATACTCGTCCTGGTGGGGAAATGTGCATCCTGCCTGGAAGTGTATATACGTCCATGGTCAATAAGGTGTTAAACAAAAACCATGACCATTACAAATGGGGGTAGGTTAGGGTTAAATTAATGTAATGTAACATGTGACCAAGTATTATCGAAATATCTCCAGCTCTTTGGAAGTTATACAGTAACATATTTCCCATAGACTTGTATGGGACTTTAAACAAAAACCCAGACCCTCACAAATGGGGGTGGGTAAGGGATAATTGACCTATCCTACGTTTGTAGTTGACATATAAGTAACATGTGTGCCAAGTTTCATGTTAAAGGTGTACTCCGCCCCTAGACATCTTATCCTCGATCCCCGCTGCGGCACAGTGCTATCATTACAGCACAGAGCGAGTTCACTCTACACGTAATGATGGGTGATACAGGGGACGGAGCAGCGTGACGTCATGGCTCTGTCCCTCGTGACATCACGGCCCCACCCCCTCAATACAAGTCTATGGGAGGGGGCGTGGCAGTCGTCACGCCCCCTGCCATAGACTTTCATTAAGGGGATGGGCTGTGATGTCACGAGAGGCGGAGCCATGACGTCACGCTGCTCCGTCCCCTGTATCACCCATCATTACGCACAGAACGAACTTGCTCTGTGCTGTAATGATAGCGGGGTGCAGCAGCAGGGATCCCGGGGGTCACCAGCAGTGGGACCGCGGCGATCTGACATCTTATCCCCTATCCTTTGGATAGGGGATAAGATGTCTAGGTTGCGTAGTACCCCTTTAATATCTTTAGCCGTATGAAAGTGATGCTGGAATATACACACACACATGTATATAAACATTGGGGGAGATTTATCATTGGCTTTATACTACTTTAATGTTCTAAATGTTCTTGCAAATTTTGCGCAAATTGCATTTTTTGCGCAATTTTTGTGTGCAATTTTCGATAGAACATCTTTCAATGTTGTCTACTGTTTTGTGCACTGTACACTACTTTTTGCAGTGGAGATGTATTTATTATTTGCATAAATTTAGAAGTGTTTTTTACATTTTGAAAAACAGTGTAAAAAATACACAAAGCCAACAGGGGTAAAATCTATACTACCTCACACCAACGTTGATAAATGACCCCATTGAATTTTATACATAGATGTAACAAGTTCCCTTTAAAGCGTACCTGTCAGATCCCCCCCAAAAAAAAAACAAAAAAAAAACAGAATGAATATGTTACTCACTATCTAATCCTGACCATGTACATCTAATTTGTATGCCTCTTTCATCTCTATATTTAATATAAAATACATCTTTTCAGTAATTCACAGTGTTAGAAATCCTCTCAGGGGAAGGGTGTGTCCCTCCTTGTGGTGGTGGGAGGTGATTGGTGTGTCTGCTCATGCAGCCTTGTTTATGAGTCATCTCTTGTCCATGACTCATGGACAAGCCTGAGTCTGCTGCCGGACTGGTTAGTGTCCCATAGGTATGGGGACCCCTAGTGGAGGGATTTTCAGGAGCCGTTTTCTATGTAATTATAACCAGCCAGTTACAACAACCAAGATCACCTCTTGCTGCAAGATCACCTCATCACCTGTCCTGCATTACACAGATAACCCAAAGGATTTAAATGTGTGAAGCTTTCCCTGTGGTGGCACTGCAGGTAATTTGAAGACTCACTATTATACTTCCCCACAGATACAGCTGATCACTGGGGGTCCCATCAGGGGGACACTTTGTGACCAGCTTATTGTCAGGGAAACCTACAATCTAGTAAGAATTATCGAAAGCATAAAAATCCTTATAACTCAAACTGACACTAAACAAAATGCTGCTATTATGTTAGCCGTATAATGCTTTTCATTGTAAGCATCTACCACCTCTCCTACCCAGTGCCCTTCAGTCCTGCATACATCTACAGTATTATAATATCAGTAATTTCTCCCTTGCAGATTGCCTATTAATAATTTAGTTTATAATTATGAGTTCTCATACCTCCTTGGCACATGTCAATGCATCTGGATAATAGATGGACATCATTTATATGTTGGTCAGTATTTTCTAGGTAGACTATACATCCTCTGTAGATGCATTATGAACAGTTGTAAAACAAATTGGGTTCTTCCCGTTCAGCTGACATTCATTGGTATAATATTCTTATCAGCGACTGCTTGTTTGCACAAATGATTCTGTTTCCTAATGAGCTGTAAGTAATATTAATGGAATGTACAGAAGCCGTAATTCACTATTGATAACTAATATCATTACATCAAATCTGTGCCTCTTCATACAAATTTCATGCTGCCAAGCAGATATCAGTGTATACGGACAATATGTTCTTGACTATTAACACTTGGGGGTAAAGTGATGTGGATAATAGCACATATGTTCTCTATCGTTACAGTAATACATTAGATAAAATGAGGTTGATGGTTGAATAACCGTGGAACAAACATCTGATGAATGATCGTCTCAGAGGGACATACATTTATGTGCCCATTATAGGGCCCTTGAAGGAAGGGGCCCAGCCCTAGTTGGTCCCATTCCTTTTGCAACTGGTGTAAAATTGTGCAGAAAACCATTTTGAGCAAATGTCACATGACCATCACAGCCATTCAGCACCACTTACCTTACTCCAGGCATTATGGCTCTCATGGCTCCCAGTGGTGATGCCCGGACTACAGGACCACTGATTGATTGTGATGGTCATATGACATTTCCTCCAAAAGGAAGACCAGGCTGCTGATGAGACCCTGAATGGGGGTCAGCACAGGTTTCTTAATTTAATGCATTTGGGCACTTAAAAAAATTGTGTTTGGTTAATATAATATGTGGCCTTGTTATTGGGGACAATGGGGGCATTTATGATTGTAGTTGTAAGTGAAGCATTTTTCTACACCTTTTTTTTGTGGGCTGTAAAGTGAAGGAGCGCTAAATTTATTTAATGGTCACAGAGTATTTGATAAATTTTGTGCAGGTCACATTTTCTGAAATTTCCCTCTTCACATACACCAAAAAGCTAAGCTAAGTCTGGACTGGCGTATTTTTGCAACTTTTTGGTGGATGTTTTTGCAAAAAAACTGTGCAAGTTGATAAATTCTTGGTGGCAACCCTGTGTGTTGAGTGAGGTTTTGGGGCGGGGCCGCACACCGGCAAGCCTGTGAAGCATAGCCCTGCCCCCAAAACCTCATTGAACACACAGGGCTGTGTTAGCACTATGTGGGACCGTAGAATTAATACGCGTTAAAGATACAGCCGTGTATAAGGACGCTAATGTCAGTGCGGTCCTAGCACCAACTGATTGGCGCTGGGAGCACTGGAAATGTCCAGAAAGAATTTTTCCATCCAGAACTTTTTCAGTGTGTACCTAGCCTTAGGCTAGGTTTCCACTAGAGAATTTCCAGTGCAGCAGAATCCCATTGCTGATTAATTCAATTTGCACTGGGCGCACTTGGAATCTCCGATTTCTATCCGATTCTACTCAATATGAACCTAGTTTTAGGGTGCCCTTTTCAAACTCGCAGCTTGAAACTTATTTGAAAAGAAATACGCGTGTGTGAACAGGGGTGGCACAGCACCATGCCAGGGCACAAATGATGTACACAAAGTCAGCAGCAGTGCAGCCAAGTGTTGGACATGGGAGGCTGCACAGATGTATCCATATAAAGAAGTGGAATAAGATAAACTGTTAAGCACACCAGTACTACTCCTAGTATACAATAAATCCACTTCAAGCAATTGGCTATACCACATGTCAAATTGTTATTCATAACCTATAAGAAAGGTATGGAGCAGCTCACAATTTAGTTGGCCGATGTATAGAATGGTTGAACACCTTAGGTGTAAATTAAATGTGTAGAAAAAGAAAATAATTAACCATAACCTCAAGGCCACTATCAGATAAACTGATACATGATGAATGAGAATAAACCGTGCTTCAAATGTATGATGAAAAACCTATCAAAGTTTATTAAAACATATATAATAATCGTATAAAAATGAATATATAATAATGATAATCCTCCTGTCACAGGGCCCTTGTGAGGAGATATTAATATAACAATTTATATAATCACACCACTGTACAAATACTGCAAAAAAAAAAAAGGGAAACCTTTCCTCACTTCTACTGTGTGGATTATTGAAAGTTTCCCTTTTTTTTGCAGTATTTGTATGTAAATGGATCTTTTTGTAGTTGGATTGTTATTGGAGTATGCAGAAACTTCATTTCTCTTTTGCATACGTTTTCACATTATCCTTATTACCTACTGTCCTGACTTTAGTCACCGATGACCGTCCACTCTCCGGGTGACCAGGCTGCCTTGGTAGATCCTGCCACATTGACGGGCATAAAGAACGCTAATCAGAGCAACAGATGCATGGAGCCAGAAAATCCCCGTCTGATGTGTCTTTGTTCAAATATTGATCACAGATTTCTGACAATGCTTTCCTTCCCCTCTCACTTGCGTTCAGTAGATGACCGGCCAGCGGAGAAGTGTCTGCTGAGCTCATTATGGAATTCTTTAGGAAGAATGCCTATGGATCTTCTGGGTGAATTGCTTAATTGCATTAACAACACTTTACCCCCAGGAAACACTTCTATCGGTGATGAACATGCAAGGTGCGCTGTGCGGTAATGAGCATTGAGGCATGGCTGCTATATCACACCGGCACCTGCAGGAGTTTGGTTACCATAAGCTAATGAGCCCCGTCAGGTGCTTTGCCATTTAATGAGCTCTAATGAGCTCTCGACATTGTGCCTAATGTTATATGGCGGTACAGATCACAGCAGGCGTTTACTTACCCTCATATACTGTGCCCCCTACATAATAGATGTTCACTTCTGACAGCAAATCAAGACCTTCCATAGTACTTCATGAAGCTGGATCACTCGGATTAAGTATTACTACATAACCAAATATACAAAAAACTTTTTACTTAAAGGGGTTATCCACCATAAGGTGATTTTAGTACGTACCTGTCAGAAAGTAGTGGACATGTTTAGGAAGGATCTACGCTTGTCTTGGGGCTAAATGGCTATGTTGTGATAGTACCATAACACTGTGGCTAGCTTTTTGTGAACTGGTATTTCCTGTTTCAGTTTTCTTTTTTTGACTACAAATCCCATAATTAAGTTTTCCTCTCTCCCACACATCAGCCAGCCCACCCATTGAAACATAAATGAGCTGCATCCATTCAAAAGACCAGTGATTTTCAATCAGGGTGCCTACAGCTGTTGCGTTAGTTGCAGATTGATCTCTCTCCCACTAAGCGATCACTCCACCCATGTCATCAGCTGACTAGTGAGTCAGGTCTCGACCGCATTGCAACCTGGGAAAAATCTGAGACAACGATCATTTTGTATGCTGTTAAAACTAAATATTGGGGTGAAAATCACAGAATAATTGCGAGAAAACCGTCACACACAGACACTATATTATGAACTACACTAACTTTACAGCCCCTGTAGCATAGTCAAATAAAAAAAATTCCTGGAATACTCCTTTAACCCCTTAAGGACCAAGCCCATTTTTAAGGACCAGGACAATTTTATTTTTCCATTTTCGTTTTTTCCTCCTCGCCTTCTAAAATCCATAACTTTTATATTTCCATCTACAGACCAATATAAGGGCTTGTTTTTTCCATGACCAAGTGTACTTTGCAATGAAACCTCTCATTTTACCATAAAATATACAGAAAATCTTAAATATAATTTTTCTAAGGGAGGAAATTTAAATGAAAACTACAATCTTGCACATTTTGGAGGTTTTGTTTTCACACTGTACATTTTGCAGTAAAAATGACATGTGTTCTTTATTCTGTGGGTCAATACGATTAAAATGCTACCCATGGCTAGATACTTTTATATTTTTGTACCGCTTTAAAATGTTTTAAACTTTTTGTACGAAATCAGTAATCTAAAATCAGCCTATTTTGGCCACCTATAACTTTTTCATTTTTCCATATATAGGGCAATATGAGGGCTCATTTTTTGTGCAGTCATCTGTACTTTTTATCGATACCACATTTGCATTTATAAAACTTTTAGATAATTTTTTATAAATTTTTTTTGGGAATAAAATGTGACTGGAAAGCATAACTTTTGGACTTTTTTAAATTTTTTACGTTTACGCCGTTCACCGTATGGGATCATTAACATTATATTTTGATAGTTTGAACATTTATGCACACGGCAATACCAAATATGTTCATAAAAAAAAAAAACGCTTTTTGGGGGTAAAATGGGAAAAACTAAAATTTTTAAATTTTTCAACTTTTTTTTAACACTTTTTATGTCCCCATAGGGGACTATCTATAGCAATCATTTGATTGCTAATACTTTTCAGTGCTATGCATAGGATATAGCACTGATCAGTATTATCGGCTATCTCCTGCTCTGGTCTGCTCGATCTCAGACCAGAGCAGGAGACCCCAGGAGAAGGACGGAGGCAGGTGAGGGGACCTCTGTCCACCATTACAGATGATTGGATCCCTGCCGCAGTGCTGCGGTGGATCCGATCATCTATCTTAACATGTGCACTGCCGAACATTCCGTGGTCTGTACTGATCACGGCATCTGAGGGGTTAATGGCGGACATCCACGGGATTGCGGATGTTGTCCATTACTGGTGGGTCCCCGGCTACTGCTATCAGATGGAACCTGCCGTGTATGATGCGAGCATCGGAGTAAATGTACGTCCTGGTGCGCTAAGTACTGCCAAACCAGGACATACATTTACGTCCATGGTTGTTAAGGGGTTATGATTACTTATTTTCAGTATGAGGGTATTGAGTATCGAGGGTTCTTCTTATATGTTCCTTCTTAGTGCAGCAATAGTAGAACGAGCTCCGGAAGCAGCCCATGGGGATGGAAGACTGCTGCCATCTACTAGGCCAGCGTTTCCCACCTAATGGGTCTCCAGCTGTTGCAAAACTAAAACTTCAAGCATGCTTGGAGTTGTAGTTTTGCAACAACTGTAGGCACACTGGTTGCCAAACACGGGCCTAGGCTGTTTTCCTCTATTTTCCTGCCTGGTTACCTTTTTAGATTACGTTAAAGGAGTACTCCAATGGAAAACATGTTTTTTTAAATCAACTGGTGCCAGGAAGTTAAACAGATTTGTTTCTATTAAAAAATCTTAGTCCTTCCAGTACTCATCAGCTGCCGTATGACCCACAGGAAGTTCTTTTCTTTTTGAATTTCCTTTCTGCCTGACCACAGTGCTCTCTGCTGACACCTCTGTCCAGTTTAGGAACTGTCCAGATTAGAAGCAAATTCCCATAGAAAACCTATCCTGCTCTGGACAGTTCCTAAAATGGACAGAGGTGTCAGCAGAGAGCACTGTGGTCAGGCATAAAGGAAATTCAAAAAGAAAAGAACTTTCTGTGGATCATAACAGCAGCTGAGAAGTACTCGAAGGATTAAGATTTTTTTAATTGAAGTCATTTAAAAATCTGGTAAACTTTCTGGCACCAGTTGATTTAAAAACAAACAAACATGTTTTTTAGTGGAGTACCGCTTTAACACAGCGGAATATCCACAGGAATATTCCGCACAGACATTCCACTGAGTCCGACTGATTTTAGTAGGACTCTGCTGCACAGTACATACAGCGGAATTTCCATGGCAGATTATTCTGCCATGGAAATCCAGATTCCGACATCTGAAGAAAGAGTAGACATTATTACTGCGGATTCCGCAGGGAAATGCATTGCCGTCTATGAGACATTGCATTTTTAAGTGGCCCTAGCGCCCTTCAGATTATTTAAATGTGCGAACATACAGGCAGACAGTTGGCACATTTCCAGCCATGTGAATCCACCCTTATTGTCCTCCCTCACTACTGAGCATCTCATGGGCCATAATGGTTAACACATAGACATATTGGACCCTAATGGCTAACAGTGATTGTCATTTGAGCTCTAGGGCGCCTTTCTGTCATAATTGTATTATGGAAAGGCCATCGTGGGACATTTTACAATCCTCCCTGCTCTCCACTGCCCTCTGTTGGGTCCAGATATATCATATAGGGCATGTAGGGCCAGAGGCAATAATAAAAACAAAGGGGGTAATTTATAAACATGCAATTTTTCATGCAATTCCCACCTGTGTGTGCCAGGCTGGTTGGCATTTATCACAATGCCTGTGCCTTTTGATAAATGCCAGCTATTGTCAGTAGTGTTGCTCGCGAATATTCGCAATGCGAATTTTATTCGCGAATATCATATATTTGCGAATTCGCGAATATTCGCTAATATAGCGCTATATATTCGTAATTACGAATATTCTTTTTTTTTTTCTTTTTTTTTTTCACAGTACACATCACAGTGATCACCCCTCTCTGCTTCCAGCTTGTGTGGTGTAAAGAAGGCTCTAATACTACTGTGTGAGACTGGTGTGCAAATTTTTGCTTATTTTAATTTTTGTATATGGTCATTTTCGCATATATTAATTTTTGCATACGCGAATTTTCGCGTATGCGAAAATAAAACGAGAATATTACGACTATGCGAATGTTCGCGAATATATGACGAATATTCGTCCATATATTCGCGAATATTCGCGAATTCAAATATGGCCTATGCCGCTCAACACTAATTGTCAGTCAGCCCAGTGTGACTGCCCACACGTGGTCCAGGCTGGACTGTGAGACCTTTGCAAAAGTTGCATGTCATGAATCAATATATATAGTCTGTGCATCTGGAAAACCAAGTCAATACCCCACCCAAAAAATACCCACTGGATTCGCCGGCATAAAAAAGCCATATACATTGGTGAAAGTTGTATCATGAATGCGGCAAACGCTTGCACCTCAACTTTGCAAATATATAGGCCAATTAGGGCATTGATAAATGATCCTTAAAGGGGTATTTCAGGCACAACCTTTATATATATATATATATATATATATATATATATATATATATATATAAATTAGTAGAATTCCGCAGCACACAATCCAAGTAGATGAAAAAAGTGAAGTTTTATTCCATAAACAGGTGAAAGTTACAGCGACGTTTCAACCAGCTCTCCTGGTCTTTCTTAAGCATAACACAAGTGAACAAAAGGACCCATTTTATGGGCTATACAATTATAAATCCAATTTAGTGAAGAAGTACAAAATCAATATAAAGTGTACAAAATTCAAACAGTACATCACATGAACAAGTGTAAAAATATGTGTCACATATATCTATATCTAATGCATTATACGAATATAAACGTGCATCCCAAAATCATATAAAATCCCTAATAGGGTTCTGATCACCTATTCAGAACAGATGTGTGAAGATTAAAAATCATTAAAAAGCAATATTTGCAGTAACGGATATGGGGGATCACTCACCGCCATGATGGAGAATGTAAGCGTGGGTAAAAAGTAACTGCGCATGTGCGCCCAGATCCTGTAGCGGAAGTCAGAGGATGTATCTAACATGTAGTCATGGTGACCATGTATGTACGGAGAGCATCGGCCCTACTGCGCATTCTCATGGCGTTCCAAGCCTCGCTCTCATACCAGGAGCCTCCGTCTCCCACTGCGCACGCGCGCAGTGTTCCAGGCCTCGTTCTCATACCTATCAGCTCATCTGACGTCCCGGTCACCATGGCAATGTGTCATGTGATAGAATGGTAAGTAAACAAATGAAAAAAATGAAAAAAAATGAAAAAAATATAATAAATAAATAAAGATAAGAAAAAATAAACCAAAACAATAAAATAATCAAATAAAACAAAATAAAATTGGGATGGTCTAGTTATTTAAAGCATTCATACAGATCCCACATATATATTGAGACGTGTGGCTGCAGACCCGAGTAGCGGGCACAATGAAGTGTCCACACTCTGATCCGCTGGAGCACGGTATCCAGTGGTAGCCATAGTCTGAGGTCACCACTGCAACCAGCTCTCTATTCCACCACATATGCCCTAGTCCTAGGTTAAAAAGGGGGACTGTAATTAGATTACTGGAACTGCGTCCAGATATGACTCATCCCATAGCTGTTGGCAACAGCAAAGTTCAAGATTAAATAATCAAAATTAATAACTGTGTAAAATAAAAGGAATATAAAATAAATAAAATAAAAGATGATAAAAACAATAATAATAATAATGATCAAAAATAAAAAATGAAAAAAATTAAAAAAATGAACAAAATACTAAATAAAATAAAATAAAATTGTGTATAATGATATGGTGTACTAAATATATTGTATGTATATCAAAATTAATGAATATCACACATGTAATATACATCCCTGACTTCCGACAGAAAATATCAAACAATAACTAAATTGAATGTTATTTATTGTAAATGAATAAACGGAACATTTTTATATGTAAACGTGAGTGACAATAATCCCCTCCGGTTACTGCAAAAAAGAAAGAGAAAGAACAAGGTTAATAATATGTTCTAAAAGGAAATATTCCAAAAATCTAAATAGTCATATCACTTGTGTTTTATACACCGGTTTACATGTAACCTAACTCAGAGAATGTCCAGGACTCATTACCTGCCTAGCACCCTATGTGAAATTTTGAAATCAACATTTAAACCATGAGGTCTCAAAGAATTAAGAATGTACCGTATATCCATTTAAGTTCAAGTCTCTTCAGACGTCCCTGCCTGTCACCCCCTCTTTTCAAAGGGGGTACATGGTCTAAGACCATGAATCTCAGGTCCCTTTCACTATGTGCAAGATCTGTAAAGTGCTTAGACACCGGGAGGTCAAGTTTTTTCTTACGAATTGAGTATCTGTGTTGATTCAGTCTAGTCTTGAGGTCCCATGTGGTCTCCCCAACATACAGGAGACCACACGGGCACCACAAGACATAGACGACAAAAGATGTACTACACGTAAGATATTGTCTGATGGGAAAAACTTGTCCTGTGGACGGATGACAAAAGGACTCACCCTTTGCCATAAGTCCACAGTTGGTACAAGATCGGCAGGGGAAGCTTCCCCTTCTAAAAGTGGTAAGGTACTGTTGGCCACTCCTCTTGGTAGACATATCAGCTTTCACCAACCTATCTTTCAAGTTTGTAGGTCTCCTATAGGCCATAATAGGAGGTGACTTAAATTCTGGAATGTGTGTATATCCCTCAAGTAAATTCCAGTGTTTCCTAACAATTCTGCCAATCTCAGGGGAAAGATCATTGTACGTGGAGACAAACGCTATGCGAGGATCTGTGGGTATCCTACTCTGTCCAGACACGAGTCCCCTTTGTGTCCTATCAATTCTGTCCTTTTGTCTCACTATTAATCCCACAGGGTATCCCCTATTCTTGAAATTTTGAACCATTCTATCCAGGGCCTTATCACGGATTCGGAAGAAAAATAGGAGTGGCCAACAGTACCTTACCACTTTTAGAAGGGGAAGCTTCCCCTGCCGATCTTGTACCAACTGTGGACTTATGGCAAAGGGTGAGTCCTTTTGTCATCCGTCCACAGGACAAGTTTTTCCCATCAGACAATATCTTACGTGTAGTACATCTTTTGTCGCCTATGTCTTGTGGTGCCCGTGTGGTCTCCTGTATGTTGGGGAGACCACATGGGACCTCAAGACTAGACTGAATCAACACAGATACTCAATTCGTAAGAAAAAACTTGACCTCCCGGTGTCTAAGCACTTTACAGATCTTGCACATAGTGAAAGGGACCTGAGATTCATGGTCTTAGAAAATGTACCCCCTTTGAAAAGAGGGGGTGACAGGCAGGGACGTCTGAAGAGACTTGAACTTAAATGGATATACGGTACATTCTTAATTCTTTGAGACCTCATGGTTTAAATGTTGATTTCAAAATTTCACATAGGGTGCTAGGCAGGTAATGAGTCCTGGACATTCTCTGAGTTAGGTTACATGTAAACCGGTGTATAAAACACAAGTGATATGACTATTTAGATTTTTGGAATATTTCCTTTTAGAACATATTATTAACCTTGTTCTTTCTCTTTCTTTTTTGCAGTAACCGGAGGGGATTATTGTCACTCACGTTTACATATAAAAATGTTCCGTTTATTCATTTACAATAAATAACATTCAATTTAGTTATTGTTTGATATTTTCTGTCGGAAGTCAGGGATGTATATTACATGTGTGATATTCATTAATTTTGATATACATACAATATATTTAGTACACCATATCATTATACACAATTTTATTTTATTTTATTTAGTATTTTGTTCATTTTTTTAATTTTTTTCATTTTTTATTTTTGATCATTATTATTATTATTGTTTTTATCATCTTTTATTTATTTATTTTATATTCCTTTTATTTTACACAGTTATTAATTTTGATTATTTAATCTTGAACTTTGCTGTTGCCAACAGCTATGGGATGAGTCATATCTGGACGCAGTTCCAGTAATCTAATTACAGTCCCCCTTTTTAACCTAGGACTAGGGCATATGTGGTGGAATAGAGAGCTGGTTGCAGTGGTGACCTCAGACTATGGCTACCACTGGATACCGTGCTCCAGCGGATCAGAGTGTGGACACTTCATTGTGCCCGCTACTCGGGTCTGCAGCCACACGTCTCAATATATATGTGGGATCTGTATGAATGCTTTAAATAACTAGACCATCCCAATTTTATTTTGTTTTATTTGATTATTTTATTGTTTTGGTTTATTTTTTCTTATCTTTATTTATTTATTATATTTTTTTCATTTTTTTTCATTTTTTTCATTTGTTTACTTACCATTCTATCACATGACACATTGCCATGGTGACCGGGACGTCAGATGAGCTGATAGGTATGAGAACGAGGCCTGGAACACTGCGCGCGTGCGCAGTGGGAGACGGAGGCTCCTGGTATGAGAGCGAGGCTTGGAACGCCATGAGAATGCGCAGTAGGGCCGATGCTCTCCGTACATACATGGTCACCATGACTACATGTTAGATACATCCTCTGACTTCCGCTACAGGATCTGGGCGCACATGCGCAGTTACTTTTTACCCACGCTTACATTCTCCATCATGGCGGTGAGTGATCCCCCATATCCGTTACTGCAAATATTGCTTTTTAATGATTTTTAATCTTCACACATCTGTTCTGAATAGGTGATCAGAACCCTATTAGGGATTTTATATGATTTTGGGATCCACGTTTATATTCGTATAATGCATTAGATATAGATATATGTGACACATATTTTTACACTTGTTCATGTGATGTACTGTTTGAATTTTGTACACTTTATATTGATTTTGTACTTCTTCACTAAATTGGATTTATAATTGTATAGCCCATAAAATGGGTCCTTTTGTTCACTTGTGTTATGCTTGAGAAAGACCAGGAGAGCTGGTTGAAACGTCGCTGTAACTTTCACCTGTTTATGGAATAAAACTTCACTTTTTTCATCTACTTGGATTGTGTGCTGCGGAATTCTACTAATTTGTATTACATATAGGACCATTAACCAGGGTCCGGCTCTGCGTGCACCGCTTTTTTCTTCTTTTTTTTGGGGTGCTGTTTCTCTTGGATTACTATATATATATATATCAACTGGCTCCGGAAAGTTAAACAGATTTGTAAATTACTTCTATTAAAAAATCTTAATCCTTTTAATAGTTATTAGCTTCTGAAGTTTTCTAGCTGCTCAATGATGATGTCACGTCCTGGGAGCTGTGCATGATGGGAAAATATCCCCATAGGAGCTGCACAGCTCCTGGCACGTGAGTCATCAGAAAGCAGTTAGACAGAAAACAACAACTCAACTTCATAAGCTAATAACTATTGGAAGGATTAAGATTTTTTAATAGAAGTAATTTACAAATCTGTTTAACTTTCCGGAGCCAGTTGATATATAAAAAAAAAGTTTTGGCCTGGAAAACCGCTTAAAAGTTTTAGTATTGGTTACATCCAGATAGCACCCTGGCATGGATGAATGTATAACATTTTATAACAACACATAGTAAAGAATGCAAAACGTTTGCAAAAAAGCATTTAAAAAATAACAATGCTAAGTTTAAAGGGGTTATCCAGGAATCGGAAAACAGAGACATTGGGTGTGTTATTACAACTTGGCTCTATTCACTGCAATGAAACTGAGCTGCAAAACCACACCCAACCTGAAGACAGGCAGGGAACGGTCTTTAAAAAATTAACTCTGTTTTTCGATTCCTGGATAACCCCTTTCATCAAGTTAACCCATATGAGCTTGCTGGTATCAGTCAATATCCCTGGTGACACTGATAATTATATCACCTTCTTTTTTCAATCCATTGCACTGTTTTAGAGAAATATTAATTATAGAAATATGCAAATTATATGAGGGGGGTGTTACCCTGCCCCTAAGTGCACCGCTGCACCCGTGTTACCCTGCCCCTAAGTGCACCGCTGCACTCGCCTGCCAGCTTCTGTAACATCTCCTCCTTATAAATATTCATAGGCTCCCCTTAGTGATTTAGCTCAATCTCGCTGTGTAATCTAGTGCTTGTGCTGTAACAATGTTGGGCAACAGTGTTGGAGATGATACTAGGCAAGCACTAGATTACACAGCGAGATTGAGCTAAATCCCTGAAAGGGAGGCCTATATTTATAGGGAGGAGTTGTTCTAGAAGATGACTTCAAGGGGTACTACGGTGAAAACCTTTTTTCTTTTAAATCAACTGGTGGCTGAAAGTTAAACATATTTGTAAATTACTTCTATTAAAAAATCTTAATCCTTCCAGTACTTATTAGCTGCTGAATGCTACAGAGGAAATTCCCTTCTTTTTGGAACACTGATGACATCACGAGCACAGTGCTCTCTGCTGACATCTCTGTCCATTTTAGCAACCATGCATAGCAGATGCATAGCAGATGCATAGCAGATGTATGCTAAGGGCAGCATGGTGGCTCAGTGGTTAGCACTACTGCCTTGCACCTGGGGACTTGGGTTCAAATATTATTATAATAACGTCAGCAGAGAGAACTGTGCTTGTGATGTCATCACAGAGCATTCCAAAAAGAAAATAATTTCCTCTGTAGTATTCAGCTGCTAATAAGTACAGGAAGGATTAAGTTTTTTTTTATAGAAGTAATTTACAAATATGTTTAACTTTCTGCCACCAGTTGATTTAAAAGAAAAAAGGTTTTCACCGGAGTACCCCTTTAAATCCCTTTAAATAGGCAATTTCAGGTTCAAAAACTTTTTATATGTTGTACATCTTTGCAGACCACTAACCTTTCTAATATACTTCATAAGAATATTTTGCTTCCTTTTTATAAAAAATAATAGCTTACAAAAAAAGACCACTAGGGGCCTCCATACCATTCAGAACATAATTCTGTGTGGCTGCAGCATCATCTTTGTCCCAGCTGAATCACAAGCATGGAAAAGTGCAGGAAGTGATGGTGGGACTAGCACTCCTCTGTGCTCACTTCTGTCCTATCAGACTGCAGCATGAAAACAGAGGGTAGGGGGTTACAGAGCAGCCTGCAGTCATTGGATGATGAGACCCAGCACAGCACAGGAGACTCAGGGAGGAAGAGGAGTAATGCAGCCTGAGGACATGTCCCCTCCAAATCACAGAACGACAAACCTGAGCAACAGATAGAAGGTATTTGTCATAGAAATATCAGAGCGAGACACATAAAAATCTGAACATTTGTACATGATCAAGATTAGGTACCGATAAAAATATAACTTCTTTGTGTGTAGGATATGACAAGTATTCTTTCAGTGGGCATTAAGAGCATTGAAGGTAACCAATCATCAGATTTTACCCTATATATGCTTGTCAAAGCGTTATGCAGGGCAGGGGTTCTCAACCAGGGGTAGGCGTACCCCTAGGGGTACACCAAGGGTTATGTGGGGGTACGGCAATTCGCTGACAAATACCGGCCATGCATTGGCCTGTATTTGTCAGCTTAGAATGGGGATTGGACACAGTCGCCATGGCAGCTCACTATATTGTACTTAAGTGAGCTGCAGTGGCTGCCGGGCCTGACGTGTGAGGTGGTGCCGGCACAGCGCAGAAGGACAACACCCTTCAGTGTGGCCCTCCGACTCCCGCCAAACGGGATAGACAGAGGCCTGGTAAGCATGTTAAACTAAGTGTAACACCGCAGTATGGGAGGGTGTTATTGTATGTATCTCATATATTGGCCTAGGGGGATCGTAGTGGGGAATAATGGCACACGGGGATTAAATATTGCATTTGAAAGTTAAGCACATGCCATTATAAAATTAAGTAGTTTTATGACTTATTTAGTCATTATTTAGGTACTCCTGGCACATAAGTTCCGTGCAAGGGGTACCCGCAGACAAACTTTCACCCTCTGGGGGTAAAGTCGCAAAAAAGGTTAAGAACCACTGATATAGGGTAAAATCTGTGTCCTCATCATCCCCAGGGGATGCTCCTGCCCCCAGGGATGGTGAAGATATGAAGTTATAAACTAGTCACCGCTGCAGCCCTAAGTAGTCCCCTGGGCGGGGAGCTCCTCCTACCAGGTCCTGTTACTGCAGCCGGCAGTGACGCCCCTCTGCTTGATTGATGGGCCATGTCATCGCTCTGCTCCATCTATTCAGTGAGCAGAGCGATGACACGGGAGCGGCGCTGCTGGCTGCAGTAACGGGACCTGGTAAGAGGAGCTCCCTGCCCAGGGGACTACTTAGGGCTGCAGCGGTGACTAGTTTATAACTTCATATCTTCACCATCCCTGGGGGCAGGAGTGTCACCCGGGGATGGTGAGGATACAGATTTTACCCTATATAACGCTTTGTCAAGCGTTATATAGGGTAAAATCTGATGATTGGTTCCCTTCAAATATCCTACACAATAAAGCATGTCAGGAAAAATGTTATTCACATGGTCATGACATGAGCATGTGTGGGATGCTTTGTAAAAGACCTACACCATGGGGCCTAAAGTTTAAGGCTAAGTTCACACATTGTAAAATTAAAACATACATTTTGCATAGAATGACATAAAAAGCTGCCTTGTTTGTCTTTAAAGGGGTACTCCGGTGGAAAACATTTTTTTTTAAATCAATTGGTGCCAGAAAGTTAAACAGATTTGTAAATTATTTCTATTTAAAAATCTTAATCCTTCCAGTACTTATCAGCTGCTGTATACTACAGAGGAAGAAGTTGAGTTGTTCTTTTCTGTTTGACCACAGTGCTCTCTGCTCACACTTCTGTCCATGTCAGAAACTGTCCAGAGCAGAAGCAAATCCCCATCACAAACCTATCCTGCTTTGGATAGTTCCTGACATGGACAGAGGTGTCAGCAGAGAGCACTGTGGTCAGACTGAAAATAAATTCAAAAAGAAAATAACTTCCTCTGTAGTATACATCAGCTGATAAGTACTGGAAGGATTAAGATATTTAAATAGAAGTAATTTACAAATCTGTTTAACTTTCTGGCACCGTTTTTTTTATTTTTTTAAATATATATATATTTTCCACTGGAGTACCCCTTTAATGTGTTATGGGACAGTGACAGTCAGTGCAAGTATTGTATAAAAAGATTGCAGTAATTTTAACACTGGAATTACTGCAGTTTTTGTAAAACATGGGGGGAAATTCATCAAAACTTGTGCAGAAATAAAAGTGGGACAGATGACCAAAGCAATCAATCAGATTTCTTTTTGCATTTTTAAAAAGGCCTCTGCAAAATTAAATAAGTGATCTGATTGGCTGATATGGGCAACTTTTCCTCTGCACAGGTTTGGATGATTCTCCTCCATAGACTTTATTGAAACATGTTATTAGGTTAAAGAAAACGGCAGATTTTTATATCTATTATTTTGTTTTCCTTTTACAATATGTGAACTTAACCTAATATGAACACTTTGTATTACAGTTATATTGCAGATTGTACCTGCCGTTCACAGGTTTTTGGAATACTGCCACTACAGTTTTTGAGCCAAAGCCAAAAGTGTATTCAAAAGCATAGGACATATAAAGGAAGGACATATACTTCCCCTTCCTCCTGAATCCACTTTTGACTTTGGCTCAAAATACTGTAGCAGCAGTTTTCCAAAATACTGTCAAGTGGAACAAAGCGTTTAAAGGGTACCTTTCATGAAAATTTTTTTTTGATATATTATAGATTGATGTATGCAGAATAACTTTCCAATTGCATGTTATTAAAAATTATGCTTCTTTCTATTTAATTTTCCACTTTGAAAAAATGACCACTGGGGGTCTCCCTACCAGTCCTTTTTTATAGATTTCAGACTCATGCAGGAGTCCTAAATCTCAGACTGCAGCCGGTACACAAACTCACCACTGCTCCCTGCCAGGGTGTTTGTCTGTGTCCCGGCTGCAGTCTGAGATATTAGGACTCCAGCATGAGTCTGAAATCGATAAAAAAGGACTGGTAGGGAGACCCCCATTGGTCATTTTTTCAAAGTGGAAAATTAAATAGAAAGAAGCATAATTTTTAATAACATGCTATTGGAAAGTTATTCTGCATACATCAATCTATAATATATCAAAAGTTTTTTTGATGAAAGGTACCCTTTAACCCCTTCCTGCAGAATGTCATATATAAACGCCGGGTTGTGCAGTGCGTTCGCGCATCCCGGCGTTTATAAATGACATTCAGTTAACCCGGCGATGCGCAGCATCGCACGGGTTAACTGGCAGAAGTCCCGCTGTTTCCAGCAGGGGACAACTTCTGCTTCACCCCCCAGGACCATCCATTGATGGTCCTGGTCAGCGATCACGTGATTGGTCCCTGTGGACCAATCACAGTGATCTGGGGTGAAAGTTCAGATCCCCCGCACTGCCCGCCCCTGGAAGTCGGGCAGAACGGGGGACAATGGCTGCAGGGGCTCGCAGGGACCTGCGGCATAGGGGGGGAACACCAGGGGACCGGCGGCCTTACCTGGAGCAGCGGCGGGACCGAAGAGCAGCGGCAGGACCGGCCACGTGGACGAGCAGCGACGGGACCGGCAGGTAAGTATGTAGTCCTCAGAGGCAGCAGTGAAGATCTTCACTGCTGCTTCTAGAAGTCTGAAAACTACAACTCCCAGCATGCCTAGACAGCCTTTGGCTGTCTGGGCATGCTGGGAGTTGTAGTTTTGCAACATCTGGAGGGCCCCAGTTTGAAGACCATTGTATAATGGTCTCCAATCTGTGCTCTTCCAGCTGTTGCAAAACTACAACTCCCAGCATGCACTGACTGTCCAGGCATGCTGGGAGTTTTAGTTCAGCAACATCTGGCCCTTCAGATGTTGCTGAACTACAACTCCCAGCATGCCCTTCAGCTGTCTGGGCATGCTGGGAGTTGTAGTTTTGCAACAACTGGAGACACACTGGTTGGGAAACATTGTTTCTAACTCAGTGTTTCCTAACCTGTGTGCCTCCAGCTGTTGCAAAACTATAACTCCCAGCATGCACTAACAGACCATGCATGCTGGGAGTTGTGGTTTTGCAACAGCTGGTGCACCCCCCCTGTGAATGTACAGGGTACATTCACATGGGCGAGGCTTTTACAGTGGATTTCTCGCATCTTGAGATGCAGCAAATTTTGCGCTGGGAAACTCGCTGTAACCCCCCGCCCATGTGACTGCACCCTAAAAACACTACACTACACTAACACAAAATAAAATAAAAAGTTAAAAACACTACATATACACATACCTCTACACAACCCCCCTCCCCCAATAAGAACGTCCGGTACACCACTGTTTCCAAAGCAGAGCCTCCAGCTGTTGAAAAACAACAACTCCCAGTATTGCCGGACAGCCGTTGACTGTCCAGGCATGCTGGGAGTTTTGCAACAGCTGGAGGCCCCCTGTTTGGGAATCACTGGCGTAGAATACCCCTATGTCCACCCCTATGCAAATCCCTAATTTAGGCCTCAAATGCACATGGCGCTCTCACTTTGGAGCCCTGTCGTATTTCAGGGCAACAGTTTAGGGCCACATATGGGGTATCGCTGTACTCGGGAGAAATTGCGTTACAAGGTTTGGGGGGCTTTTTCTTCTTTTACCCTTCATGAAAAGGAAAAGTTGGGGTCTACACCAGAATGTTAGTGTAAAAAAATTAAATTTTTTACACTAACATGCTGATGTTGCCCTATACTTTACATTTTCACAAGAGGTAAAAGGGAAAAAAGACCCCCAAAATTTGTAACGCAATTTCTCCCAACTACAGAGATACCCCATATGTGAGCGCAAAGTGCTCTGGGGGCGCACAACAAGGCCCAGAAGGGAGAGCGCACCATATACATTTGAGGTGATTTGCACAGGGGTGGCTGATTGTTACAGCGGTTTTGACAAACGCAAAAAAAACAAAACCCCCCATGTGACCCCATTTCGGAAATGACACCCCTCACGGAATGTAATGAGGGGTGCAGTGAGAATTTACCCCCCACAGGTGTCTGACGGATCTTTGGAACAGTGGTCCGTGAAAATGAAAACCTGTACAGCCCACTGTTCCAAAGATCTGTCAGACACCAGTGGGGGGCAAATGCTCACTGTACCCCTTGTTACGTTCCTCAAGGGGTCTAGTTTCCAAAATGGTATGCCATGTGTTGTTGTTTTTTGCTGTTCTGGCACCTTAGGGGCTTCCTAAATGCGACATGCTCCCCGAGCAAAATTTGCTCTCAAAAAGCCAAATATGACTCCTTCTCTTCTGAGCATTGTAGTTCGCCCATAGTGCACTTCAGGTCAACTTATGGGGTACCTCCATACTCAGAAGAGAAGGAGTTACAAATTTTGGGGGGTATTTTCTGCTATTAACCCTTGCAAAAATGTGAAATTTGGGGGGAAACACACATTTTAGTGGAAATTTTTTTTTTTTTTTACATATGCAAAAGTCGTGAAACACCTGTGGGGTAATAAGGCTCACTTTATTCCTTATTATATTCCTCAAGGGGTCTAGTTTCCAAAATGGTATGCCATGTGTTTTTTTTTTTTGCTGTTATGGCACCATAGGGGCTTCCTAAATGCGACATGCCCCCCGAGCAAAATTTGCTCTCAAAAAGCCAAATATGACTCCTTCTCTTCTGAGCATTGTAGTTCGCCCATAGTGCACTTCAGGTCAACTTATGGGATACCTCCATACTCAGAAGAGAAGGGGTTACAATTATTGGGGGGTATTTCCTGCTATTAACCCTTGGAAAAATGTGAAATTTGGGGGGAAACACACATTTTAGTGAAAAAATATATATATTTTTTTTTACATATGCAAAAGTCGTGAAACACCTGTGGGGTATTAAGGCTCACTTTATTCCTTGTTATGTTCCTCAAGGGGTCTAGTTTCCAAAATGGTATGCCATGTGAGGTTTTTTTGCTGTTCTGGCACCATAGGGGCTTCCTAAATGTAACATGCCCCCCAAAACCATTTCAGAAAAACGTACTCTCCAAAATCCCCTTATCGCTCTTTCCCTTCTGAGCCCTCTACTGCGCCCGCCGAACACTTTACATAGACATATGAGGTATGTGCTTACTCGAGAGAAATCGGGCTACAAATATAAGTATACATTTTCTCCTTTTACCCCTTGTAAAAATTCAAAAATTGGGTCTACAAGAACATGCGAGTGTAAAAAATGAAGATTGTGAATTTTCTACTTCACTTTGCTTCTATTCCTGTGAAACACCTAAAGGGTTAAAATGATGACTGAATGTCATTTTGAATACTTTGGGGGGTGCAGTTTTTATAATGGGGTCTTTTGTGGGGTATTTCTAATATGAAGACCCTTCAAATCCACTTCAAACCTGAACTGGTCCCTGAAAAATAGTGAGTTTGAAAATTTTGTGAAAAATTGGAAAATTGATGCTGAACTTTGAAGCCCTCTGGTGTCTTCCAAAAGTAAAAACTCGTCACTTTTATGATGCAGACATAAAGTAGACATATTGTATATGTGAATAAAAAATTTTTTTATTTGTAATATACATTTTCCTTACAAGCAGAGAGCTTCAAAGTTAGAAAAATGCAAAATTTTCAAATTTTTCATCAAATTTTAGGATTTTTCACAAGGAAAGGATGCAAGTTACCACAAAAATTTACCACCATGTTAAAGTAGAATATGTCACGAAAAAACAATCTCGGAATCAGAATGATAACTAAAAGCATTCCAGAGTTATTAATGTTTAAAGTGACAGTGGTCAGATGTGCAAAAAACGCTCTGGTCCTTAAGGTCAAAATGGGCTTGGTCCTGAAGGGGTTAAGTTAGTTTTCAATAGTACGTAATGGAATAATTTTATTGCAGTATTGAAACTAATGCAATTACAAACAGCATTACAACCTGATTGTGTAACTCAGAAATAGAAAAACAGAAACATGTTTGCACATCAACAACTTTTACAATGATCTAATGGCTTCTCAGTATACTTTCAAAACCTTGTTATTGTAGCTTTTGATCAAAATGTACAAGCCCACTTGCCATGTCAAGGCCACCTGATAAGACGATTCCCTAAACTAACACTGGCGTAGCACCCGGCGGCGACCACCACCGCTGTGACATCAAGCCCACAGGGGGAATGACCCAATGGCCGGGCAGCCCTACTGCTGCCCGACCAAGCCCCCAGCTCAGGGCCACTCCACAGACAAAGCACCACAGCAACAATGGCTGCCACAAAGCACCATACCACAATGTAATTATGTGTTTTCCCCCTGACAGGTTCCCGTTAACCAAAGAGTCTTGTTAAAGTTCTACATTGGGCAAGTGATTTACTGTATTATCATATATTTTGACATCCACATGAGACGAAATACCAGTCTTTGTTACCAGCCTAAAGGTGGAGCGGTTTACACAAGCTTGGGACAAAAGCTTCACTTGACGTGCATACAAAGGATCAGCTGATTTATTGTATTATCATGTGCTATCTGCCATCTGCTTGCTGAAATGTAACTTAAGTATAGACTTAAGTATAGGAATCCCATATTAAAGGGGTACTCCGGTGAAAACCTTTTTTCTTTTAAATACAACTGGTGGCAGAAAGATAAACATATTTGTAAATTACTTCTATTAAAAAATCTTAATCCTTCCTGTACTTATTAGCTGCTGAATACTACAGAGGAAATTCTTTTCTTTTTGGAATGCTCTCTGATGACATCACGACCACAGTTCTCTCTGCTGACGTTATTATAATAATAATAAGTCTTTATTTATTTATTGTTGTCCTTAGTGGGATTTGAACCCAAGTCCCCAGCACTGCAAGGCAGCAGTGCTAACCACTGAGCCACCATGCTGCCCTTAGCATACATCTGCTATGCATGGTTGCTAAAATGGACAGAGATGTCAGCAGAGAGCACTGTGCTCGTGATGTCATCAGTGTTCCAAAAAGAAAGGAATTTCCTTTGTAGCATTCAGCAGCTAATAAGTATTGGAAGGATTAAGATTTTTTTAATAGAAGTAATTTACAAATATGTTTATCTTTCTGCCACCAGTTGATTTAAAAGAAAAAAGGTTTTCACCGGAGTACCCCTTTTAGACAAGATTGCTAAGATTTCTGCATGTTTGGAGAAACATAAGAGAGATGAACGTTCCCTATATTGAATACCAGAATAATGTACTTAACTCATAGGTGGTGTATGTTGTAACAGGCAGGTGCAAAGTTGAACTTCTTAGCTTCCTTCAGAATCCCATGTAGGGGATCTGTGTTTCCCATCATGATAAGGTTGAACACCAATTAAAAAAGAGAAAATAACTCCTCGTGAATCATGGAAAGACTAACCTCATCATCAGTCAGATTTCAAAGGAGAGACATGATTCCGTCCTCTGTGGGACACTGCAGGAATGTACTACCAACATATTGTTGATGAGGGGCTGAGTACAGTGGGTTATAGGAATGTGGAGATAAAGGGAAAGGGATAGATGAAAGAGGAGAGAGAAAGATTAAAGCCAAGGAGGGTTATGGCAGTTTTTGGATTGCCTGTGCTGAGGACGGTGTGTGCTGAGCTGTCTCAGGTACATTAATTATATAAGGCAATTGAGTAAACAATATGGCTCATATTTATATACTACATCTTTTGTACAGCAGGAAAGTAATGAGACACAAAAACAGCCCAGTACATATGGTTTAGAAAAAAAAAAAAAAAAAAGAATATTACAGATATTAGAGGCTACAAATTGAAGTATATAGTAAACCTTCTAAAAGTACCAAAAGAATTATCAGAAATCTGCTAAAACAGCAGCATAATACTTGTTATAGGGATAGTCTGGTGGATATAAACAGCAACATAATACAGGTGTGAGGGATGGACTACAGGTGGATATAAACAGCAACATTAATACAGGTATGAGGGATAGACTACAGGTGGATATAAATAAAAAAATAATACAGGTATGAGGGATAGACTACAGGTGGATATAAACATCAACATAATACAAGGTGTGAGGGATAGACTACAGGTGGATATAAACATCAACGTAAAACTGGTGTGAGGAATAGACTACAGGTGGATATAAACAGCAACATAATACAGGTGTGAGGAATAGACTACAGGTGGATATAAACAGCAACATAATACAGGTGTAAGGGATAGACTAAAAGTGGATATAAACAAGAAAACACAATACAGGTGTGAGGGATAGACTACAGGTGGATATAAACAGCAACACAATACAGGTGTGAGGCATAGGCTGCAGGTGGATATAAACAGCAACATAATACATGTGTAAGGAATAGACTACAAGTGGATATAAACAGCAACATTATACAGGTGTGAGGGATAAACTACAGGTGGATATATACAAAAAATCATAATACAGGTGTGAGGAATAGACTACTGGTGGATATAAACATCAACATTATACAGTTGTAAGGGATAGACTTAAGGTGGATATAAACATCAACATATTAAAGGGGTGAGGGATAGACTACAGATGGATATAAACATCAACATAATAAAGGTGTGAGGGATAGACTACAGGTGGATATAAACATCAGCATAATACAAAGTGTGAGGAATAGACTACAGATGGATATAAACCGCAACATTATACAGGTGTGAGGAATAGACTACAGGTGGATATAAACATCAACATAATACTGGTGCGAGGAATAGACTACAGCTGGATTTAAACAGCAACATAATACAGGTGTAAGGGATAGACTACAGTTGGATATACACAGCAAAATAATAAAGGTGGAAGGGATAGACTACAGGTGGATATAAACATCAACATAATACAGGTGTAAGGGATAGACTACAGGTGGATGTAAACAGCAACATATTAAAGGGGTGAGGGATAGACTACAGGTAGATATAAACAGCAGCATAATACAGGTGTAAGGGATAGACTACAGTTGGATATACACATCAACATAATACAGGTGTGAGGGATAGACTACAGGTGGATACAAACAGCAACATTATACAGGTGTGAAGGATAGACTACAGGTGGATACAAACAGCAACATTATACAGGTGTGAGGGATTGACTACAGGTGGATATAAACAGCAACATTATACAGGTGTGAGGGATAGACTACAGGTGGATATAAACAGCAACATTATACAGGTGTGAGGGATAGACTACAGGTGGATATAAACAGCAACATTATACAGGTGTGAGGGATAGACTACAGGTGGATATAAACAGCAACATTATACAGGTGTGAGGGATAGACTACTGCTTCTAGGGAAAAGTATCCCAGACATACAGCATGTGATACAACATCATATGGCAGCACAATGGGCTCCATACTACTTAGTTTTGCAGTAACATATGTGTCTGTGTGCATTCACTTCAGTTTTTTTTAAACATTTGCTCCTTATTTTTTTGCCATTTTAAAAAAAGATGCAGTTAATAAATCTTGTCTACTGCATAGTCAAGAATGAAGCTCTGCATTTCACAGTGACTTTTGCCAAAGTTGTCTATTTTGAAATTGTGCAAAAGTAGTGCCAAATTTTGCTCCAAACTTCAGCCAATAAAATGTACATCTTCCCTATTGTCCTACTGCTGAATAAATTTGGAGACAATCAGGTGCCTCCTTGATGGTATTGTTTGATGGATAAGTAGCTGTCGGTATTTCTCAGCATTAAGGACACCATTATTCTTGAACAGATCCCCATCTTTATTAGCCCTAAACTTGCAAGGAACCTCCACCATGCATCATTGTTGCCTAAAGACACTCACTATTGTACTGCACATCTCTCCAGCCCTTCGGGAAACAAACTGCCTTCTGATACAGCTAAATATTTCACATTTTGGCTCATCAGTTCAGAGCACCTGCAGCCATTTTCTGCCCCCCATTTCCTGTGTTTTCGTGCATAGTTGAGTCGCTTGGCCTTGTTTCCACATCAATGGTATTGCTTTATGCATGAAATTCTTCAATGAATACCAGTTCTGGCCAGACTCTTTCCAAACAGTTGATGGGTGTACCTGGGTCCCACTGGTTTTTGCCGTTAATGAACTGTTAACATTGCTGGATATCTGCTGATTTCAAAAGAAACGAAGCATGATGCGTCTTGCGTCTGCTGCACTATGTTTCCTTGGACGACCACTGGCTTGAGCAGCACATTTTATAATTCCAGTCTGCTTTGAAATCTTTGCCTGGGATTGACCTTGCTGATGTAGTATAACTACCTTGTGTGTTTTTGCTTCTGTTTTAGTTAATGCTTATATTTCATCCTACATATAAAAATTATGACGATTATCACCTGTTATAATTGGTTAATCATACACCTGACTATAATCCTACAAAATACCTGACTTTTTTTCCAAGGGTACCTAGAAGAATTAAAGGGGTATTCCAGCTTTACACATCTTGTCCCCTATCCAAAGGAGGTGCAGGACAGTCAGGCAGCTAGCTGGGTTACAGTTAGAAAAGAGGGATCCCCTATACAAAGGATAGGGGATAAGATGTATGATCAGCTGGGGACCCCCGCGATTACGGAGCAGCCTCCGGCATTCTGTGCCGGGTGCTGCCTCAGAGACGGGGAGGTGACGGCAAAGGATGGACAAACCAAATATTGATTTGATTCAGATTTCCCTTTTGATTATTCACTTTGTTTTCTTTTATTGATAAAAATAACTATTAACACTTTTGTTTTTGGTTTTAATTCTTACTTTTCAGAATTTTTCCACACCTGTCGAAAACTTTAGCATAGTACTGTATTTTCAGAAGTAGTGAGCTTTGTGTAATTAATTGTTTTACATCGCATTATAGCAATAGATAGGTTCCTTTCAAATCTCCTCTCTTTCCTTACAATAAAAGTAACTAATAAGGTGGTGAAAGTAAATTGCATTAAAATTGGTACAAAAACTCAGAGAGAAAGAAGAATGGAAGTGGAAAAGAGCTGGAAGTGACATGGGGAACACTTCTAAGAAGTGCTAATTAACTTTCTGCAGGCCCCGTCCCGCTGGGCTCCCCTCTGCAGCTCTTAATGAGGACCTGATGTACCTGAGGAATGGAGGATTTCTCTATTTTACCCTAGAACATTCTCACTTAGGGTGACCTGAGTACTTAACCACTTAGTGGCCAGCTAAAGCTAAGCTTATTTGAATGCAAACGCAAGTGGACATGACTAAATTTGGAATTCACCTGACACAGAAATATGATTCTTATATAGACAAAGTGTGTGTATAAATATATATATATATATATATATATATATATATATATATATATATATATATGCCTTTCACATCATTTACAGAAATGTTGTATCGATGGAAGGTTTTCTGCAGAGGTCCGTCATTAAAGAATGTGGTTTGCTTATTTGTAAAAGAATCAGATTCAGTCTAATTATAACAAAAATTGAAGATTAGTTAAAATCCAAACTTTTTAAAATTTGTTACATTAGTTTTGCTCCTGTGGGTGGCCTTTAACTGTACACTGAGTGACCTGGACCTGGAGGTAAGTGGTGATGCTGTTTGCATCACAGTTTCAACTTACTATATTGGAAGGGCCAGGCACTCTGCACCCAACTCAAGAGCAAGGACTATTGCCTTTAGTAGGAGTTTCCACTTCTGTACATACTTTGCATGGATAATCGCAGGACAATTAGGGAACTTCTGAATCCAAACCCGGAAGAAAAATTAGTCTGAAAGTCAGATTTGCAAAATCAAACCTGAAATCAATCTCGGGAGATTCACTCATTTCATGGCATAAGGACGAGTATACTAATCCTGAGTCATTAAATGGTTAAAAGAATATTACAAAATGTATCATTTTTTTTAACCATTTAATGAACCAGGAACAGTATATTTGTCCTGGGGCCATAAGGAAGGTATCTAGTAGGCTTGCAACTTGAGCCATTTTCATAAACAATGGCTTCCAGCTCTTTTCTGCAGCTGAGGGCAAGCGCCAATAGCCAGCACCAAACAATCTCTGCTCCTGTCTCTTTTAACTGTTTAGATGTCACTGTAAACACTAGGAGTGGCTTTTTTAAAAGTAGCACCGCTTGTCATTGGTGGTTAAGGGGTCAAATAAGTTCCCCACAAAGAAATTGCGGAAATCCGATCCATTGTTGTGTCAGCCTTCTGAAGGGCTCTGTGGCTGCTGTGACAGATCTGCTTTTACAGCATGCCATAGGCAGATCTCAAAGAAAGCAATTCAATGCACTGCAAAAACAATGCATTGAATAAAATTAGTAAACAGATGATACACAAATTGGTGGGTAGAAGCAATAAAAAAAGGTTTGTTTCAAACAAGAGTTTTTTGTGTCAAACAGGTGTTTTCTAAATTTTGCTAACACATTGTTTAATCGAGTATTAAAGCATGCCAGTTTTTTTGTAGTCGCACACAAATATGGGGAAAAGTGGCAAAAAACAGGATTTGCATGAGTTTTACAATCAACTATGTAAATTTTTAGTAGAGGCACAATAGGTAGGGAATCATCAAAAATAAAAAGGTGTGGTGCTGAACGCTTGTGCTACCACTAGTCTGCCACCACTGCTGTCCATTCGCTACTACTACCATCAGTCCATTACCCCTACTGTCATCACGATACTACTACTACCAGTCCACCAGTCCACCATCCTTGCTGCTACCCACTACTACCAGGCCTTCATAAGCAAAGATCTATCTTATGTACCTTGTTTTAAACTGTACTTCACCGGCAAGTAACTGTTACAAAAAAGGAGTAATATTTGAAAATTTTTTGATTGAAAAATCTGGTAATGCACTGTAATAATAAAAAAAAAAAAAGCTGTTACTTTCCTCATGTTACACACATTTGACATTAACTTATAGCCTTAAAAACAGCTCAAAAGTACATGGATATGCTCAAAGGTGAAAACAATGTTATACAGTCCTTTTAGGGCTCTAAGACAGTTTTATACACAAATTATATGGTTACTGCTTATGTCCAGGTTCATCGCAAACTAGTTTGGTGAATTAGCTAAACCGAACTGTTGAAAAGTTCACTCATCACTTTCAGTATGGACTAATAAGAAACTGAACTATGGTTAAAGGCGTTGTCTACATTAGGCAACCCCATTTTAAATGTCTATTTAGGGAATATTTGCCTAAGAAAGGGAGACCCCCACCATCCAAGGAAGATGCCAGCAACAAGAGTTCCTGTGTAGAAAATCTTTCTGTCCTCATCTCCTCTTCTTCTCATATGTTGCTTACACCAACCACATTGTTGTTGATTGTATCTACCCTGATCGCATAGAAGCTCGGACCATGTACCTTGAGTTGACTAATTGATGTTTGAATTGTCATGTCTTTAACTATTCACTTTAATGTATTCAACATCCTGTCTTGTTACTGAATACCTGACTTTATATAGTGATGGTACGCATCATATGTGTGTACCCTATCGACAACCGCATTTCTTACGATGCCTGTTTATTGATGGTGTTTTTGTACTTTACTTGAATTTTGTACTTTGAATAAAATTAATAAAACGTTAATATAAAAAAAAAAAAAAAAGAGTTCCTGTGTAGAAAAGTTCAAAGGTGGGAACTAAAGATGAGCGAATTTTAGAAAAATTTGATTCGGCCGATTTGCTGAATTTTCCCCCAAAAATTAGTTTCGGTCCGAATTTATTTACGGCATATCGCCATTAAAAACAGCTATTTCTGGCCTACAGAGAGCCTCAACAAGGGTGTAGAACACTTTGACATTCTGTAACACGCATAGGGTGTTCGCTGGGTTAGTGAAATAATACTGTTATTCAGTATGACATGCAGATTACAGGCATCGCTATTAGAATCACTGTCGAAGAGCGGTACAATGACAAAGCCTGGAGGTGGCATCAGTATGAGGAGTCAATATAGTGGCTGAATGACACAATGTGCAGGTGGCGGCAGCATGAGGAGACCATATCGTTTCTGAATGACATAGCATGGTGTTTGCGGCGACATGAGGAAAACATATAGTGGCTGAATTACACAGCCTAAAGGTGGTGGAAGCATAAGGAGACCATATAGTGGCTGAATGACACAGTGTGGAAGTGGCAGAAGCATGAGGAGACCATATAGTGGCTGAATAACACAGCCTCGAGGTGGCAGCAGTATGAGGAGAACATATAGTGCTAAATGACACAGACTGGAGTTGGCAGCAGCATGAGGAGACCACATAGTGGCTGAATGACACAGCCTGGAGTTGGAGGCCGCATATAGTGGCTGAATGACACAGCCTGGAGGTGGCAGAAGCATGAGGAGACCATATAGTGGCTGAATGACACAGCGTGAAGGTGGCGACAGCATAAGGAGACCACATAGTGGCTGAATGACACAGCGTGGAGGTGGCAGCAGTATGAGGAGAACCCATAGTGCTGAATGACACAGACTGGAGTTGGCAGCAGCGTGAGGAGACCAGATAGTGGCTGAATGACACAGCCTGAAGTTGGCGGCAGCATATGGTGGCTGAATGACACAGCCTGGAGGTGGCAGAAGCATGATGAGACCATACAGTGACTGAATGACACAGCATGGAGGTGGTGGCAGCATGAGGAGACCATATAGTGGCGGAATGACACAGCCTGGAGTTGGCGCAGCATGAGGAGACCATATAGTGGCTGATTGACACAGCCTGGAGTTGGCAGCAGCATATAGTGGCTGAATGACACGGTCTGGAGTTTGCGGCAGCATGAAAAGAACATATAGTGGCGAAATGACACAGCGTAGAGGTGGCGCAGGAGGAGGAGAACATAGTGGCTGAATGACACACCCTGGAGTTCGCGGAAGCATGAGGAGACCACATAGTGGCTGAATGACACAGCCTGTAGTTGGCGGCAGCATGTAGTAGCTGAATGACACCGCCTGGAGTTTGTGGCAGCATGAGGAGAACATATAGTGGCTGAATGACACAGCCTGGAGTTGGCGGTAGCATGAGGAGACCACATAGTGGCTGAATGACTCAGCCTGGGGTTGGTGGCAGCATATAGTAGCTGAATGACACAGCCTGGAGTTTGAGGCAGCATGAGGAGAACATATAGTGATTGAATGACACAGCCTGGAGTTACGGCAGCATATAGTGGCTGAATGACACAGCCTGAAGTTTGCGGCAGCATGAGGAGAACATATAGTGGAAGCATGAGGGGACCATATAGTGGCTGAATGATACAGCGTGGAAGTGGCATCAGCATGAGGAGAACATATGGTGGCAGAATACGACAGCCTGGAGGGGGCAGAAGCATAAGGAGACCATATAGTGGCTGAATGACACAGCCTAGAAGTGGCAGCAGCACGAGGAGTCCATAAAGTGGCTGAGTGACACAGCCTAGAGTTGGAGGCAGCATAAGGAGACCACATACTAGCTGAATGACACAGCCTGGAGTTGGCGGCAGCATATAGTGGCTGAATGACACAGTCTGGAGTTTGCAGCTGCATGAGGAGAACATATAGTGGCTGAATGACACAGCCTGGAGATGGCGGAAGCATGAGGAGACCATATAGTGGCTAACTGACACAGCGTAGAGGTGGCGGCAGCATGAGGAGAATATATAGTGGCTGAATGACACAGCCTGGAGTTGGCAGCAGCATGAGGGGACCACATAGGCGCTCAAAGACACAGCCTGGAGTTGGTGGCAGCATATAGTGGCTGAATGACACAGCCTGTATTTTGTGGCAGCATGAGGAGAACATATAGTGGTTGAATGACACAGCCTGGATTTGGTGGCAGCATTTAGTGGCTGAATGACACAGCCTGGAGTTTGTGGCAGCATGAGGAGACCACATAGTGGCTGAATGACTCAGCCTGGAGTTGGTGGCAGCATATAGTAGCTGAATGACACAGCCTTGAGTTTGAGGCAGCATGAGGAGAACATATAGTGGTTGAATGACACAGCCTGGAGTTGGCGGCAGCATATAGTGGCTGAATGACACAGCCTGGAGTTTGTGGCAGCATGAGGAGAACATATAGTGGCTGAATGACACAGCGTGGAGGTGGCGGCAGCATGAGGAGAACATATAGTGGAAGCATGAGGAGACCATATAGTGGCTGAATGACATAGCCAGGAGGTGGTGGCAGCATGAGGAGAACATATGGTAGCAGAATGAAACAGCCTGGAGCTGGCATCAGCATGAGGAGAACATATGGTGGCAGAATGAGACAGCCTGGAGGTGGCATGAGCAGGAGGAGAACTTATAGTGGCAGAATCAGACAGCCTGGAGGTGGCATCAGCACAAGGAGAACATATGGTGGCAGAATGAGACAGCCTGGAGGTGGCAGCAGCAGCATCAGGAGTCCTGAAAGTGAACCGGTGACAGAGTGGTGCGGTGGGTGTCAATACAAGTACCCGGTGACAAAAGTGAAAAAAGGAGAACTTGGCATCAGATGTGTGGCATCAGGCAGGTGGCAGGATCAGAATAGTAACTGAGGCAGGTCTCTTTTCTAAAAGTGTTAGTGTACACAAGTAAGTATTAAGGATATGCATTACATAAAACTTATCTTTTAATAATATGCTTAGGATAAAACATATGGACCGAATTTGTTTTTAAAAAATCAAACAAAAGGAAAGGTGTGCAAAAATCACCATGTGCCACATACACCACCAAGTATTGATGTGATGCAAAGACCTCTAAAAGGTGGAAGGGAACAAAGTATAGTCCATTGTAACCAATGGGGGTAAACACTTCCCCTGTAAGGCCCTACTCTCGCATTATTAATTCCCTTCTTGGCAAGTGTTACTTGCCCTTAAAATGGCGGCCTCTCACAGGAACCTCTCCCTATATCCACCTACAAACAGTGCCATTTCCCCAGATTCTTAGGTTGAAATACGGATTGGTTCCTGTGTGAGGCCGCCTTTTTTAAGACGAGTAACACTTTCCTCAAAAAGTTGGAAGGGAACAACGTATTGTCCATTGTAGCAGGTCCCCACACAGGAAACTCTCTCTATTTCCACCTGAAAACCCTGGAAAATGGTAGTGTTTTTAAGGGCGTGTATCAGTTGCCAAGAAAGGAATTAATAATGCGAATGTAGGGCCTTACAGGGGTAGTTTTTACCCCCACCGGTTACAATGGACCATACGTTGTTCCCTTCCACCTTTTAGAGGTCTTTGCATCACATCAATACTTGGTGGACTTGTTGGCACATGGTGGTTTTTGCACACCTTTCCCTTTATTTGATTTAAAAAAAATATTGTGTACATATATTTTATCCTAAGAAAAGTAAAGTTTTAGCTAATGTATATCCTTAAAGGGGTACTCCGGTGCTTACACATCTTATCCCCTATCCAAAGTATAGGGGATAAGATGCCTGATCGCGGGTGTCCCGCAGCTGGGGACGCCCGGGATCATGCACGGGGTACCCCGTTTGTAATCAGTCCCCGGAGCATGTTCGCTCCGGGTCTGATTACCGGCGACCGCAGGGCAGGCGGCGTGTGACGTCACACCTCCGCCCTGTGTGACGTCATGCTCCGCCCCTCAATGCAAGCCAGGGGAGGGGGCATGATAGCTATCACGCCCCCTCCCGTAAGCTTGCATTGAGGGGCGGAGCGTGACGTCACACGGGGGCGGAGGCGTAATGTCACACGCCGCCGGCCATGCGGTTGACCGTAATCAGTCCCCGGAGCGAACACGCTCCGGGGACTGATTACAAACGGGGTGCCCCGTGCATGATCCCGGGCGTGATCAGGCATCTTATCCCCTGTCCTTTGGATAGGGGATAAGATGTGTAAGCGCCGGAGTACCCCTTTAATACTAAGTTGTGGTCTGAAGCGGAGGAATGTCTGTAACTGGGGAGCAGGACCTTAAATATGTTTAGCACTATCCATATTTGTGAAGTGTTGGTATGGCCATGGTCAATCTACTCAGGGATTGGTGGGTGGAAATCCTGGCTGATCCATGCCTGATTCATCTTCACAAAGGTCAGTCTCTCCACATTTTTCGTGCACAGGCGAGTTCTCCTTGGTGTTACTATGGCCCTCGCCGCACTAAAAACCCGCTCTGATGGCACACTACTGGCCGGGCAGGACAGCTTTACCAGGGAAAATTCTGCTAATTGCGTCCACAAATCTAGTTTGGTTGCCCAAAAGTCCAGCGGATCTTCAAGGTGTGTTGGCATGGTCATGTCAAGGTATGCCACCACCTGATGGTTCATGCCCTGCTCCAGGTCTACCTGCTGCTGATGAGTTGCTTCACTATGTGGGTGAAGAAAGCTAATCATCTACGACTGTAGACTCAGGCTGCTGCTGATGGAGCTGGTACTGCTCCTGCCACCCCTCCCCAGCAGCCAGTTCAGCCCCCACAGGGCTCATGTGGCCATGAGATGTAAGTGCCACGTCTCTAGTGCCCTGAACAGCCATCGTTTCCAACATGTGTTGTAGTAGATGAAGCAGTGAAATTATGTTGTTCATCCCGTAATCCTGGTGACTCACTAATAATGTGGCTTCCTCAAAGGGCCTGAGCAAACGGCAGGTGTCACGTATGAGCTCCCACTGGTTGACATTGAAGTTACACAGAGGAGTCCCCCTGTTCACTTGGATCATCAAGAAATCGGTGATGGCTTTTCTCTGTTCATATAGACGGTCCAACGTATGGAGGGTGGATGCCATTCTGATGCTGCAGCTCAAGAAGTGTGTGCTGTGTGTTGTATGAGTGGCTGAAGTGCATGCAAAGTTTCCTTCCTATTGTTAGGATGTCTTGCAGATGGGGGGAACACTTCAGGAACTGCTTGACAACCAGATTGAACATGTGTGCCATGCAGGATGCATGTCTCAGGCTTCCTTGTCGCAGAGCAGACAGAAGATATTCTTCCCGTTGTCGGTCACCATGGTTCCCATTTTCAGTGTTCGTGGAATAATCCATGGTTCGATTTCTTCATGAATTAATTTTAGCAGTTTCTCCCCTGTGTGACTCAGTTTGCCAAGGCAAACCATGTGAAGAACTGTGTGACACCACCATGTCATGGTATGCTGGAGGAGCAGTGAGACTTGTCGGTGCAATGGAGGCTGAGGACACGGTGGAGGAGGCGGAGTTCAACAATGTAACAGTACCAACAGCCTGAGAGCGTGGAGGCGGAAGCGGCGTGACCTGTCCAAGTTGCTGTTGTGACTGTGCAGGAACCACATTCACCCAGGGGGCCGTAAAGAACATGTATTGTCCGTGACCATGGTTACAGCTCCACACATCGCCACTGTCATGCACTTTGGAACTCACCGACAGGCTCAAGGTCTGGCCCACCTTCTGTTCCACAAAATTCTGCTGGGCTGGTACTGCCTTTTTCGCAAAGAAATGACGGCTTGGCACTCTCCACCTCGGCTCAGCACAAGCCATCAGTTCTCTGAAAGATGCAGAGTCCACCACTTGAAAAGGGAGGGACTGCAGCACCAGCAACTTGGACAGGAGCACATTCAGCTCCTGCATCTTTGGATGAGTGGGCGCATACTGTTGTCTCTTGGACATGGCTTTGCCGATGGATTGCTGGCGAAATGATTGACTTGAAGTAGGAGGAGCATCTGGAGTGACAGAAGATGGGTACGACACACAGCTCCCTTCAGCTTAGGTGGTGGAGCCTTGGCTGGCTGAAATAGGGAGCGGTGTGGCACTGGGTGATGCAGCAAGCTGGACCACCACATCAGAGCCATGGTTCTCCCAGGCCGCTTTATTGTGATGCTGCATATGTTGACGCAGGGCCGTGGTGCCAACATTGGGACCCTGGCCACGCTTCACCTTCTGCCGACACATCTTGCATGTGGCCAGGTTAACATCCTCTGGATGCTTGATGAAAAACTGCCACACCGCAGAGAACAGTCTGCACTGATTGACTGCCACTGCCACCAACTCCAGGAACCCTTGTTCCACTACCTCCCAGGAAGGTACGCTGCCACAAAGCAGGTGGTCTACCCCGGGCACGTTTGGTTCCAGACTTTCCACTTCTGCCACCATGCTGACTGCCAACCATGCTACCACCTTGCTAGCTCAGCTGCTGCCTCACGGGCAACCTGCAAACCTCTTCTGATGATGAAGAAGCCCCTTCTGCACCCAGCTCCCAAGTGCGATCGGCTTCATCATCATCAAGCTGTGTCTGCACGTCATTGATGTCCTCCTCAGGTTCCTCAACAGTGTCTGCTTTAGGAGCCTGAACGCTAGCAACACCACGTCCCACGCCACTCTCCTCATCACTACTTGCCCGCCTAGCGGAGGAAGTGGCGGATGTCTCCTCCACTTCTTGGCTGAGCAGTAGCTGCTGATTGTAGACTGCGCTCCACTACGCTTAAAACAGTATTTGTCTACAACACCAGTAGGTGTGTACTTTTGCCTGGCCTTTCACAGTATCTAGGCCCTCAAGACTTTAACAGGAACAAAATAGTACACAACTGAGATGTACGTATATGGTATTCACTTATGAGGGGAGGACAATGCTCTCCAGTACGCTTAAAACAGTATTTGTGTACAACACCACCCGTTGTGTACTTCTGGCTGGCCTTTCACAGTATCTAGGCCCTTAAGACTTTAACAGGAACAAAATAGTACACCACTTAGATGTATGTATGTGATATGCATTCATGAGGGGTGGACAATGCGCTCCTGTACGCTTAAAACAGTATTTGTGTACAACACTAGCAGTACACCCCAGTGCTTCATCACACAGTTGCTGTGTACTACACCCAAAATTGGACTTTCTCTCTCAATCTCACTCCCTTCAGTGCATCTAAGCTGGATTTGGGCTTGAGGTGAATCGCCGCTGTAAAAAAGCTTTTCTGTCCAAAACACTGCTCTCTGTCCCTCTCTGTGATAGAACGCTGATGTGATTGAGAGGTAAATTGCTGCTGTAAGAATGCTTTTCTGTGCAACACACACTGCTCTCTGTCCCTCTCTCTGTGGTCTGAGTCTGATTAAGGGGGCTGGTGAAGGGGGGAGGGTTTGATTAAGGGGTGAAGGGGGGGAGATTGTCTGATTATGAGTGGCAGGGGACTGAGTAATAAGAACATGGGACTGGTGGAGGGGGAGGGGGTGTGAGTCTGCTTTAGGGGGACTGGTGAAGGGGGAGGGCCTGATTAAGGGAGTCTGCATCTGATTAAGAGGGGCAGGGGACTGGTGAAGGCGGACATGGGACTGATTAATGGGACAGGGGACTGATTAAGGGGGACAGGGGACTGATTAAGGTGGACATTGGACTTATTAAGGGGGCAGGGGACTGATTAAGGGGGCAGGGGACTGATTAAGGGGACAGGGGACTGATTAAGTGGGACATGGGACTGATTAAGGGGGCAGGGGACCTATTAAGGGGGACAGGGGACTGATTAAAGGGACAGGGGATTGATTAAGGGGGACAGGTGAAGGGGGACAGGGGACTGATTAAGGGTAGGCTAGTGTTTTATTGAACAGGTGGCCAAGGGTTTTGGTGATGGGAATGAAGGTGGCACATTGTGTGCTTCAAATTGTCTAGAGGGTGCCAAACAAAAACATTGGTTGAAGAAAAGTGGGAGAGTCTATGCATGCTTAGTGTTGTAAAATAGTTAGATATGGTGTTCTGACAACATGGCTCTTGTTTCTACAATACATAAACTTATGTATAACTTATGTTTACATTGATATACATGATTGTTACCAGTCAATCCAGTTATTTATTATTGTACTTGCTTGCACTTGCACTTAAATTATCTGTAATTAAAAAAAAAATATATTTGTTACAAAGATTTTTTTCCTCTTTGTGTATGTTTATGGGGTAGAAAGGGGGGGGGGGGGGGGGGGGGTAGCTCGCACAGGTTGCCTGAACACCTAAGGCCGGCCTTGTTAAAGAACATGTGATATTTGCTGTGATATTCTACACAGTTAAATTAAATATATGAAAATTAATAGAAACATATCTTTATGACAGATGGAGCTCTACAGAAATTATTCACTGACAAATTTAACATTTCAATTCCCCCCATCCCAATACCCAACCTGGTCTTTAGTATGCTGTCCCGTCCTGGTACTGTGAGAAAGTGCTGGACTGCTGGGCGGGGGGGATACACCAATGGTGCATTGATACTCGGTGCGCACCAGTGCACGCAGAATGCAAAGGAGGTGGAATGCCTCAGTCATGTGAGGTGTGCCGTGTGTGAGAGACTCAGCTGGTCAATGAAATTTGATTTCTGTTGCACCAAGTCTGGTACCTTCAGTCTAGGGGAGGACATGGTTGAAGATTAATCAACAACCGATCAGCCAATGAGTCCCCCCCCCCCCCCCCCCCCGTCCCACAGGAACCATAGCAGTTGCGTTGCCCCTATAGGAGGTACACCACTGCTGTAAGGCCTTATGCACTTAGCAGGGCTGTGTGCTTAGCGCCTGTAAGGATTCTCATACAATCCCCTTGGCTCTGTGCTATGGAGCCATACTTACTATAGATAGATAGCATTTGGTTCCCAGATATGGTTTTAGGATTTATTTATTTTTCTTTTATGTGTGAGGCCTTGTATTGTTTTTCTCTCATGGTGGAACCGGTTTGGACTACCAAAGATTCACGCAATGGGGGAGATTTATAAAAACCTGTGTAGAAGAATAGTGGGCAGTTGCCCATGGTAACAGTCAGATTGCTTCTTTCATTTTTCACTTTTTTTTTTGTTTTTCATTTTTAGCTATAGGCAACTGCACCACTCTTTCTCTACACTGGTTTAGGGGAATCTCCCCAATATCGCTATGTTCAGTGCATATAATGGGGACATTTTAGGTTTATTAAT